>NW_026000101.1:13317923-13384087 GCF_001458135.2 Marmota marmota marmota | reverse complement strand
GCACACTCGCGCCCCCGGCCCTCCGCCTCACCGGCTGCTGCTGCCCGCCGGCCGCCGGGCCCTTAGCGCCCGGGGACAGAGATGGGGGACCCGGACCGTGCGCTGTCAAATGTGGGGGCCTTTGCCGCTTGCCGAGCGCTTCCTGTAGAACCCGCAGGGTGACTGCTTCTCAGAGGTCTGGGCGAGCAGGTCTGGGCAGGCAAACGTTCCGTGAAGACGTCCTAGAGGCACCTGAAGCCTGCTCTCTCCTGATCTGCTCTGGAGCCCAAGGCCCTGACGGAGCCTGGAGGATCACGGAAGATGCCCGCCGGTGCTCGGGAAAGCCTCTTGGTACTAGGCTCTCCTATCCTTTGGGTCTTGGCTGAGGACACCCTTCTCCTCACCTGACGCAGTAGCCGCCCTTTGCCGACCCCAGGCGAGGGTTGGGATCCGAACCTTGCCCTTGCGAGCGGCTACCGCCCCCTCCAGGCATTTGACCTCCGCGTGTCCCCACTCCAGAAGGGCCCCGCCCTAGAATTCCTCCCTGAGTGGGAGCTCTGTCCTAAGGCCAGAGCCGGCCGTGCACCCCTGGAGTCGCATAACTGCACTGGCTAACCTTAGCCAGAGCGGTCTTGGACCAAATATGCATAAACTCCATGACCTAACACCTTGGCCCCCTCCGTGTCACTCCATGAAGAGTAGGGACCTTATTCCATAAACTATAAAATCTCAGGGGCTGTTTAATGCCAGGGATATGGCAGGACATCAAATCACAAAACATCCTTGAGGGTGAAGCAGGCATTGTGGGCCATACCCATGACCTTGTAACAAGGGTGGAAATTTAACCTTCACCCAGTGCTTGCTACCTGCCTTACAATGTAGTCCACACAGCAGTCCTATAAACTAAGTATACTGGGTTCATCATCCCCACTTTACAGGTGAATAGGTTGAAGTGGTCTGTAGCTTGCCCAAGTATCCAGAGTTAGGGAGGACTGAAACTGCAGAGCTACCAGGGGCTCTTTGCACCCATGGATCTCAGTTCCCCAGGCATTTGGTGAGGGAGTCTGACCAGGTGATGGCCACAGAGCTGCTCTGTGAGTGAGGTAAAAGTGGCCCTTGAAGCAGGGCTGGGATACCAGGACCAGAGTAGGGGCAGAGCAGAAGTCAGTACCTTGGATAGCGCCAAGGGAAGTGAGCCAAACTAGCCCTGCCCCAATTTCTCTTTCTAGGCTTCTACAGACGCTACCTTCCACTTTACTTAGCATTTCTTCCCCCCCCAAAGTTGGACAGTTTGCGTGAGCAGAGCTCATCTGAGCATCTCCACGCTCCCCAAAAAATTATCCAAAAGATAGGGTAGCCCCTAAGAGCCCACTCAGCAGGTGTCTCACTTGCCATCACAGACATCCTCTAAATCACCGGATTCTGGCTTCTGCCCTTCTTCGATTCAGCTCAGGTTTCTGAATAAGCATTTTTACTCTTTTTCCTTTTTTCCCCTTAGTCATTTGTGTTTTCCTTGTACTCTGTGCCAATACAGACGATCCGCTGACAATTACATCTGGGAATAAGTTAAAAGCTGGGATAACTTTGCCTGGCATTTACCAAGGGGTTCAAGGCCCTGTCTGGTCACATGCCCTTCAGCCCCTCTCTCTGATTACAGGGTGACCTAGTCCCCAAGACACATGGCTTGGGAGCAGCCCTGGCGGGAGGAGCACCCACTTCCCAGTCCGTCAGCTGGCTCCAGGTCAAGCTCTGAGCTCATGCCCCATTTCCAGTGCCAGGGCATTCCTGTAGTTCTGAGTTTCTATCCCGGCCTTGTGTTCCAGTTTGGGCAACTGGGTCCCCTGGAGTGCTGCCTTAGAGTCCCTGTTCCTCAAAAGCTGGAGTCCATCCTCTTTTATTTTAATTGCTGCTCGTTCCTTCAACATTGTGTGGGAGGGCATACTCCATGCTGGCCAGTAGGAGTCCTAGGAGCTGGGGATACAGGAGTGAATCCACCAGACCCAAACTGCTGCCTTGTAGAATTGACATTCTAGTGGAGAAATGGAGACAATAAGCAGGAGTAATAATAATAAGACCACATCTTAGTATGTCAATTCATGAAACGTGCCCCCAGGGACAGTACAACTGGAAAGCGGGCTGAGACTGCAAGGCGGGGCTGTCGTCTGCAATAGGGAGGTCAGGGAAGGATACAGGGAGGCAACTTCTCAGCAAAGCCTCAAGGGAAGTAAGAAAAACAAGAAATAGTGTTCCAAGAGAGGGAACAGCAAGTGGCAGAGGCTCAGGGACAGGGGTGTGACTGGCACGTTCAAGGAACAGTCAGAAGCCAAAATGGCTAGAACAGAGTGAGCCATGGAAAAAGCAGTAGGAGCCAAGGTCAAGGGCAGAAAAGATGTGCAGGGCCTAGGTGCTGTGAAGACTTTGGCTACCCATGAGGAAGTGGGGAACCATGGGAAGTACTGAACAGAGCAGTGCATGATCTGAGCTGTTTGAACAAGATCCCTCTGGTGGCCGAGTGGAGACCATCAGTGAGAAGACAGAGCAGAATCAGGCTTACAGGATAGGAAGCTATTACAACAAGCCAGGTTTGGTGGCAGGAAGCAGGCCATGCATGCATTTATGAATATGTCAAAATGAACGCCCATTAGGTAAAACTATAATGCACTAATTTTTTTAAAAAAAGAAAAAGAACCACAGGATACAAGCAGAGGAGAGGGTTAGAAGTGACCTGAGTTCTAATTGTTCTTATTATTAATGAGAATGAGATGCACTGACCAAGTCCTAGGACTGTGGAAACACTTGACTGAGCTCATCTAAGAGTTGCAGCGGAGACCAAGAAAGCACATGCTCAAGGTCATACCTCCAGAACGGGATAAATCACCAATTCCACATGGCTTTAACTTCTCATGTTCTTCCCATCACCCTACCTTCTTTTTCCCATGCACCCCCACCTGTGTTTAGAAGTCCAACTCTAGACCCCAGCTCAGAGGCAGGAAAAGTACTGAGAGATGGTGCCCACTTGCTTCACAGGGACTTGGGGGCTCCATGGTCCATTTGCCTGCCTGTCACAGGACAATCATCCCTCTCAGTAGTATCCTGTTGTCCAGAAGCAAAGCAGCCCACACTCTCATGGTCCCAATGTCTGCTCTCTCTCATTCCTGGGCTGGGCCCTCTGCCATCTCATTGGGCTGCTTAGATCTGCCCCTGCCACTGCCTCGTCCCAGCCCATTCCCTGTTCATCCACACCTGACTCTACTAACTCCCAACAGCAGCGAGGCCTTCTGTTACACATTTTTTCTTAAAAAAAAAATTATAAACCATCTTGGCAAACATCTCCCATCTATTTCTTATTCATGTTTACATTGAAATGTTTCTTTCAGTCAAGCAGCTCAGTTTAAAAAAAAATGCATTGTTTTCCATTTCTTCTTTTTTAATGGATAAGTTACAAATGATAGCTCTAAAAAAAGATTAGCTGAATGAATCTAAGTAGCTTTTTTTCTTTACCCAAAGCATATTTCTTAAACTGAAAAAAAAAATGGGTTTCAGGCATCAATGTGGTCTGGTGCTATGTTCGAGTAATAACAGCCATCATTTATTATAATAAACACCCACCTACTCTGCGCCCGACACCTTGGTAGGCATCATCTTCATCTTCATGACTGCCCGAAAAATGGGTGTTAAGATTCCAGTTTTGCATATTAAGAGACTAAGGTCCAGGCTGTGAAATGTTGTGCCTAATGATATTCAGCAGAGGTGGTCACAGGGCCCAAACCCTCCACTCTACTGTCCCATCTTGAGGGTGCCCTTAGATGACTAAGGAGGAAAGTCTGAAAGAGGCAAAGAACACAGGCACAGTGGTGTACACTGGTGATCCTAGCTACTCTGGAGGCTGAGGAAAGATTATAAATTCAAGGCCAGCCTGGGCAACTTAGAGAGACTGTCTCAAAATAAAATCTACAAGGGGCTGGGGATGGAGCTCAGTGGTAGAGTGTCCCTGAGTTCAATCCCTGGTACTGAAAAAAAAGGTAAAGGCATCACTGAAGATGAACACCAACAGGTAGGGAGGAGAGTTGGCCAGGGTCCCCCATGAATGAAAGGTGGCCGAGGCCTCTTCCAAGTCATGCCGTGGCCTACCTCCTCAATAACGCGTGTATCGATCCATCCTCAATGGCAGAGTCCTCGTGGCCTAATCACCCTGTATTAGGCCCCATCTCCCAAAACTGGGGATTGTTTCCCACACATGCTTTGGGGGGGGATTCATTTAAACCACAGCATCTGGACAGATCCTAAAGGGATGCAGATGGGAATTTAGATCACAATCAGGTGGTCTCTAGAAGGACTCAGACTGGCAAAGAGGCCAAAAGCCCCTAGCACTTAGAAATCTCAAAAACAATTTCTAGATCTTTGGCAAAGGGTACCATGGAAGGACAAAAGGCATGTTTTTGGAATGGAGCCTTCGAGAGGGGAAAGGCTTATAAAATCACTGGTCCAACCACCTGTCCAACACATGAGTCCCCCTTGCCTTTAGAATCAGTGGTGAGTTTTGGAGAGTCCTAGGTTCAAATCCTGACTTACCAACTATTAGTGGTGCAACTTCGGGTCAGTCACTTCACCTCCTGGGCTTCAATTTCCTCATCGGTAAAAATGAGAATGAGGATGATCCCTCTTTCGTAGTGTTATTGTGAGGATTAAATAATAACCATTAAATCTGTGGGCACTACAGGTGCCAACCACTATTTCAAATACTTTGCAGGTAGTTAATTCTGTTACTAAGTAAAATGATGCACATGAAGTATTTAACATAGTCCTAAGCATGGATTAAGCAGGCAATAAATAATAACAATATTGCCACCAAAGATGGCAGGATCAGCACCTGCTGAGGAGCCCAGTCCGTTACAAGATTGATGAGGTGTCTGTACAGGTTTATCTTTGGCTTCACCAAAGTTGGCTTTCCTGAAGGTTTTACTCTGGATCCAAATCTGCAGCTGGATTCCATGGCACTCTCCCTCATCAATGGCAGCCCTTCACAAAAGACAGCTTAGAGGCATTGGTCACACCCCACCCTAACCACGTCTGTCTTTCCTTAGGAGAAATGTCCCCAGATGGGGCCATCTTTCCTGGTGTCTAGTCTGCCCAGGGCTCTCTTCAAAGGTGGTAGCAGAATTGACCACAACCTCCCACCCCCCACTTTGGGCCAAGAAACAAGTAAATTAGGAAGGACCATCCCTTGTGCTGAGGCCTCTGTCCTTGCAGGCCAGAGTTACTCACGTTTTGCTAGTAGACACATCACTTCTCTGATTCCTAAGCTTGTGGTTCTCCAAGAGCCTATGCTTGTTTTCTATGATGTCATTGCTACCATTTCAAATGAACAGCAAGCCAGATCTCTCTAATCCTGTGTGTCAGCAGTTTAGCTTGGGGACCTAGGAACAGGATTGGAACATTCCATCAGTGATTATGTTGTGATGTTCCAGTCTGTTGAGGGCATCCTGCATGGTGGGTCTTCCACTACTATTGGATAACCTGATTTTCTTTCTGATCTGAAAACATTGGTCAAAATGTTAAAAACAAAAGTGCCAAAGTCGCAGCCCTGGGACCGCCCACTTGGGGGTTCCTGGCATTAAACCTTCTGAAAACTCCCCCAACCTGCACGTTTGCAGCCTGTTTCTCCCCCTTGCGCTCGAGGGTATCAGGAGAACTCTTGCTGACCCCCTGCTAAATCCCAGATGCATGTCGGCTCCTATTTTCTCTGACTTACCAAACTGCTAACTCCAGGAATAAAGGTGAGTGTAGCTGGGTGAACACACGCCCGCTTCTGGGAAGCCCGGCTCTCCTCTGTGCACCTGCATGATGGGTTCTCAAGTACTGCCAAGGACCAATGCCCGCATTGCCAGTGGCTGAAGAAAACCAGAGCCCAGCTGCCCCTGTCCCTCTCCCCCTTCACCTGGAGACAGGGCTCACTAAAGCATCCCGATGCCCTCGGATAGCCTCCTCCTCTTGCATTTCCCTCTTAATCCTGATGGCTCCTTTATTTTGTTTGCTGGTTATTCTCTACCCAGACATCTGCAGTGTCTCTGTTACAGGCCTGGAATGAGAGTTCTTCCCACCTTTGCTTGCTCCAGACACACCACGCCATGCTCAAAGCTTTGACTCATGCTGGGGTTGAATGCCTGTATGTTCCAGCAGGTTCCTGCTACTCCTCCATTCTAGACCTTGACTTCCAGTTCTTCCCCATGGCCACAATTATCATTATCATTATTATCCTCCTTCTCCTCTTCTTTCTCCATCTCTTTTTCTTCTTCTTCCTCCTCCTCTTTCTCCTTCTCTTCCTCCTCTTCTTTCTTCTTATAAATTTTATTGAGATACAACACACATACAAAAAAAGTGCACAAATCTTCAATACACAGCTCAATGAATTTGCACAAAGTGAACAGACCCATATAACCAGCACTAAGAACCAGAACGTTACCAGTTTTCAGGAATCCCTGTGGTGTCCCTGGTCACTCTGCTCCCTATAGGGAAATTACAGTACTAGTTGCTAACAGCAGAGATGAGTTTTTGCCACTGCTTGGACTTGATGTGAATGGTATCAGCATCTGTCTTCCTTTGCATCTGACTTCTTTCACTCCATATTGTGTTTGCAGACTGGCTGCTAGTCCAACTTATATCCCTACCTCCATTCTGACCCTTTTGTAGCCTGTACTTCATGTACCCTGCCAACACACCTGTTTCAAAGCTTAGCTATAATCCTGTCACTCCCCAGTACGAAACCTTCTATGGCTCCCTATTACCAGACACAACTCCCAAGCCTGGGATTATGGGCTATTTACAATGTGGCTTCAGTATTTCCAGCTTTGAAAGGCAGCTCTCTCCCCCACACCTTCTAGATTCTAACTGCTAAAGGATATGAGCTGGTCCACAGCCACGCCAGCCTCGTCAACCTTCGTACCTTCGCTCAAGCTAGCCTTCAGGCTGGTATGTTCCTCCTGCTCCGTCTCCCACTAGCGGAACCCTCCGTGACCCAGATCAAGTCACCTCCTCTGCAACACCTCCTCCCAGTCACTCCAGGAGAAGTAACGGCTCCCTGTTCTCAGCTCCAGTGTGGAGGCTCAGTTCATGCTGAGAAATAACACTTATCACTCTTCACAAGTTAATTACCCCATTCCACCATCCTGAGACACACGCCTTCATATCTGGGATCGGGGTGCACTTTGCCCTTCATAGAGCCTTAGAGTTAGAAGAGTATTTTTTTTTCCTCCCATGATACATAAAACAGAGCTTCTCAGAGTCAACAAAACACAGCGTTTTGTTTTATCTCAGCATATTCTAGAATGGCTTTTGGGCATCACACTGCTTTGCTTTGGTAGCTATCTATAACTCTGGGTTCCTCTCCATAGGTGACACCGTAGCCACACCCCAAGCAAGCATTGCGTGTTTGTTGAATGAGATTAATGTTTGTGAAGGTTCTGTCCAACGGGGGTCTGGGGACAGGGAAGTCCTCTGAGTGTGGTTCACAAGGGTGAGGGGGTGGCCTTTTTCTCCCAGGATGCTGGGAACCGATGGTAACAGGGGAGGGCTAGAGTCTGCCACAGAGGGCTGTCAGCTTGGGGTGGGGGTCACGTGGGATAATTTAATGCTGGATCCTTGACCAGCAAAGCAAGCTTCAATTATAGCATCATTCCTATTGGGAAAATATGATTTGCTTTCTAAGAATCTGATTTATGGCCAGATTTTCAGAAGCGCACTGTGATAGGATGCAGCAGCCTCCTCTGGCACCAATCTTGTTCCAAGCCTCTCCCTTTGAGCAACAACAGTGAGTCTTTTAATTTGCTTTTTCCTAATGAAATCAAGTTATTTCTCCTGCTCCCCCTCCACTGCTGTATATCATAATAAATAACAAAGGACACAGATAGCCTGGCATCTGACTTTAGTGGCATTTTAATTACTCTTTGTCCATGTTTTATAATTCCACCCATTTCAATTTCATAGACATTTTAGTAAAGTCCAATAAGTTCATCTTAGTCCATTTGAGCAACTATAACTAAATACCTCAGGCTGGGTGATTTATAAACACAAATTGCTCACAGTTCTGGAGGCTGGAAAATCTAAGATCAATAATGCACCAGCAGATTTGGTGCCTGGCAGGGGCCAGTTCCTCATAGATGGCACTTCTGTGTCCCTGCATGGCAGGAGGAGTGAGAGGCTCCTCAAGCCACTTTTATAAGGTCAGGAAACCCATTCCTGAGGGTGGAATTCTTATGACCTAATTACTTTGTAAAAATTCCAGTCCATAGCGACTGGATCTCCAGGCGAATCATAGAGGAACACTATCATTCAAACCATAGCAATCTACTGTTTTGTTTTGTTTTGTTTCCCCAATGTTTCTAAAAATTTGAATGACAACATAGCTGGCCAAATGCTTTGGTATGATGTACTTTATGTGATGAGGGATACTCTCATTTCCTGATACTGTCCCACTCTGCACAAGACCCCTGATTCCATGGCTGTGTCCAAGGGATTGGCCTGCAAGGAATTTTGCTTCTGTGTTCCTTGGGGAGGGTTTTCTCCCGCTTGGGGTCAGTTTTCTGAAAAATTCACTCTACGTATCAGGTGTTGCTTTGTGCTGGATGGTTTTCCTGGGTATTTCAAGGGCACGGGCATTGCAGGCCGCTGAGCATGATAAAGTTCAGTTGCATGGCCATCTGGACTTCCTTTGGGGAGTTTCTTTGATTGATATCTTTATTTTGTCAGGATCCAGGAAAGTTCTTAATTCTTTCCTATGATGTTCATTATCTTTTAGCAAATTAGATGCCTCTGGAGATTTTCTAAATTCTCTCTTCTCCTTCAAACATGGGAGACCATGCCACGCCACATGCCTGTAATCTCAGTGGCTTGAGAGACTGAGATAGGATAGATAGGATAGCAAGTTCAAGACCAGCCTCAGCAACTTAGTGAGGCCCCAAGCAACCTAGCAAGACCCTTTCCCTAAATAAAATATAAAACAGGGCTGGGGATGTGGCTCAGGGGTTAAACACCCCAATTCCTGCTACCAACAATCAAACAAACAAAACTGGACACCATCATTTGCAGGGTGGAAACAATCAAGAATAAGTTTCTAGTTTCTGTCTGTCAAGAGCAGCTAACTCTAGCTAATAGGGCCAGGAGTGAGGAACAATCAGAGGGGAAGACAGATTTATTTCTCACATGAAATTTCTTTCTTTCTTTCTTTCTTTTTAAATCATGAACAGGTATTCCTTTTACTTAAAAAAAGACGTTTCTTGTGTCATTGTTTTGTTATTGCTTTTGGGTTTTCTTACCCTATTTATATTTTCATTTTGTGAAATTTGTCCAGAGGATGACTCTACTCATTAAAAAACCTCCAACAAACAACAGAAAGATCAAAACAAAAACAAAAGCCAACCCACTCTGTTGGGTGTCTGTGGTTTACTATTGTTTTTCCTGTCTTAATTTTCTTTTCTCTCTGCTCTGATCTTTTTTGAAACTATATTTAATCTTATAATAGAACAAAATAAAAATGCATGATGTTGGTGTCTCTAATTTTGGAAGGGGGGTGATGAGGGAGCTTCTAGAGAAACTGGGGGCAGCTACAGGCTCCTTCTGCCAAGCAAGGCACCAAGGATTGCGTCCCTCACCCCCAAGGCTAATCTTCCTAGTTCGATGCAATGCAGTGTCCATCGCCTTCACATGCATCGTCTAACTACCATTAATAATTCTTTGTGATGTCTGCATGCCCATTGCTCAGAAGAGGTAATGGGGTTCTAAAGAGGGCTAGTTATTCGCCCAAGGCAGCCCAGGGAAAGTGACAAACTGAACTTAAGGGTTCAGCCGATCTCTCCCATCATATCACAGCGTCAAGAGTAAGTAAGCTATTGATTTTCTAACTTTTTGTTTTATTTTGTTTCCTTTGTGGAAAGTGGGTACTTGACGCCTCGTCTTTCTTTGTATTTGTCTTGCCAGGGTCCCCTGCTTCTGGCTGGCTCTCAGGACACTGTTCTAGGCCATTTGCATCTCTAAGGGGGTCAGTTGACTTACTTAAGAAACCACCCAGATGGGGGTCTGGAGTTTGACCCTCTCATCTCTGTGCCCCTGGTGTGTGGGTGCAGGAAGGAATGAAGGGGGGAGCCAAAGGAAAGCCCTAGAATAGCAGGCTATTCCCAACATACTGATACTTGGGCGTTCCCAAGACGCTGGCTTCTTCATTTGATGTTGAGTGAAAGACAGTCGTGAGCAATTTTAGCAATAAAGACTACTAAACCGTCACCATGTGCTGGATGCTGTGCTTAGTACTTTGCAACCACAAAGGGGCAAAGTTGGAATTCCCCACTGAGTCGGAGTCTCCAGAGCCTTCTCTCATGACTTCCCCCTCCCATCCCTACCGTCAGTCATGGCCAAAGGCCCGCCTTTCTCAATGATTGACAGTGATCAAAAGGGACCCGACACCTGCCACACCTTCCTAAATCTCTTTGCTCCCTCTTTCAGGAAAATATTTCTTGTCAAAAGTCTATGTTTTTAATGTGCATGGAAATTATATCATAATCAATGAAAAATCAATGTTCTGTATCTATTCTTAGGGATTTATTTGTCCCCCAATTCCTGGTGATAACATGAGCTACCTTGGGAGACATCTCATTCATCTGGGGCTGGGGTCCGCCCTATCTCACAGAGCAGAGTTGCCAGGGCTTGCTTCCACTTGAAGACATCTCCTCGTATGTGGGGTGTGGAGGATTTGTCCAGGCAGAGGGCATGACTGTGGTCCCTCATTGTGATTACCTGCTCGGCTTGGCCCTGGGCACTTCTGATCCCTGCAGGACCAAACACCCCAACCTCTGTGTTGCTTTGTCCACACAAAACTCTCCACTGAGAAAGCTCTTCCCACCAACTCGAAAGCCCACTTGCTTTTCAGGGCCCAAATTAAATTCCGCCTTTTCTGTGAAGGCTTCTTTTTTTCCCCTCCAGGACAACTCCTCTGTTGAGTTCCCAGCCCTTCAGCAATCCCCCTGCAGGCACTGAGACCCACTGCCCAGCCAGCATCGCACCTGCCCCGAGTTGCTGGGCTAGGATGGCTGCTGCCCAGAGGCTGGCAGCCATGGGAGCCACATCCTCGTCAGCCCTGAGCGCCCTCTTCCTTTCCCACCCGTGAGACCTGGGGGAAAAAATGGACTCATCACTGTCATTTGCGTTGCTCTGACTCACGGGCACCGAGAGTGTCTCTCCCTGTGCTCGTCAGCTGGTCTCTCTCTGCTTCTCCCCAAGACCTCTTCTTGGTCTGCAAATATTTCTGTATCATCCAGCCAGTTGTGCATCCCTTGCCAACCCCTGTCAGACTTAGATGTTGCAAGTGCCTTGTCTGTTCGCTCTGTGTCCTTCATTTAAGAAGACATCTTTAACCCTCACATAGCCGGATCTATTATTATTACTTGTGAGTTTGTTTGTTTGGGGGTTCCAGGGATTGAACCCAGAGGCACTTAACCACTAGGTGACATCCCCAGCCCTTTTTATTTTTTATTTTAGAGACAGGGTCTCACTGAGTTGCTTAGGGCTTCGCTAAGTTTCTGAGGCTGGCTTGAACTTGTGATCCTCCTGCCCCGGCCTCCTGAATCGCTGGGATCACAGGTGTGCACCCCTGCACCGGGCTTTACTTGTACCTCTTGTGCCTTGTCAAGAAGTCTATCCCCACTGACCACTTCAATTTCCTGGACAGCCACTCTCAGCCCATAACTGCAGAAAAAGAGAGAGGACCTGGGTTTGCTCTCCAGGTTTTCCTCCGGGCCCGGCGGCTGTCAGCGGTTGTCCCTGTGAGATGGCTGTTCTCTGCCCGTTTCCCAGGCCCGTATTCATCCCACAAGGAGACTTCGTCTTCTGGGATGTCAACTTCCCAGAGCACATACTAGACACTGTCATCACCAACACCACCTCCGCTAGAAATAGCAACCAGAAGACGAAGGAAAGACGCAGGGAACAGAGCTGGCTTCCAACCGGGTCCCTCTCGGGAACTGCAGGGACAGGAAGTCGGGAAGACGGTGGAAGTTGGCACTTCTCAGCTCTCGCCCTCCCCAGGTGCCACACCTCCGTTCATCTCCAGTCCCCTCGAATTTTTAAAGGGCTCCGAAAGTGATTCATTTCACATCTGTGATGAGACCGAAGAGCCGTGGACTCAGATGTGGGTCATGGGCCATTTGGTGGAACGGTGACCTTTTACAAGTCGCCTCACCTGGCCACCCTGTCACCCTAGCCTGAACGTGGGGTTTGCCAGGTCCACCTGTCCTTCAGAAGCTTCCATTGGAGAGTGCAAATGGAAGTGCTTCGTGACCTGTACAGAGTTTGAAGCACTTCCTGTGTGACAGGCATGGGTGGGGGGGAGGGGGAGAGGGGGAGATGGCTTTCCTCATGTAATCTTCCCAACCGCAGCAAAGACTCCTTATTCCCATCTTACAGGTGGGAAGACTGAGCAATCCAGAGGTTCAGAAAGATGAAGTACTGACTGAGCCTGGTGTGGAGGCTGGGGTGTGGCTCAGTGGAAGACACTCACCCAGCATGCAAGGCCCTGGGTTTGTTCTCCAGCAGCGCAAACACACACACACACACACACACACACACACACACACCCAGGATTGCTAGGCCCCTGCTCTCAGGCTGAGAGCAGTCACTTGCTTTGGGGACCCTGGCTCTTGCCCTCAGTCTTTCCCTGCTCCGGGCACCAGGTTAGAAATCACCGATGGTGCTCGCCAGGCCCTGCCTCACAGCTTGGCAGTGCTGGCAGCCCCAGGGAACCTCCAGCCGAGGCTCTGAGGGGTCCCCTGAGACGGCTCTGAAGTGGTTCCTATAGCTCCGAGCAGGTGGAAAGGGCTGAGAGGACCTCGCCTGTCCCCAGGGCAAAAGGGAAGAGCCGCAGCTGCCCTGGAGCTGCCCCCCATGACATGGCGGAGGGCCTTTCCCAGGAAGGAGGCTTTCCTGGGTTCTGGGGGTGGGGGGCTTTCCACCCCACAGACCCTCTTTCCACGGCCGGGAGCTGGAGCTGCCCAAACGCTGTGGCAGATACAGGATGGAGGTGCTCGGGGGCACCGCGTGGGTGTTGGAGGGCATCACGGGGCAACTTGAAGTAAGTCCAGCCATGAACAAGGGCTCTGCCATCCCCACCCTGGGACACCACTTGTCTAAGGTGACAGTTGAAGCCAGGGGATCTCGGGCTGCCTGGGGACAACAGTCTCAGATGCCCCCTTCCCTTGATCCTGGAGAGAGGCCGATTCCCTTCAAGCCTCATTCCAAGGAAATTCCCCGGTCTCAAAGGCCAGCGAGCTGAAAGGCCTGGGACTTCCGCCTCTTAACTCAGGTTTGTGTTGGCTGAAGGACAAACAAGGCACCAGGTGGCCCCAGAAGCAGTGGCTCCCAAGCCTTTCTTAGAAAATGGCTATCAAGTCACAGAATGTTTGAGCTGGAAGGCATCTCCAAAATGGTGCACAAAGTGCCTTACCGTGCATGTGGAAAAGAGGGCTCAGAGAGGGCAAGCAAGACTGCACAGCATAGCTACATGGAATGGGCCTACATTCCCGGCAGTACTCTCTCCTTAAATGATTCCAAGTAGCCCGGGTGATGAAGTCCTCATTGTGACAACACCTCTGCTATGTTGTGGAGCTGCAAAGAAACCGGAATGTTCCTCTAGGTTTGGAAAACTTAAGGACGCAGCCCTCTTGTTTTTAAATTTTCCTCCTGATTGATTTCAGCTCCTGTGTTTGACAGAAGCCTTGTTTCTCCTAAGAAAACAACAATCTGCTGCCTCCCCGTGTCAGATCGCTGGGAGGTGGAGGACTCAAGAAATGTGTTCCTTCTGTCTCATAGAGCCCATGGGGGAGCCCGAGAAATCCCAGGCCTGGTGTTTCCTGGGGAGCAACGCTGTGAGGCTGGAACAAGTATCAGAGCGGAGGAGAGGTGACTTAGAGGGGACAGACTTAGGTGCAAGCTTCAGCTTTGACACTGATCTGCTGTGTGACCTTGGGCAGGCACCATCCCATTCTGGGCCAGTTTAAAAATCACATAACTTAGACGCAAAAAGATGAGATGCTGAGTGATTGACTGTCCACCTTTGGGGCTGACTGGGACCCCAGGTTCCCACCTACTGTCTCTGGATGTCACTCCCAGCCACCCCTCTGTGCTTGCAAAGCCTGACAAGGGGTGGGGGATGGGCATTTTTCTTCCATTTTAGCTCAGATTTCCTGAGTGACTTGTCCATGTTTCTTGGGATGCGAGGGCTGATGAATGAGGAGTCCCTGACGGACTTTGTCCAGATAGGACCACGGACATCGGGTGAATGACAAATAATCTCCAGATTGCTGTGGGATGACGTAGCTGCTGGAGGATGATGTTAATTCTGCTGTTTACAGAAATAAGTCCAGTGTGAGTGGAGGCTTTTTGGTGTTTCAAACCAGATGGTATTTCCTGCCTCCATCAGCCTTGGCGCTTGGTTCCCATGGCAACCCTCAAGTTCCACCTACTGCAACTTCCCTGTTCTTTAAGCTTCTTCCTCTTCCACCACCCCATCAGGGTCCCTTGAGAAGAGCACCCCTAAGTAACAAGTGCCAGCACTTTTCACAGTCTCCCATGCTCCGAGCTCCCGACCCCTCAGCCCTCAGCCGTGCCAGCAGCCTCTGCGGTCAGAACGGGGCCTCGGGGACAGGACAAGCTGCTCTCAGCCCTCAGTGGTGTCAGCAGGACCCAAAGCCATGTTAGGACTCAGGACCTCACGTGGGGTCCACTACACCAGGATGAATAGGGATCTCCTTCCCCTGCAGACCGTCCACTCTGCTTAGGATTGCTTAACGGTGAGCAATTTGTAGGGTCCCTGGACCTAGATCAATACAGGGCATCTTTAGGCAAGTTACTTGCCTTCTCTGTGCTTTACTTTCCTCCTCCATAAAATGGGTGGTAACAACGGAACCTCTGGATGGATTAGAAAATTGAATAAGCATGCATGTGAAACCACGGGAAGCACTAACGGGGTGGCAGAGACCAGAGAAGCTTGGCTGAGGCTCAGTTCCACCCTAACTATTCATGTGACTTTGGGTATGCGTGCAACCCTCTATGGAGGGGCGACTGCATCAGAGCGCCCACATGCGTGAGAGTACTGGTTCTCACCCTGCTGTGGTATGTGCCCGGCTCCCCTGGGGCCTTGGAGGTCCTGCACTTCTTACGAATGCCCTGGGCGTGCCAAAGCTGCCTATCTATTGATCATATGTTGAGTGGCAAGGCTGCAGCTAGGAGAACACGGAGCAGGGGTGTGTGTGTGTGTGTGTGTGTGGCTGGGGATGGAGCCCAGGCCTCACACTGGCCAGGCAAGCGCTCTACCACTGAGCTCCATCCCCAGCCCTTTCTATGTTTTGGGGCAGGGTCTCTGGCTGGCGTCACACTTTGGATCCTCCTGCCTCGGGTTCCTGAGAGGTTGGGATTGCAGGCCTGAGCCCCCATGCAGGACTCCCAGCGAGGGTCATGAACGATTCATCTTGCAAAGAGCCATGTGCACACCAGGAGGAAGCTCAAGAAGCTTAGTGGTCCCACGGGGAGCCCATTTGGAGGATTTTTCCAGGTGTGAGGTCTCTGTCAGAAGGGCCCCTCTGTCTCCCAGCCAGCACATTCTGGCACCCAGACTGGGCTCTCGTGAAAGGTGAGCCTGATTATGGGATCTCATCATAAAAATGTCCCTGTTATGCTCTACATGACAAAAGACACTCACTGATAAGGGCCTGTGCAATTCTTTAAAAGTAAAAATGAAATTTATTCAAAAATAACTGGTGTGACTCAGATCTACTAAGTGACCTGCTGAAGTGCATGATAGCTCCAACACTGGCCTGTCCTCTGCTCCCCCTGCCTGACCCCACCCAACTCTTGCTTTCTTTGCTCTGCTTTTCTTTATATGATAATGTGGTTCATGGAGTGAATTAGGTGCACTAAGTAGTGTTAGACAGGTCACTCAACTTCCCTGGGCCTTATTTTCCTCTGTGCACTGGGTGGCACCAATGGTACCTCAGATATCGGAATTAAATGTCAAGAACAGGAAGTGCCGACTTGGGGAAGATCAGCATCCTAGTCTGACTCCCCTGACTGCCACTCACTCTGGGACGGTCAATGTGGCTGTGCTGAGTTACACCATTCTGATAACAAGGAGTTCATATGACCTGACCCCGATGGCACAGTGAGAAAAAAACGAGTCAGGGCTTCAGAGGGCCCAGGAAGCTGAGCAGTGTGGCTAGTCCCACACCAGCCCGTGGAGCACAAGCAAGGTGGGGACTTGGCTTTACCTGCTAGGGCCTCCCCAGCACCTTGATGGCACCAGTGATGGTCGCTGCTGCTGAGGATGGCTGCATCCCTGAGTGTCAACTCCCGGAGGAGTCCCTCCTGCTCAGATTCTTGACCTCGGCCCCTGGTGAGGACTCAGGTCAGCCTGGCCCCCTGGCTCCCAAAGCCATCCGCAGCCCCCACTGCGCTGCAGAGTCCCCTCCAGGAACATGGCCTCACCTTGTGGCACCCTCGTCACAAGTGGGCCCTTGGAAGGGGATCAGCCTACAGCCTAGGGATTGGCCTGAGGTCGGACCTCAGCGGAAGGGGACAAGCAGGACAGCGCGTCGGGAAGGGAGTAAGGGCAGGGCCAGGGGTGCAGACAGCACAGCCAACCCCTCTGGCCCTGCAATGGCGTTGAGCGTGGAACTGTCGGCCCTCCGCCCACCACGCAGCCCGGGTCCCTGCAATAGCGGCTTCTGAAAACTCCCCTCTGCCTGAGAGGTTGCCATTGCGAGGAAAGTGGAGACAGTTATTCTGAGAGCAGCAAGTGGGCGAAGGAGCAGCTCGGCTCCACGGCCCGGAGAGACAGGCGGCCCGCAGAAGGGGCCAGAGGGCACAGGGCACACACGCGGACCCAAAGCCCCGGAGACCTCCCCATCCCAAAGGGCCGTCCCTCACCAGACCCGGGGCCCACCGCATTCCGGGCTCTTGTGAAGCATTTACTGGGGACACTGACTTGAGACCAGAGGGGGCACGTGGACAGGGAGGAGAGGACCACCGAGAACAGGCCCAAGTCCTTCCGCTGATGAGAGTTAGGTGAGCAAGGCTGAGGGTGCAAGGCTGGCCACATCCTCCGGCGACCTTCCAGGTCCGCTCTACTGTGGGACACGAAGCTTCATGACCACTGTGACGTCTACAGTAAGAAGCTTTCCGTTCATCCCTGCTGTTGTCTACTCATCACCATTATCTAATTCTAGAATTTTCTTTACTCTCAAGGAAACTCACACATTAGCAGTCACTCCCCATTCTCCTAACCCTCAGCTGGTGACAGCCTGAGTCTGCTTTCTACCTTGGTGGAGTCTCCTATTCTGCGTATCCCACATCAATGGAGTCACATAATATGAAGATTTTTGTGGCTAGTCTCTTCTGCTTAGGTTCTCAAGGTTCATCCAGGCTGTGGCATGTTACCAGTGTTTCATTCCTTTTTTTTTCCGTAGTAAACAGACACAATATCTTTATTTATTTTATCGAACCCAGTGTGTCCCGCATTCTAGGCAGGACTGTACTACTGAGCTATAGTCCCAGCCCCTATTTCATTCGTTTTTATGGCTAAATAATGCTCCATTCTGCAGACAGACCACCTGTTTGTCCATTCATTCATTAATGGATAGGAGTTGTCTGCACCTTTTGCCGACTGTGAACTGTGCCATCAACATTCACAGGCGAGTCCTTGTTTGAATACTGATGTGCAAGTCTATGCAGCGAACACTGGAGAGGGGAACTGCTGGCTTCTCTTTAACTTACTGAAGAACCACTTCTCCTTCCCATTATAGCTTTTCTACAGTCACGAGGTTGGACAGGACCTCAACATTCACCTAGAAGTGCTTCTCAGACTTCAACTTCACACATCTGTAAAACTAAAACTCCATCACTGCCCCCTGCCCCTGCCCAACAAGAAATGTCATCAGAGTCAAGGCCTCAGGCCACCCTTGTACTCGAGTAAACTCAGTGTTGGGAAAGCTCACCGCCGCCCTCACTCCACCTGTAGCGGTGTGTGGAGCCACTTGCCTGCTCCACTCCTCACCCACAGTCTCCCGCTTCCTCTCCGGCCACCCTGGCATAGGCTCCTAGACTCTGGCACCACCTGGGGGACGCCTCCCTCCAGCAGCAGCTCTGGTCCTTGGAGTGTTCTTGGGGAGCTGGCCTCTTGCCCACAGCCTCCCAGTTCCCTTGCTCTGACCTCTGGGGCCCAGGGCCTCATCCTCCAGACCCCACCCTGCTTTCCTGATGCTCCTTGGGGCTGGGCACATGATAGGAGTACTGAGACCAGGGACTGAGGGACCGGGGACTGAGACCCACGAAGATACGGTGAACTTTGAGGGGAGACTTGCACTCAAACCAAAGTGTCCCTTGTTAGCTGTGCTTGTCCTGGGTGAGGCTGGTTGCTATCAGTGTCCTCCTGGGCCTCAAATTGAAAAGAAGGGAGCTGTAAGCCACAGGGGGTTCTTGTGAGGACCAGGCAAGGCGACTCCCAGAAGCTCCTGGCAACCCGGGGGCTGGCTCCCTAACAGCTACTGCTGGGAGAACTCTTGAGCCGCGTTTATACCTCTCACATGCACAAAGGCGGAAGACAAGCCACCCTTATTTAACATGCACAGCATGGCAGAGGAAAACCTTTCAAAATCCTACATGGAAATAACAATAATAATAAGAAGAAACATTTGACATGAGGAAGATGGGAACCTATTCTAGGCCCCCCCAAATGGCATTCTGGGTACAGTGGGTGAGGGCTGGGGGCAAGGCCAAACCCCACCCCCACCCCAGCCAGCCACCACAAGATTTCAGTGAGGAAGGGCAGGCCCTGTGTCCATCAGCCCTGGTGAGAAGGCTCCTGAGGTCCAACAGGATATGGGCACCTGTGGCCTCGGGAAGCCAGCCCAGCTGGGGGGGCGAGGGTCACCTGAAGACACTGGCGTCCTGTGCTCACCCTGGGGGTTCTTCACCTATTTCCCTGTCATCCCCAAGCTCTGTGGCCCACCATCCATTTGGCCTCTCAGCTGAGGAGCTGAAGGGAAGGTGGGCCGAAGTCCACTCTAAGAGGAACAGAGCACCTTGAGGCCAGCAGGGGGCCCGGTGAGCCCTCAAGAAATACCATCAAGTGCAGAACTCTCAAGGGAAGGGGACCACCACCCACTCACCTGGGAGGAGCTCACCGCCCCGAGCCAGGCCTGTGGAATGGGTGTCAACTTTATTAGGGAAACACCAGGTCTCTTTACAGGTCGAGCAAGACCCACTGGTTAATAAGACATGATTAACTTGCTTCAAATGCACAAGGGTGGCCACAGGAGGCTGCTCCACCTTCTGCAGATGTCACCTTCATCTGTCCTGCAGAATCTTTTCAGGAAGGGTCCCTCAGGTGGCGCTTACTTGGGTGCACAGCTCAGGGTGGATGTCCACAGCGGTCCAGCTGTGGGCCCGGCCTACACCATGTCTTCAGGTGTCTCTACGGCAGGAGCCAACACGAGGTTCCCTCTCTGCCTGCTGGATCAGCTCTGATGACTGGGCTAGCCTTCCTTCTTTCTGTCCACCTTGCCAGGAATCCCAGTGACACAGGCACCAGCCGGAGGGCAGGGATCCACTGGACGACTCTCCACTCCTTGGGGCTCTGATGCCAGCAGAGCCATCAAAGCTGCTGCTACCTCTTGCCGGAGGTGGCTTCTTCTGGTCTCACCCACCCAGCTATGGCTGTATAGGGACAGGTGGGAGGGAAGAAAGGGGTCAGGGGGAAGGAGGGAGGGGAGGAGACAAAGAGAGAGGGAGGAAGATGAAAATGTGCAACCATCTTGGAGCTTCCTCGCGTCTGCACAGCTCCCGGGTGCAAAGGGTTTTCTCACCTTCTCTGATTCCCAGCCCCTTGGGGACAGCCTAGAATCTGGTAACCAAAATGCAAACTGAGACTCAAGGAGATGGAGAAAAATGCCTGAATAGCCAATGAGAAATGGCTGAGCCCAGCCAGGGCTAGGTCTGCCTCTGCATCAGTTCTTCCCAGAATAATGCTTTGCTTCTACATGTACCAAAGGACCGAAAATCCGAAAGACAAATACCTCACTTGCCTCCCTCCCTGACAATACGTAACCCACACAGGTGTCTGCCGTCTGTGCGGCACTGTCCCTGGCTTGGGATGCCATTTCCCCTCCCGCCTGCTGCTGTGCCCAGAACTGCCCTACAGGACCAGCTCCAGCTCCCCGCCCAGGGCCTGCCCAGGTTGAGCTTGGGCCCTTCAGTGAGGGCTGTCTTTGTGCCATGAACTGCACACACCACTGTCACTGGGCTCCTGTGAGGGCCCTAACAGTTCTGCTCCTGTGCTTGGCTCCTCTCAAGCACTGCAGCTCCCTGAGGGCCGAGAGGAGTCTTCCTCTATGGATCCAGAGCACGAGCCTGGGGCTGGCCCAGGGTAGATGCTCAGTTAACTTCCTGTGAATGAATGGCAAGGCCAACTTCCTGCAGGACCTGAAGTGGCGGGAGCCTTCCTCTGGCCAGCAGGGCCTCAGACACCCAGCACCTGCCAGCAGGACGCACTCCCCTCTAGGGGAGACCCTAGGACAGAAGCCCTCTGAGCAGGGCCCCCACTTGCTCAAAGGCAGGAGACTCCCTCACCCTGGTGTCCCACCACCAACAGGCCACATCTGTGGAGAGTTGCTGGGGAGAGGAGAGGTGGTTCCCAGGGACCCCAACCTAGCTGAGGCCCTGAGTGCCCAGGGCTGCCCAGGGCTGCCCCAGTGCTGCCCAAGGGTACCTGCAGAAGCATGGAGAAGGCCATGAGCTAGTGACCTGTTGGAGGCCCAGTGTGCTGCAGGCAGAGCAGCTGCACTTGAACCCAACCTGCTGGGGCACACACACGCCCCCTTCATCTCTCTTCACAAAGAACCCACTACCATCCCGCCATGCTGGTGCCCCAAGGAGCACACTTTGGGAAACACTGGTGAAGGTCCTGGGGAGGGGAACAGCCTCCTGGAGGCATCTGGACCACTGTGAGGGAGGAGGGCCCAGGCAGGGGGACCGGGGTCTTTCCCCACCAGGACACAAACCGTCTGGGAGGAAAACCTTGAGTCCAGTGGTGCCAACGAGACACGAGCCACCCGGAGCCTCAACTTCCATGTGCTGGGGGATGGGGGGGGTGGCCAGCCCTGCTCTGTCCAGGGTCAGCAGATCAGGGCGAGGTGTGCCTCTGAGAACGTGACCCAGCTGCACTCCTGTGCTTCACAGGTGCTCCACCAAACTCACCTGAGTGACTCTGCGTCAGTACGTGGATGACAGAAAAGAAGTCCCACAGCAAGAGCAGCTGTGAGGCCTCAAGGCACGTCACTGCGGGCGAACAGCCCGGGACCTGCGGTGACCCTGAAGACGCCAGCCAGAGTCACCAGTGTGTCTAGTCTGGGGGTCTACAGGAGTGAGGGGGAGGCCCGCCAGGTCCAAGAGCAGCTTCCTTCCTCCTGAATCTGCGTCCCCATGTTCAGAATGGGGTTGAACAAGGCCACCTCTGGGGTGGCAGTGAGGACAAATGACAATGCAGAGAAGCTTGGGCACACGACAGGTGCTCAGTAAGCATGTCCCCCTTACAGGACCCTCCATACAGCTGTCTGAGTGGCTGAAACAAGATGTTTTGTCTTCGTTCCCAGGGAAAGGGGGCTTCTGAGGCGGGGGCTGAGGACACTCAGCAGATGGTCAGGCAGAGAGGAGCATCACGAGGCTCTGGGCAGTGTGGTGACAAATGCCTCCAAAAGACAGCATGGGGGGTTGGGCTGTGATGGCCAGAGGAGGGACAGGTGACAGATGGCCTGGCACAGCTCATGGTAAGCATCAGAACTCTGTGAACCAAGTATTTTATGCACCGGGGTCTGAGCTCTGGCCCAGAGGCCGAATGACCTGTCCCTGCCACACTAGGCCAGGGCATAGCTGGGTGTGACTGTGACCCTGAGCCCAAGCACAAGCTCTTTCCTCTCTACCTGCTTCCTGGGAAGCTGGGGCCCAGCGTTGAGAGGCCTCCTGCCTGTCAACATCCACCAGGGTGGAAGGCCCTGGCTGGTCTCTGCATACATGGCACCGGGCGTATAATCTAGTGACTGGATTTTTTGTAGTCAAAATATGACATGGTAGAAAAACACGTGAGCCAATCCACTTTTGGGAAACAGCATTAACACAGGGTGTAGAAGAAATTCCAGATTCTTCACACTTTGCCTAGAAAATTGGAGTCCCAAAACCCCTCCACAACGTGACACCTCCATCTCCTGCCTGGATGTGCAGGTGGACTGCCCTGTGTGATGCAGGCGGCCAGGTGCATCCCGAGCCTGGTCCTAGCCAAGGCCAGACAAGGAGGGATGGGCACCGAGCCTCCTCCCCACCCAGAAGCGCTGCCTGTGTGCTGGAGAATCTGCGCTGGACGTGGACCCCTGAATGCCCGTGGCGTGCTGTCTGCAGCAGGAGAGCAGGGACACTCCACGCACAGGGACCCCAGCAGCAGCAGGAGTGGCTCTGTGGGCGTGAGGGTGTCAAGAAAGGCATCCCTTAGGAAGGACGAGGTGGAGGTTCTAATGCCCACTTCCCATAGCCCAGGCTGTGCCATCTGCCTGTCACCACCATCCCAGTCCCTCTGTGGCAGCCAGAAGCAGGGCCTCTGCTCCCAGGATGGCACGGCACCAATGAAAGGAGCTGGGTCCCTGAGCCACCAGGTGAAGCCACGCGCCTACCAGAAGCACGCAACTGGACAGTCCAGTACTCACAGGACAGTAGATGTGTGTGGGAAGCTCTCACAGCAAGGGGCATCCCGACCAGTAAGCAGGGGCCGGGGAGGGACGTCCCACAGAGGGAGAGACGGGACAGGGCTCAGTGGAGACAGGGCAGCTGCTGGAAGCGGGGCCCTGGCCACGTGCAGGGGTCCCGGGGCACAGAGGGCTCACGGCACCGCCAGGGCAAGGAGCGACAAGGAGCGTCACGTACAGGGGCTGCTGCCGGGGGCTCTGGTGTTGCTGGCGCTGCTCTCAAAGGAAGAGTGGAAGTTGTGAATGGTCTCCTGCAAGATCTGCCTCTCGCGTCCCTGTGGAGGGGATCGAAACAGACACGTGAACTCTTTTAACCAAGGATTCAGTTGACACAGTATTGTTAATGCTCTGCTCATACCTGAAAAGCCCCCTGGCGTCTTGGGGGAAATAAATTCCCTAATTGAGAGAGTCCTACGCTGAGTGAAAAACAGGCCAAGCTTGTCTGGGGGGTTGTCTCCCTGCCTGTCTCTGTGTCTTTCCAGAGAGTTCGACGGCAGCCCTACCACAGTCTCCTAACCCCCGGGAAACAGATGTGGATGCTTCTAGTGAAGTCCACTGAACTCCAGGACAAGAGGCAGCAGGAGCGAGAGGTGGAGAAGGTTCACATCCCACCTCTCCCATTACTACCCGGTGACCCTGAGCAGGACACCCATCTCTCTGGACCTTGGTTTCCCCATTTATAAAATGGGACCCTATCAGTGACCCAGATGGATGCTGTGGACATGGGACCTGTGTGGGCTGCAGGAGGCAGGCAGGTCCTGCCCCTGGAGGGCAGCAGGGTGGAGTCAACATAGATTTCTGAGTCAAAAAATAAATATGGTTGAAACACAAAGCAAATTAAAAATGTATGATCTCAGCTGAGAGTAAAAAAGCAAAAAAATAAATAAATAAATAAAAATAAAAAAATAAAAGTCCACAGAATGAGCCCAGACTTTAAACTTGGAATGGATCCATCACCTGACCCAGTTACTCTACTCCTCGGCATATACCCAAAGGACTTCAAATCGGCATACTACAGTGACGCAGCCACACCAATGTTTACAGCAGCTCAATTCACGAGAGCTAAGCTATGGGACCAACCTAGGAACCCTTCAACAGATAAATGGATAAATAAAATGGGATACAAATACACAATGGAGTATTTGTGAAATTATGGCATTTGCAAGTAAATGGATGGAACTGGAAACTATCATGCAAAGTGAAAAAGCCAATCCCCCAAAACCAAAGGCTGAATGTTTTCTCTGACACGTGGATGCTGACTCACAGTAGGTGGGGTGTGAAAGATAGGAATGGGAAAGAGAGCAGAATAAACTGGACATAACTTTCCTATGCTTATATACGAATACATGACCAGTGTAAATCCACATCATGTGCAACCTCAGAAATGGGAAGTTATACTCCATGTATGTATGATGTGTCAAAGCACACTCTACTGTCACATACAACTAAAAAGAATAAAAAAGACAAAATGTGTAATAAGAATTATAATGCATTCCACTGTCGTATATTTAAAAAAAATAAAATCAATTTTAAAAAAAGACAAAATTGCAAAACTCAAAAAAAAACAAAAAACTTTTTTTTTTAAATTTCATTCTGTTTTTTGGTGGAGGGTATCATGGATTGAACTCAGGGGCACTCAACCACTGAGCCACATCCCCAGCCCTGTTTTGTATTTTATTTAGAGACAGGGTCTCACTGAATTGTTTAGCACCTCGCCATTGCTGAGGCTGGCTTTGAACTCACCATCCTCCTTCCTCAGCCTCCCGAGCTGCTGGGATTACAGGCGTGTGCCACTGCATCTGGCTTTTTTTTTTTTCATACCCTCCCCACAGCCTAGAGGGGCCCCCTCTCCAGACCCCTGTGCAGGGATCTCTTGTGCCGACCGGGCCTCCCACGCCCCTGGGAGGGCGGCAAGCTTCTGCCCATGTGCCCTGATCGTTGCAGATCACCTTCAATAAGCTGGTAAAAGGCTGCCAGGATTCCAGCCACAGAAATCTGCAGGCTGCAGGGTGCCATGGGCAGGCCTGGAATCCCCACCAACCAGTGACGCACAGTAGCATCCCAGACCCGCCCTGTTCCACTGAATATCTGCAAAATGGGGTGAGCGCAACCTCCAGGGTGACTATGAAGTGCCACCTGAGATAATGAACAGGGCTGAGAAGCAGGGACAGCAAGAGCTTCATTATTCACCACCTGAGCCATAACTGCTGAGAATAACTGCTGAGAAATGAGGTCAGGGCGAGACAGGGTTCCCTGCCCACTGCCTCCTGACCCCAGGAGGGAGCTGTAGATAATAAAGAAAATAATCACTCCGCGTCCAAGGCCAACCCAAGACGATCATGATGACTGTCCTTTAAAAAAATCCCTGAGTTTCAAAGGCCCTGCCTGAAAATTCTCAAAAGGAAAAAAAAAAACAAACCCCCTCCCAAACAAAGGCCATTAAATATAGAAAAAAAGGATTCAATCAACCTAGTTCTTAAAGAAATGCAAATGAAAACGAGGTACATTGTTTAGTCTGTCAAATTTATGATGATTGAAAACAAACTGCCAGTTTGCTGGTGGGACTGCAGGAGAGCCCACCCCCCTACACACCCCACGGCCAGGGGCTTTCTGGAAAGAAGTTCAGGGAGAAGTGCACACTCCAGAGAGATCTTTAGAAAGTCTTATGCCCAGAGCTGTCCCCGGCAGCACTATTTCTACAAAGTTTGGGTATTTACATACCCAATAAGGGAAGGATTTTTGAAAACAAAATCAATTTGAGTGCATCCAGGCAAATATATTAAAAAGAGATCAGTGACACGGGTAGCTGCGTAGATTTCTTGTTAAAGAAAGAAGGGTGTAAAATTGAAGATCCCAATTTATCTCAGCCACATTAAAATAAAAAAAGAATCTGGCACAAAACCCTGCAGAGGGATCTGAAGCTCAGGGCTCCCCCGGCACCCTCTGGCCCACTTGCTCTCTGTGCTCCAACTGCTCTGTGAGTTCCTCGAAGGTGCCACACCCTCCCACCACAGGGCCTTTGCACAGGTGCTCCTCAGCCTGGTCTGCTCTGCCCTTGGGCCCCTTACCCGCTCTAGCTCCTCCTTCAGGTCTCAGCCCCTGCTCTCTCCTCAGAATGTCTCCCCAGCCTCCGCCTTCCCAGTCCCCACGAGTCGAGAGCTCCCACAGCAATGAACGCTCTCCTTTGTGTGCCTGCGGTAGCTACAGCAGGGCTGTGTGCACACATGGGCAGACACAAACTGTTTCCAATCCTGGTCTGTGTGACCCTGGGCAAGTTCCTCCATCTCTCTGGGCTTTGATTTCCAAAGCTGCTTTGGAACCAGCCTCAGCAGCTTCTGTGGCCTCACGTGAGCGAGTGTGCCCTGGGCCCCCGGCACGGCACCACGCTGCCTGTGCAGCTCGGCTCTCAACAGACCCGGGCCTGGCAGGGCTCTTTCCCCGAATAAATCCATGCTCCAAAACTTCAGAGCCTGGCTGACCGCCCCCTGTGAGCCACCTGGGGTTCTTCCTGACAGCAGAGAGCTGCCCACCTGCAGCAACCTCTGCACTGCCTCACCCTCCTCCAGCCTCCACATCCAGGAGTGGAGCAGAAACCAACGGGTCTGAAGTCGGCTCACTGCCCATCTCTGACCCTTGGCCTCCCTACCTGTTAAGTGAGCTGTCTGGGCCCAGATGAGGACTGTTCAGAAGAGAAAGAACACACAGTAAAAGAGGAACACCCCTTTGGGTGCTGGGTGTGATTCCAGTGGCTGGGGAGGCTGAAGCAGGAGGATCTCGAGTTCAGAGCCAGCCTCCGCAACTTAGTGAGGCCCTAAGCAACTCGGCAAGAGCCTGTCTCTAAATAAAATATAAAAAAGGGCTGGGGATGTGGCTCAGTGGTTAAGCACCCCTGGCTTCAATCCCTGGTACCAAAAAGAAGGCGCAGCCCCAGCCTGGCGAATGCCCGAGTGAGTTCACTAGATCACCCTCAAGGGTCACCCCATCACCTGCAGGCAGGTCACAATAATAACAGTCACAACTACTGCAGCCCGGGTAGGGCTGGGAGGGAGCAGAAAGGGTGGCAGCCAGAGGCCAGAGACAGGTGCAGGCTCTGCCTCCACTGGCCACCAGCACACGAGTGGGCAGCACCCAGCCCTGCCCAGAGGGCGCTTCACCAGGGGACACAGGGTGGGGGGTGCACAGGGTGGGGGGGTGGGGGGGGTGGGCTGGGCATTGTGGCGAGGGCCGCTGAGGACGCGAGTGATCTGTACAGGATAAAAGGCTACATGAAGATTCACCTGCAGCCGGGGCAGGACGTCCCTTCAATATTTCCTGCTTAATCCAGCAAAACACGGGAAGAACCATCACGCTCTCTGCCCTGACCTAGAGCAGGGAGCACAGCCCCAGGACAACGGGGAGGGAAAGGCGGAAAGGCATGAGGCAGAGACGTCCATGGCGGGACACGGAGGCCAGCACACGGAGGCCTGCAAAGCCGCAGCCACGGCCCTGCTGTCCCACAGGCAGGCAGCTGGCAGGGCGAGCGTGGGAAAGCCACTGTGAGCAGCGACTCACTGGGAGGGGACAGGCCACGGCCAGGAGCCCAGCAGCACCCACATAGATGTTCACAAAGGAGCAGGATCCACCCTTTTGGTCTTGAGTTTGGGGCCCCTTTGTTTTGGGTTTCTGTGGGCCTCTGGTCGGGGTGTGGGGGCACCACTGATCCTCAGCTTTAAAGGGGATGAAACAGAAACTTGACGGGGATCTGATATCAACCGCCGTGATGGACAGCTCTGTGTGCCAGGCGTCCTGCTGGGCTTTCTGGTGACAACCCCATCACGCCCGTCCTATGGACCCCGAGGGATGGGGACAGTGAGGCTCAGAGCAGAGTGTGCTCAGAGCAGGATTCCAGGCCAGGTCAGCCAGCTCAGGGCCTGTGTGAGCCAAGGCTCCCCTGAACTGCTCCTGAGGCCACACCTGCTCCTGGGGGCGGAAGTCACCTAAGGGAATATCAGTATTTGGGGGGGGGGGCACCAGGGATCGAACTCAGGGGCACTCAACCACTGAGCCACATCCCCAGCCCTGTCTTCTATTTTATTTAGAGGCAGGTTCTCACTGAGTTGCTTAGTGCCTCTCCATTGCTGAGCCTGGCTTTGAACTTGCGATCCTCCTGCCTCAGCCTCCTCAGCTCCTGGGCTGGCAAACCAAGGGAATGTTTTAGCTGAATCTGAGGAGCAACCACCTCACGGGTAGGAAAGGGAGGAGGCCACCCTGGGAGATCGGGGACTAGTGCAAGTGGGGCCAGCCTCCGTCAGATATGCCACCTCTGAAGCTTCCGGAAGCCTGGAACAAGAGAGAAATAAGACTGGGAACAATACCTTGCCTGCATTCAGCTCAGAGATGGCTGCCAAAATCTGCTGCCGGGATCCATCTGTCTTAATGCCGAGCTCCTGCAGGTCGCCGTCGGTGAGCGTGAGGAACGCTTCCATGTCCACCTGGGAAGAGAAGGGGCTTCGCTGCCGTCTGTTGGGGCCACGCTATTCTCCCACTTCAACAGGGACGTCACGATTGGGAGCTATTAGTGCTTATTAGTAGGCAATCGATCCTGACTTCTGCCTCCAATTCTGGACTCCACGTTTAAAGTTTGGCTGGAAACATTAAAAGCCAACCCCCTTCAGCTCCTGGCTTCTCCAAACAGATATATTTTTGGAAAACCAAGGGGCGTCTTTGAGGCAGGACCTGGGCAGCCTGCAAGGTCTGTCCGCGCCAGGTCCTGCTGTTAGAAGGGGGATTCCGACATGGCTGCGCTTCTGGCAACACCGGAGGCTGCGAGAAGAACGTGGTGGGCAGTACTCACCCCGCTTCCCCCTCGGAGGACAAGAGGGGCGCAGACTGTGGAAAGACAGAGTAATAAGCAGGATCAACAGAGAAGGCCACGGAACCAAGTGAGAGATGCCAGAAGAGCGCCTCAAAACTGCACAGTCCCCGGTTTCTTCGGGAAGCTCTAACAGCCCTTCAGCCTGCCTGGGCCCCAGGGCTCTGCTCCAGGAAAAAGGCCTCTGGGCCTCTGGGCCGGGCGAAGGGAAGATTGAAAGTGGTTCGGCAGAAACAAGCACACCTGCATTTGGAACAGTGGAGCCTTAGAAACAGGAGACAGAGAACAGGTCTCCACCCCCATGTAAAGTCGATTCTATATGTCCCATCCTGCATATGGGATATCGATGTGATGGCTGGATTTCTAAGAGCCACTTTGGGCTCTGGGGATGATGGCCAGATACCTCAGTGTGTGGAGCAGAGAGAAGATACCATTATTTTTTGAATACATGTCGCCAAATCAAATTCATCCTGATACAGGTAGGAAAATGAAAATTACTGTCTTTAGTTTCATTCTGACGAGCACATGTACCACCTAATTTCTTTTCCAAATTCTCACTGATGAGCGTATGTACATGACAACAGGGAGAAATTCTCACCAGCACTAGGAACCAGCACCGTCTATCTGTTAACCAAAACCTGTCCCTGACAATGCACTTCAAGGGACAAGAAGTGTCCGTGTAGCTGTGGGGAGTGGGCTGGAGGTGAGGGTGGGGGACAAGGAGCAGGCGAGGGACAACTGCAGCCTCCAAGGGAAATGCTGGCTGTGGCTCTGCACAGAGGCGAACCCCCCACCCACCCAGGGCGAACCAGCTCAACTGCCCAGGGAGAAGCCGAGTCAGAGCCGACAGCTGAGCGTGGCTCCTGAGAAGGGCAGCCCGTGTCGGGGAGACCGGGAAGGGTCCCAGCCAACCTCACGCTGGCCCAGCAGGCACAGCAATCTCCAGCCAGCAGTCCAGCCCCCCCGTGGAGCACCGCAGGCCCAGCTCAGAGGCGGTGGATGGCCAGTTAGAACTGCCACAGAGCAGCGAGGTCCGCCTGCCCTCCCCCGTCCACCTCTGAGAGCTTCCTATCTCAGTGGGACTCAGCCCCATGCCCTGCCCTGGACATAAATGATGCCCCTGAATGATGAGTGACAGGCGACCCCCAACCTGCCAGCTGGAGAAATGGGGACGAAGCCACGAAATCACAAGCGTCGCCTCATAAAGCAGAGTCGGGCGCCTCAAGAGACGGAAGTGTGCGCGGGGTGTGTGCCCGGCACACGCCGAGAGGACATGGAGCATTTCAAGCAAAAGCAGGCAGCCCCCGGCCACCAGGAAAGACTTCTTGGAAGTGAGAAAAGTCACTGAAGTTTCAGATGCCGAGGAGGCGGGAATGGCAGGTGGGACGCAGCCGAAGGCAAACCAAGGAAGGGCACCCTGCACCGTCTGCCTGTTAACCAAAACCCAAACACCTTGCTGTGTCTGGACCTTTCTGGGGACAATGAGTGGCTGTCACAATGGGCACTGTAAGGACGATGATTTCCATGTGTTGCCCATGGGCACCAGAACTTTCTAAGCCAGGGATTACGACCAGGTGGCCGGTGGGCCTGCAGAAGAGTCTTATTTGGCTAAAATAGTAAACTTTTCAACAGTTTATTGAAATAGAATTCACCCATCACGTAACTCACCCACTTAAAGAATATAATTTAGTGACCTTTAGCGACACAGCTATGGCCATAGTCAGCTGTAGATCATTTCTGTCACCCTGAACCCCAAGCATCCCCCCCCCAGCCCCTGGCAACCACTACTCTGCTCTGCAGGTTGGCCTGCTCTGGGCGCTTCATAAATGGGACCACACCAAACATGGCCTTTGGTAACGGTTTTGTTCATTTGTTTTGGGGTTTGTTTGTTTGTTTGTTTTGGTACTGGGGATTGAACCCAGGGGTGCTTAAGCACTGAGCCATACCCCCAGCCCTATTTTTATATATTTTATTTAGAGACAGGGTCTCACTGAGTTGCTTAGGGCCTGGGTAAATTGCTGAGGCTGGTTTTGAACTCACAATCCTCCTGCCGCAGCCTCCCAGGCCACTGGGATCACAGGCGAGCGCCACCGTGCCCAGCAGTGGGTGGTCTCTTTCACTGAGCATGATGCTTTCAACTCCCCACGCTGTGGCCTGTAACATTTTTACGGTTGTCAAATGCTTCACTAGAGTGGTACCACATTTTCCTTATCCGTCCTCAGGTGATGGGAGATTTGAGTTGTCTCCACTTTCGGGCCATTGTAAGGCTGCCACGGACATCTGGGGACCTGTGCCTTCGTCTCCCTGGGGGACATACCCAGGAGTGGATTTGTCAGGTCATACCGTAACTCTGTGCTTAACGTTTTGAAGCCCTGCCAGACAGCAGAGCAGTCGTTTTTAAAAATGGGATTTTCATGCTTTTAAGCTAATATGAACTCTGAGATCACCGCAGGCCCCAGGTCCGGACGCTTCTGGCAGATTCCTCAGGATTCGCTTATGGCCTACTTTAAACCTATGTGCCTGCTCCTCAGTCCTGTGCAACTAAAATGTTTTCAGGACAGACATTTCTAGAGAGAGCAGCACTCAGATTACAAAATTTGATTGCAGTGTAGCAGCCCCAGGCCCCAGGATTTCCCGGTGACGGTGAACTGGACTGAGGGGCTGGACCCGACTTCCATGTCCCGGGCTGACTCGGTGGAGAGGATCAATCCAGGCTTGAAGGCGAACTAGACACTGAGACAAAGATTTATTTTGTTTTCCCCTATACTAAGATTTAAACGGACATCTGAAAGGAACACTCTTACCTCCTGTTCTTCAAAAATAGGCTGGTATTTCTCAAGTGACAGTTTCTTAAGGATTCCAGTCAGTTCATCTTCAAGCAGGCAAGATGAGAAAGAAACAAAAATAATGGATGTTAGAATTTGGTAAAACATATCAAGATTGGTCTTCCAACTACGGAACACTGTCATCTTATTTCAAATGAAAGCTGACCCCCGAAAGTCAACAAGAAACCCCAGCACAGATCTGAGCTGCGCTCCTGCACGGGAGGCTTGCAGTGGGACCTGAGCCACCTGCTGGCCACGACCCCGGGCCACGGGTGAACCCTGGGAAGATCGGCCGAGAAGACCATACTGCAGCGCCCCCACCAGGCCACAGAGCGCCCCTGCCCACAGCTGGGACTAAGCCCCGCCTCCTCGTGTGAATGACAATGACACACAGCCAATGACAACGCCAAGGCCAGCGAGTCTACGAAGGAATCCAAGGAGCAGCAGGCAAGCCCCAGACCAAAGTGGGGGCTGGCTTAAGTGTGCGGAGGTCTGAAGAACACAGCAGAGAGGACCAGCAAGACAGAGGGACAGGCCAGGGAAGGTACTGGGTATCAGAACAGGCAGAATAAAGGCCCAGACCAGTGTCTGGATGCTGAGGAAACGTGCAATGCAGAGTCCCCACACCAGGCACCTGGAGGCTCAGCCAGAACAGACACCACGCAGGCTGACGCCCCAGGGAGAGGGGAAGCAGAGAGCAGGGTGAGGGTGGATGAAGGGACAGAGGGTGCTGTTCCACCGAGGGTCACTGGGAAGGCTTCCCTTATCAAGAGACACTTGAGCAGCACAAGGGGTACACTATGCAGGTCTCTAAGGAAAGACCAGTAGGCAGCATCCAGGGAGAGGGCCTGATAGGTGCAAAGGTCCTGAGGCAGTGGGTGAGTCTGAAGAGCTGCCTGCGGGGTGGGCAAGGATGGGAGGTCCCCACAGCAAGTGCTCAGGGTGGCTGGGAAGAGAAAACAACGGGCATGAACGCCCTCACCCTGGTGACGGTTCTTGCCATCGGGCCCCCTACACGTGGACGGTCCATGTGCTCTCAAGCCTCCCCACCACGAGGTGGACTCTACTGCCTTCCCCGCTCCCAGAGGAGGAGAGGGAGGTGAGGCCCAGAGAGGCTGGGAACAGATCTTGGCTGTGGTCGTACTGCTGGTCCCCTGTGGTCTGGCTTCCTGGAAGGTGCTTAGCACTGCTGTGCCACTTCTCTCGTGTGACATGTGCTACAGTGAAGGGTAGGGACAAAGGGGATGTGGACACAGAGAGGGCACTGGACCCAGCCCAGGGGATTGGAGGAAGCTGCCCTGAAGGAGGCTCTTGAGAAACTGAGCCTCAAGCCACCCTTGTCCCCTGTCATTCATGACACCAGCTTCTCTGCTCTGCTGGCCCTGCCCACGTTGTCCCCCCCACAGCAACAAAGGGCTCTCCGAGGCAGAAGTGCGTGCATTTATGTGGGTACCTAGATTCATCCCAGAGCTCCCTGATATCAAGGAGGCACAGCACTGTTCTCAAACAAGAATACACGATACTCCTTCCTGCGAATTCCACACAGCCGACTGCTGCTCCTCACCAGATGCTTTCCACCCATCTTTGCTCTGCTACCCACAGCCAAGGAGAGCCGTTCCAACGTGAATGCTGGTTGGTAGTTCTGTTTACGTGAACAAGATGAAATGCAACAACAAAGACATATGCCTGAACTTCATGTGAGCAAGCTGGCTGAATCAGATAATGGTTTTCAAATATGAAGAACAGATCCTCGATTTTTTTCACGCTTTCATGATGTGATGGCTTCGGGAGTGACACGATTTTAAGGTGAACCTTCACAATGAGCATTTTTCCCCATCTCTGTCTGAATTACATCTGGACAATCTACGACACAATCCGTCAGGCCCTGATGGGTGGTGCCTGCCGATTTCTGTGGTGTAAATACCCCTGTGGCTGCTGGTTCTGACTGCCAAGGTACTGTCCCCGCCAAGTGGAGCTGGGAAGAGGGCAGAGCGGTGACCATCAGCACACGCCTGGTGTGCCTGCCGTGCAGACATGGGGACCACAAAAACCTCCAGGCTGCAGGTAATAGCCAAGTGTGCTAAGGTTTTACATGCATGGTGTTTTAAACACAGGGCTGCTCGGATCTGATAGACCTTAATTGTAAAGGCACGTGGTTTAGCTTTTCCTAGTGGCTGTGCTGCTCGGCCGCTCTCACATCTCCTGTGCACCTGTGGTTCCAGCTCACCCTGCGCTGCAGAAGCTGTGGGTGTCTCCCTCCCCGGCACCTGCAAGGAGCCGCTGAGCTACCAGTAATGCACCTGGTAGCACATTCCACAGGCAGGTACCACAGGCAGCGTCCCTGGCTGCAGTGGATGGTGCACGCTGCCCCATCTTCTCTTAGGCCCTCGGGAGGACCGCTCTTCCTGAAGCCGGAAGGGCACACTGGACTGTCCCAGGAACACAGGTCTGGCTGCGTCTTGTGTTGCAACATGGTATCTCGAGGCTGACCAAGTCCCTGTGAGCTGTCCTGACACCCAGCACAAGGCCCCCGGGAGGAGAGCACATCCCAAGCCCAAGTAGGAGATATCACAGGCCCCGTGGCTTCCACGAGGAAGAGTCCAGAGAGGGGGCAAGGGTGGAAAGATGGGGCAGGGTGACATCTGCATGGGGTCCTCACGAGGGGCCACTCGTTTCCCAAGAGAACCGCGTAAAGAACAGCTGCTTGGGACAGACTGCAGCCCTGTCCTGTGACAATCTACAGGTCTCCCTGCCTCAGGACCCCAGGGCTGCAGAAGGGAAAACCAGGCTCTCTAAACCAGAAACACGGATCTAGAAAGAAATCGCTATTGGTTCTCTTCCATCCAGTTAGTGCTTTGCAAACCTTCTTTATAACAATGAGAGGGACAGGATGGGCATGGGTGGTACAAAAAGGTCCTGCTCAACTCTTGGGAGAAGACACAGGAGAAATGGCTGTCCCTGCATCTCCAGGGTTTCAGTTTCCTGAAGGCCTTCAAGGGGGGACTTCAGACTCCATGCGGGACATGTGGGGGGCAGAGGGAGGTGGCTGGTGGATCTCTGAAGCCTCTGTAACTGATTAACTGGATTTCACCAAACAGTAGAAGAGGCAGGCCCCAGAAAAAGACGGTGCCAGCCACAGTGGGCATCTACCAGCCCAGCGTGGCCAGGGCCCTGCGGCTGGTTCCAGCTCATCCCTGCGCTGCAGAAGCTGTGGGCACCTCCTTCCCCAGCACCTGCAAGGAGCCGCTGAGCTACCAGCAATGCACCTGGTAGCACCTTCCACAGGCAGTGTCCCTGGCTGCAGTGGATATCGGGGACCCTTGCCTGCCTGGGCCCATTCCCTCCTGGAATGGCACTTCCACATTCCTCTGAGGAGCATCTCTCTGCCTCTTCTAATCCACACCATGTCAGCAGGGCAGACCCCAATCCACTCCCAAGACCTGAGCCCACCCATCCATACATCCCACCACCTGGGCATAGAGATAGACAAGGATGGCCAAGGAGGAGCAAAAGATAAACCCTCTAGGGTTTTGCCTGGACCTCCTAAGAAAGTAGCTCTTTTCTGCTGGGGTTGTAAAATTAGTCAGGAAAACACAGTAAGCGTGAAGCTGCTTATCAGCACTTGGGAAACAGTTCCAGAGCACCTGGATCTGGACATGCCTGAAGCCCACCATAGGCACTTCTCCCCCTTAAGTCACTGAGATCCCCTCACTTGTAATTGAAATAATCCTGATTTGTAGAAAGTTTAGGAAAAGCAGATAATTCTGTGTTGGAGCAGCCTGTCCATGGGTGTGTGTGCATATAAACAAAACTCACCTATATTCAAAAACCACGTGAGAGCGCGTAACCACACCTTTAGCACAGTGAAGACAAAAATACAAGTAGAATCTGGGAAGGGTGAGACGGTTTGTTTAAAAACAACAAACAAACCTGACCTAGGATGTAGCAATTCAGGGCCCTTGGTGGCTCTCTGATGCCAGGGCACCATGGAGTGGGAACAGCCGGGGATTCAGGGCTGGGGACTCACCCTCGTCTGTGATGGTGCCACTGCTGGAGCCCCCGCTGCTCTTGGACTGCCTTTGGGACGAGGAGGAGGACACGGAGGACTCCGCAGCGTGCCCTTGGGGTGAAGGGGAGGGCGTGAGGGTCGGGGAGGTGCTTTTGGAGGTCGAGGAGGTTCCAGAGGCCGGCCTTTGGCTGGTGTCCAGTTTCTGCTGAAGAGAACATAAGCCGTTGCTTCTGAGGCAGAAAGGATGAGAGTAGTGAGCCACGGTAGGGAGCGCAGGTGGCTTCCGACAACAGGATGCCGGGCCAGGACCTTGGAATCTACTTCCTATGCAAAGTGGACACAGCTACGGGGATATCCACTGGGAGCAGAGCTGTGGGGGGGCAAGAGGCATGTTAAGGGCCAGGACACTGGCAGGAAGCTTGTCCCTGCAGCTACCAGCATTGCAACCCTGGCAGAGTCCCCTTTCCTTCCTGGGCCCCAGCTGCCTGGCTCTGACAGACACACAAGGCCCTTCTGCTCTCCGTGTGTTGCTTTTATGCTACCACCTCCCACGTCTCCCCAAAGGACACTCAGCACTTTCTCCTCCCCTCTCCTTTTTTGATTGTTTAGCTTGAGAGAGAGAGAGAGACAGACAGAGAGAGAGAAAGACAGAGAGAGACAGACAGAGGCGCATATCTGTATGACTATGGATTTGTCAAGGAATACAGTACTGACAGCCCTGGTTACCTGGGTTAGTATGCGTTCACATACTTCCTTGCTCCCCTCGTAGGTGAGGCCCCATGAGCCATGACATCCCAGTAGCAGTGAGCAAGAGTCAGAGAGCTTTTTATATGAGAATAATTCTAGATGCACAGAAGATCTGCAAAGATACAAGAGCTTCCACACACCTCTCCTGCAGTCCCTGATTTAACACCTTGCACCCCTCCCTCCCTCCTCCCGCCTTTTTAAAAAAGCATTTCCTTCCCTATTTTCTGATACCAAAACATGCTCATCTTGCATTTCCTCTGCCTCAGTACTGGGAATGAGCCATTGCCAAAGCGCTGTGATTCCTTTTGTTGGAGAATGGTATTTAGAAACCAAAGTCTGGGCACCAGGTTGCTCACTGCTACTGGGATGTCATGGCTCACGGGGCCTCACCTACGAGAGGAGCAAGGAAACATGTGAACGCACAGGAACCCAGGTAACCAGTGCTTACGTTCTTTGACAAATCCATAGTCACACACACATGCTCCTGTGTTTTCTCCTGGAAGCTTTATAGTTTTTCATTTTCAACTTTGTCTATAATACATCTCAAGTTCCTTTTTATATTAGCAGTGAGATGTGAGGGGAGGTTCATTTTCTTGCGTGTGGACATCTGATTATTCCAGAGCTTTCAGCTGAGAAGACTTTACTGGTTTGTTAAAAATAAATAAATAAATACGTGAACAAGTCTTGTGCAGGTCTATTCCTGGGCCCTCTGTTCTGCTCCATTGATCTGTGTGTCTGTTCTTTCGTTAATACACAGTATAGCTTTAAGGGAAGTCTTAAAATTAGTATGAGATGTCCAATTTCATTTTTTTTCCCCAAAAATCCTTTTGGCTCCTTTAGGGTCTTTTTTTTTTTTTTTGCCTCTCAATATAAATTTCACAATTATTTGTAGATCCCTACAAAGTATAATTTTGACTGGGATTACATTGAATCTGTAGATCACGCTGCAACACAACTATATTAGGCTTCACTGTCTTATCAGTGTTTCAGAGTTTTCAACCTATAGTTTCTGCATGTTTCATTAAGTTTACACCTAAGTATTTCACTTCCATATAACTTTAGATTATTTCATTTTCACAAATGCCCTTAACCTGTGAATGATATTTTTTTAACTTTCAGATTAATGAATTCTATTTATCCACTGCTAGCATAAAAAAAAATTCAACTGACTTTTGTTCACTGACCCTGAGGAACTCATTATTAGTCCTGGGAGCTTTGGTGTAGATTCTCTGAAGTTTCCTATGTAGACAGTCATGTCCTCTAGGAGGAGAGATGGCTTCATTTCTTCCTTTCCAATGTGCATGCCTTTGATTTCTTCTCTGTGCCTCGCTGTGCTAGCAGTAGTTTCTAATATGGAACTGAGAGTGCTTGGGGGTGAGAAGTCCTTGGGTCCCCATCCTAGGAACACTTGGTCTTTCACCAGTAAGTGTGATGCCAGCGAGAGGTGTTTTAGATTAGATTCGGGAGGTTTCCTTCCTTACCTAGTATGTTAACAGTTTTGATCACATTGGACTTTGGATTTTGTTAAGTGCTTTTTCTGCATTTTATTCTTTAGTCTATGAACCTGGTGAATCACATGGATTGATTTTCTACTGTGGATCTAGATTTGCTTTCCTGGGATAAATGCCACTTAGCCAGTGTGTGTCCCTTTTTATGTATCACTGGATTCTGTTTACTAACATTTTGGGGAGATTTTTACACTTATGTTCATGAGGGTTACCAGTCTGTCACTTTCTTTTTTTTTTTTTGTAACATCATAAAGACGTATCCTTGTTTCCAGGGGGTAAGCGTGACATTCTATCACGATATTGGGGTCATTCTCCAGGAGAAATAACAATCCTAAATATGTACACAACTTACTCGTGGCAAAAACTGATGTGTGGTAAGCCATTCTTATAGACCGTGGCCGCCATTAGAAGATGGCGCCGGCTTCCACTGTGGCCTGTGATAAACAACTCCTTTTATGGAGAGTTGGCGCGCAATCCCTTACCACCCTATGAGAGAGATCCACGTGGCGGCTTAGGATTGGGATGCGGGGGGCTTTATTAAGCTGTGCTTGGGCGTGTCGAGCAGCAGGCGCTAGAAGATGATACATGACTCAAGGCCTGAATAAACTGCTGAAAGAAGAATCCTGTGTCGTGTTTTCCCTTGCCGGCGAGGGGTCGCGACACTGATGGACAGAAATGAAAGGAGAAATAACCAATCCACAGTTACAGTGAGAGGTTTGAACGCTCCTCTCTCAGTAATTGGTACAAGCAGACGTAAAATCTGCAGGCACACAGAACACCTGAAGGACACCACCAGCCAAGTGGACCTGACAGTTCCGGGGTCTCCCCTGCCCAGCTACTACAACAGAACACACCTTCTCCTCAAGTGCATTCGGGAAACTCACCAAGATCAATCGCCATCCAGGGAGTAAACTAGACCTCAATATACCCCAAGGAACAGAAATAGAACTAGAATGAAATAAGAAACCAGGAACAGAATGACTTCTAGAAAACCCCCACATGACAGCAAAATGAAAAACACGCTTCTAAATACTGGGCCAAAGAGGTAGTATCGAGGGATGTGAAAAAAAAAAATATTTTGCCTGTAATTAAAATAAAGACATGTATCAAAATGTGTAGGGTACAGGGAAAGCAGCACTGGAGAGGTGATTTCACAGCACCGAACGTTTGTCCTAGACAAGATGAAGATGGCTACAGAGCAATCTCAAATTCTGCCATAAAAACTAAAGAAGACAAGACCCAAAGCAAGCTCACGGAGGCAAACGACAGGTAACAGTATGAAATCAGTGAAACTGAAAATGAAAAAACAAAACCAATGAAAGCAGATGATCCTTTGAAAACACCAATAACACCGATAAATTTTTAGCCTGACTGATGAAACAAACAAAAAAAAGTCACAAATTACCAACATCAGGAATGAAAAAGGAGATTTTCCTACTGACCCCACATCACGGTGATGAAGGAGCACTACTCACAACTCCGCATCACAAATGCCACAATGTAGACAAGAGAAAGACACAAAGCACGGCACGTACTCGGGAAGAACCAGATCATCTAATCAGCCTTCTCTCTATTAAACTTATTTTGTAAGTTAAAATTCCAAAAGAGAAAACCCTGCTGGTTCCATTGGCGCATCTTATCAAACATTTAAGGCAAAGGAATACCCATTCTCCACAACCTCGCCCAGAGAAACAGGAGAGGAGAGAATACCTCCTAGCTCATTTTATGAGATGGCATGACTCTGTTTTTTCTTTCAGGCCAGTTTAAAGATGAGGGTGTAATTTCTTTTTTCTTTGGCTGCCTTTAATTAGACTTTCTCATCTTGTTTTCAGCAGCTTCAACATAACAGAGCTAGGTGTGTTGTTCTCTTTGGCATTTTCCTATTTAGGATTCTCTGAGCTTTAAGGATCCGTGGATCTCTATCTGTCATTAACTTGTGGAAGTTATCAACCATATTTGTTTAAATATTCCCTCTGCTTCACCATTCTCATAACTTTTGGGAGCCCGGAGTTTTTGTTATACCTTCCTTCTCTATTTCAGTCAGGGTGATTTCTCCCTCCCTCCCGTCCTCCCTTCCATACTGGGGATTGAACCCAGAGGTGTTCTACCACTGAGCTGCAACCTCAGTCCTTAAATAATTTTTTTTAGATTTTATTTTGAGACAGTATCTCACTAAGTTGCTCAGGATCTTGCTAAGTTGCTGAGGCTGGCCTTGAACTTGTGATTCTTCTGCCTAAGCCTCCTGAGGCACTGGGATTATCGATGTGTACCATTGTGCCCAGCCAGTTAGAGTGATTTCTTTCTATTGGCCTATATAAAAGTTCACTGGTTCTTTCCTTGGTTGTGTCAGGTTTGACGAGTCTGTCAAAAATATCTCTTGTGTTCTCATCTCTGCAACCGTGTCTTTTGGCGTTTCCACTGGATTTCGACCTCTCTGCGGCAGGAGTTACTCATATGACCTTGGGTGTCCTTACTTTCCATTAGGGCCCTTACCACGTCAGTCACAGTTATTTAAAACTCCAACACCTGTGTCATACCTAAGTCTTATTCTCAGAACGGCTTTGTTTCTTGAGGTGTTTTTGTTTTTAACTATTATTTATCTTGTAATTCCTGCTAAAAATTAGACATCTTGAACATGCCTGGAAGCAAGTGCGACTTTTCCTACCACGAAGCGTTTAATGCTCTAGCTAGCTAACTCCATCCCAGGGTGGAAAAAGAAGTCCCTCCCTTAGGTTTTGAAAGATTCTTCTTAACAAGCTACTTAGACTTTTATTAATACACCCCTTCCTCTGCTTCTTTCTACAAAGACAATCCCAAGCAGAGCTCCTGATTAAGCGGGTGATAATCATGATATCCCACAAGACATGTCTATCCCAGCCCAGAGCAAAGAGACGTGATATCCTGGACCACAGGGGCAGCATTACCGGGAAGGACAGGTGAAGATGAGATTATTTACATGGGAACTGCCCTCTGCCTGTCTGCTGTGGCAGACTGACTGTCCCCAGGCTGTCATCTCCAGGCCTCCCAGAGCCCCACCCTCTGCTAGGCAGCCCTGTGCCCCCAGGTGTGGCACGTTGATGCACTAAGAGACCGTGCCTGGTTTCAATCTTGCTTTGGGCATTGCCAGGGGAACAAGTCCAAGCTTGCTGTGGACACGCATGGCCCAGCTGTCCTGGCCAATCCGCCTGACAGTCAGACAGGTGAGGGATACCCCAGACCAGGACTGTCCAGACCTACCTGCCGCTCCACAGGTTCAGAAGCTCAACAAGCGCTTCCTGTTTGAAACCCTGACCTTTAGGGCAGGAAGAGAAAGTTGAGGCTACTCCCTGGGCTGTAGGGCCTGGCGGGGCCCCCCACTCTGCCCTGTCCACCTGTCCAAAGGCTGATGCACACTGACCGTGCGGGTGGAGGAAGCCAGCCCCGTGCACACTCCACCAGGGCGGCATGTGGCTTGTCTTAGGCCAGATCCACGCGTCCCTTGTTTTGAATCCTAATTTCTGGCCTTCCTCGGGGAGTTTCTAAAAAGCACTTCATGTCTCCACTTTGCTGCTGCCTGCTCTGGGTCCTTCCATGCAGGACAGTGGTCTCTAAGAGCCCTGGGTGCAGCTGGCTCCAGCCACTCTCTAGGGGAAAGCAGATTCCCCAGACTAAAGCCCGAGTGTCTCAGGCATGGTGGGGCGGAGCCCAGAAACCTGAATTTTTAAACAGCTGCCAAGGTTAGAGCATGTTACCATGCTAAGAGTATCAGGTGATGGTGGAAGTGGATCATTCCCAGTTTACCTCCTGAACGCATCTTTTGAAAGAGTCCATTTTCTTTCATCAGAATAACTGTGCATATAGATTAGATAGGACAGACGCATCAAGCCAGATAATAGGTAGTATGATTTATAACTTAGACACCTGCCTATTGCCAACACCAGTTAAAAGAAGCTAATCGTGTCTAATACATCTAATAAGATCATCAAACAACAGAAATTTTAGACAACAGAGACGAGAAAAGCAATTTCAAAAGCCCCAGACTATCAGACTTACTTGAGTAGTTGTGGGCTTCCTAGCAGCAAAAACAGAAAGAGAAATAAAATTACATGAATTCTTACTGATAAAAGAAAATATATCAAAACATCAGTGGAGCCTTCCCCCCACTATCATTGAATTCTAAAAAGAACTTAATTATATCGTTCCTTTCCACCAACAATTCTGAACACAGTGGAAATAAAGCTCCTGCGTACAGGAGGAAAAACTTTCTGGAGCTAAATTGCAAAAGGAACCTAATTTCAGAGCCCCCCCACCCCACAAGAGACTTTGAATAACAAAGAGTGTGTAAGCAACGGTGATTGGGGAGAAAACAGTTTCTCATACATCCATGAAAACATAAATCTAGGGACTTGGATGTAGGTCGGTGGTAGAGAGCTGGCCTAGCATGGGTGAGGGCCTGGGTTCAATCCCTAGTACTGCAAAACAAACAAACAACAAAATCAAAAACTAAAGGGACTAAACACTCCCATCCAGCAAGGCATCTGTAAACACCCACTGCAAACTCCAGAGACACTAAGTGTGGTGATTGCTCTCAGGTTGCATTAATAGAGGAATGGTACCAGAAGCAGGGAGGTGAGGCTCGGCCATCCCTCCCACCTTTCTTCGGCCCCTCCGTATGGTACCTTCACCTCTGAAGCACCAGGAAGCTGCTCCTGCATCCCACAGGCTCACCAACGCTCCGCCCCACCCGCCCTGCAGCTGGCTCCTCATCCATCCTTCTGAGCCCCCCTCAGAGGTCCCTGATGCCCTCCCTTCTCCACAACAGCCCCTGTCCCTGGTGACAGTGTGTGAGTGTCCATAGTGTGCTGCCCAGCATGGGGGCCATGTTAGGACAGGTCTGTGAGCCTAAGAGGAGCGGTCGCCACAGGACGAGCACCTTGCTGCTGGGAACGGCGGTGCCCGCAGGAGAGACCGGACGCTCAGACGGGCTGGACGGGCTGGACCCCGGTGCTGGCCCCACAGGGCTGGACCGCTGGCTGGGCTTCTGCTCTGACAAGCCGGCTGCTTTCTTCCTCTGGGCAGCGATCTGGGACAAGACGCTATCCACGCTGCCACCTGAGGAGACGGAAACAGGAATGACCACCACAGGCCTGAGTACTCCCGGCCCAGGCAGGGCTTTCCCAGGACGGGGGGAGGCGGCCGGGCAGTGGCCACCATGCTGCAGAGGCACTGCTGGGGGGTGGGAAAGAGGCTGTGCGGGCACGATAAAGCCTGGTTTTGCTCTTCCCTGGGTCTCACGGTCCTGTGGGTGGTCTGCTTCTTGGATCGATCCCCAGTGGCCACTCTCCCTCTTCCCATTTCACCAAGGCTACCCATAACCTTGAGTCACGAAAGAAAGGGAGACAGTGACCGCTCAGGGCTGGCACTGTAGGGAGCACTAGCTGCTGTCTACAGAGCACCCGCCTCGGGCCAGCAGCGCCCAGCTCAGGAAGGCCCATGGCTATGAGAGCAGGCTCTGAGGTCAGGCCCCCGGGGTCCTGGCTCTGCTACTGAAGAGCTGTGTGATGCTGAGCAAGTTACCTCACTGTCCTGAGACCCAGTTGCTCATCCGAAAAATATTCCTAATATGCATAAAGACACTTTGCTAAAATATACACCAAAATCTGTGTGTGTGTGTGTGTGTGGGGGGGGTGCTGGGGATTGAACCCAGGGCCTTGTGCATGTGAGGCAAGCACTCTACCAACTGAGCTGTATCCCCAGCCCCCAACACCAAAATCTTAATGCTGGTCACTTATGGGTGCATAAGTGACCATGCGTAACAAGTTGAGTTGTGTAATCAACGGTGGTTGGGAAGAAAATAGTTTCTCATACATCCATGAAAATGTGAATCTAGGGCCTAGGGGTGTAGCTCGGTGGTAGAGAGCTGGCCTAGCATAGGTGAGGGCCTGGGTTCAATCCCTAGTACTGCAACAGCCAACCCAAAAGACTCAGGACTCCCGCCCAGCAAGGCCTCTGCAAACACCCACTGCAAACCCCACAAGCACGCGTGGCCACTTCTGGGACCATGTGCAGACGGACAGCAGGCCAGTGCAGCCCCCAGCCCAAGGGGTTGCCCACCTCCCTGGGCGGCTGCCTGTTGCCCACCTGAGCGGCTGTGGAGCTCCCCGCCGTGCCTGCTCATGCCCCCGACCCCGCTGGAGCCGCCTGAGGAATGAGGCGAGTGGTTGAAGTTTCCAGAACTGGCAGGAGAGGCTGGGCTTCTGGAGAGACTGGGAAATTTAACTGGCCGGACGGGAGTCTGCAAGAACAAGGCCGAGTGGTGGTTAGGGACAGTGGCTCCTCCCCGTGGATGCACAGGACCACGATGGGCGCAGGCTGGCCCTGCCCGGCACGGGCCTGCCCACCCCCTCGAGCCCAGTCCCATCTTCTGAGAACCTATCAGCTCAGATTGGGCCTGTGTGACGTCATTCCCTTTGGTCTCACTTGCCCCCAGGGCCCTTCAAGAAGAGAACCTGACCGTGTCTTCACTGGCAACCCCAGGCAGGCCCAGTCACTCCCAGGACGAGACCCCTCGGCCCAGAACAGCCAGTGACCTCCCGTATCCCAGCCTGCTTCTCCCAAGGGGTCCCCTCCGGTCCCTGGATGGAATGTCTTCCCCTCCCCCAGCCTGCTCAGAGCCTCCTGCTCCCTGGGTCCCTAATGCCAGCGCTGGCCTCGCTCCTCTATGACCTGATCTGCTCTGCCCATCACACGGAACTCCTTGGCTTCCTGGCTGGTCCCTTTTGCACCTTAGGGACTTTATCCATGCAGCTGGCCCTGCACCACTGGCCCTTGCCCCAGGTCCCTAAGACCCTCCCTGCCAAGGGCTCCAGGGGGCCCTGCCCAGCCCCCCACCAGCCCACTGCCGTTCACGTCACAGCCTGAGCACACATCACTGTGGCCACTGTGGGGGATCTCCAGGGACCTGCCAGCTCCCAGGGCCTTCGTTCCCCACTGTCCACCCCTCCTGGCTCTGGCCTGGGTGCCCTGGGGGCACTTGGTAGTGATGAATGAAAGTTGCAGTGAGCCAGGTGGCAGCCCCAGAAGAGATGTCTGTGTCCCAGTCCCCAAGACCTGTGAGTGCCATCCCCTTCCTCACACCTGCCCGAGAGGTGCCTAAGCCAAGGATGAGGAGGGGGCTCATGCTGGCTTCCCAGGTGGCCCCGCCCTGGGTAGCTGCACGTCTCCTTGTACAACAGAGGCAGGGGACGGCCAGTCGGCCTGAGGTCCTCTGCCTGCCACACATCAGGAACCCCACGGGTGGGGCAAAAGCCTGTGGGCGGTGACTCACCGTGTCAGTGCCCCCGCTGCCCCCAGGGTGGCCCCTGCTGGCTCTCTGGGACAGCACAGTCTTCGCGGGGTCCGCCTTCCCGTGGGGACACGTCCGGGACCGGTCAGAGCTCCACAGCTCAAAGCTGGAAGGGGGCAGGAAGGGGGGGATGACGGCCTTCAGCTTGTCACTCGGGAGTCTGGTGAAGGGGGCTCCATTTCGCAGCTGCAAAGACAGACTGCGGGTGAGACAAACCCCACAGGGCCACCCCGCCCTGGGGAGGACAGGGTTCCCCTGCTCTCAGAACCACCACCAGTCACCTACCCACCCAAGCCAGGAGCCAGTTTTCCTCCTAGAAAGGGTTGAGCACCCCACGGAGCTACAGTAAGACAGGGGGGACAGAGGGACAGGGAGCCAAGGAAGAGACGGCAGTGGGGGCACAAGGAAGGGCACCTGCTGCAGGAGAGAACGCAGAGGGTGGCCTGAACCCAGCCCGAGGGAGGGCGTGGTGAGGCGGGGGTAGGGGGGCAGACAGGAGGGAGCACTCCAGATGCACAGGACAGGACGGCCCGGGACCAGGTGGGCAGGAGAGGGTGCAGAGCTGCAGGGCCCCCAGCCTGAGCAGAGCTGGGGCTGAGGGAGGAAGGTGAGGGGCTGCAGCCCAGGCACGCTCCCCTCCCCGCCCCCACCTCCCAGCCCACCCAGCCACGCCTCCCGCCACTGACATTTTCAACTGTAATTTAATTTTACATTTTGAAAATGTGATGGGGGGGGGTCAGTATAAAATCCACACAGTGATGACTAGGATTGTCAAGGAAAAGCCTTCACACAGTCCACGCTCGCTTTAATTAAGAGAAGACAAGCGAACGCTGTGCCAGATGGCGCTTGGTGGGGACGGGCACCCGACAGCTAACCCGCCTCGGGAGCCGGGCAGGCAGCAGCTCTGTGCCGGTGGCTGCAGACACCCACTCAGTGGGCCAGAAGGGCCACGGGCCATCCACCATCCCCTGTGGGGCAGCGAGCATGGCCCCTGAGACCTACAGGGCAGGAGAGCAGGCCTCCTGGGTTCCCACACAGACTGTCCTGCCTCTGTAGGGTCCGTGAATGGGCTCTGTCCCCTCTAGACTCAACAACCTCATCTGGCAAATAGGGGGCTGGCCTGGACCCTCACGGCTGCAAACCCACCATGCATGGGGCCTCTACTCCCGGCTACCCATCTCCGTTGCTGCAGCCTTTTCGGAAGCCAACGACATGCACGCCCTTTGCCCGGGAGTTCCATTTCTAGACATTGACCCTGAGAAACAATGAGGCAGTGGGGCAACGGAGGAATAGAGACAGTCCACAGAGACGTCCAGACATCAAACACTAGACGCTCTGAAGTCCAATGGGCCCGTCTTGGAGAAAGACACTCCAGATGGAATGTCCTGTCGCTGGGTCATTAAACAGGATGTGGCTAAAGAGTGTTTAATGACACGAAAACAGTGGGTCCCGGTGAATTGATAAATCGGATCCCAGACAGCAAGGGGAGAAGGTAATCCTGTCAGCCTCCTAGGGCTCTCTGGGAGATTAAATGAGTTAATATACGTAAAGCGCCCAGAATAGTGACTGGTATTTAGTAAGTGCTGTGGTATTTGCTATTATTATACATAACATGATATCATATTCATAGATGCTAAAAAATGCTTAGGAAAAATACTCAAAAGATATATACCACAAAATGTCAACCACGATTCTATCTGGGTGTGCAATCAAGGGTGATTTTATTTCCTTTCTTGAATCTATGCATCTTCTAAAATTCCTATAATAGCATTTCTGACTCCCTATCGAATGGAACTGCTGCTGTTTGATAACGTAAATGTGGAGCAGCCCCAGCTCCCACAGCGGGTTGGGGACATCAATGCGCACCTGCTGCAGGGCAGGACATGTGGCTGCCTGGGCCAGGGAGGCTCGATAGGCTCTGCAGTCCCTGGCACTGCTTACGCCCTGCCCTCTGGGCCAGTGACTGCTCCCTTGTCCTCTCCAATACTGCCCTCTGCTGGCCAGCATCAGGTTTAGCACTAAAGGAACTTGAAGGACCAGGCTCTTAGTCCACAAAACACCAAGTCCAGAGAGGCAAGATAACATACCCAAGGTCACACAGTAGAGCTTATTCTGGGCCAAGCACCAGGTTAAGAATTTCCTGGGGATGCTTTCATTTAAAAATCACAACCCTGACAGATATTACCCCGAAGTCAGAAACTGCAAACTGTCCGCCAGTATCTGCCTTCTGCATCTTAGAAATAACATCCGTGGTATTTACTCGGGCACATGACCAACTGGAATAGGCTTCGCTGCCCGGCTTCCCAGGCAGCAGGATGGAGCCATGTGACCAAATTCTAACCAATTTGATACAAGCATAAGTGATGTGTGCAAGTTTCCAGGAAACTTCTTCAAAGACAGCTGGCATGGACCCCTGGCCGCCTCTTCTCCCTCCTCCCTGCTGGCTGGAATTAGGCAGTAACAGCCAGAGCTTTGGCACCCACTGTGGAGCAGGAGGCGACCTTGGGAATAGAACTCATGCGTGGGGAACTATAGGTAGAAGGCATCTAGGTCCCCAGCTCCACAGTGCCTAGTCTCTATTTGAGAGAAATAAACTGCTGCCTTATGTATACCACCATATTCAGGGACTTGCTCATTCTCACTGCTGAATCTAATCCTGATACATCTCTGGTCTATAGATTAGGAAAGTGAGGCCTCTCCCAGGCTGGGAATGCACCCTCCCTCTTGCCTCCTTTCCCCTGACTCTCTGTAACCACAGTGGAGAGTCTTCATGTCTGATCTGCCCATCAGGTCTACCCTTCAGCCCCAGCCCGAGAACCCAGGTCTGGTCCCGAGAGCCGCAGGGCCTTGGGGTTTAGGGCTGGCATCTGTCCCGACTCCTTGGTGCCAGAGATGTTCCCTCTGCAACACATCTGATCACCAGCCCCCTCTGTGGCCACCAGGAAGGAAGGTCAGTGCCCACATCTCTCCTTTATCACCTGGTGACTGGCAGAGACTGACGTGCTTCTAGAAAAGCCCCCCCCCCCACTCACCATGGTGGTCAATAATGCATCCTCCTTTTCTCCTCTTGTGCTCCCGGGACCTGAGAGACAAATGGAAATTTCCTGAAATGACCCTCCCACATGACTGTGGGGAGGGGGTGAGTGACTGGCAGGCTTCCTCTGGAAAGCCGGCTCTCCTGAGTGGCTAAATATTTAATAATAATTGGTATTCAATATTTTAATAGAAGGCAAGCATCTAAAAGGCATCTAGGAGCGTTTTTCAAGCTTTTCCATAAACCACTGCTCAATAGTCTGTCTCGGCAAGTGGTGCCAAAGGAGCTGGTCCCGGTTCGCAGGATCTCACCTAATCGATATTCCCCAAGTTTGGAGATGTGTCAGCAGCTGGACAAAGACGTCCAGTCTGCTGAAGGCCCCGGTGGCAGCGAGCTCACGACCCACCCCCACAGGTGACTCCCCATCCTTCAAGACGCTTCACAGAGCCTCAGCCCAGCTGCACTCGATAGAAGGAAAAAGCGCTTCTCCAAGATGAGAGGCATGAGGGACAGGAACCCGCGACCTGGGCACTGGCCAGCTCTGCCCATCCCATCTTATGTACAGGAGCGTGTCCCACCTCTGCCCCTTGTGCCCACACCAGCGCTCTGCTCCAGAGCCACATTCCCACATGGCCTCCTCCCAGGCTCAGGAGGCAGGACGTAGGACGGCAGGTGCAGAGCAGACTGCTGGACAGCCCCACCCATGAGCAGGCCTTCCTTACCGCTGTCTTTGGTCACAGGGGCTGCATCAGGGAGCCCCAGGCGGCTTGTCCTGTCCTGGGGGGCTGCCCTCATTGTGGAGTCCAGAGCTGGTTCGGGCTCATCACAGAAAGGCAGGGGCTGGTTGCTGGACAGCCCGCGGGGCAGCGTCTGCATCAGCTTGAGCTTGCGGAACCGATTGGACATTCGGTTCCACCAGGACTATCAAGGGAACCAGAGAGGGGTCATGTTCCAGCGATGCCCGGGAGGGCGGGCCAGGGACAGTGACAACACTAGGCCAGCCTGCCCACCCAGGTCTTGGGCACAGCCACAGCACCCCTGCCTGACCAGCCTGGTCGTCCAACTAAATCTTTCCTGACCATTTCCAGTAGGATTCTGGGAACCCGGTGGCCTTCCCTCATCTGCTCAGTCTCCTCGCTGCAGATGGAAAAATGCAGATCCAAAGAGGGTGGGCGGGGACGCGGGCGGGGTGAGCTGCTCAAGGCTTTACAGCAAGACAGGTGCAGACGGACAGACACAAAGTCCACACTCCTTCAGGGGCCTACTGCACAGCCCCCTCCTCCTGCTCCACAGGGAGCTCCTTCTGGCCTCTGAGCAGTCCTGGGTCATCAGGACCCCAGGCTCAGCACCTGGTGTCTCTGGATGGGGAAGGATCAGCTAAAGCAGAAGATGGCCCAGGACTGCTCAGAGGACCCCACCTGGGAAAGGGAGAGGAGACCTGCATGACGGGCAGGGAAGGCAGGACTGCACTAGAGGACTAGAGTCAGCGCACCAGGCCAGGTCCCCGTCTGCATTCCCAGGAATAAAACAAGCTTGGTTTTAAACAAGGAGAGCCAAGTGGGGGAGACAGAAGCCATAGCAGAAAGACTGTTGGCTTGCAGTTAGAAATCGGCAAGTAGAGTTTGTTTGGGGCGTCCCGAGGAAGCAGCAGAAGGGGTCTGTGGGCCAAGGGGAGACCCAGGTGGCACAGCGAAGCAGAGGCAGAACAACACCTTGCAAAGAGGTGCAGTTTGGCCAGCTTAGGACTTCTTCGTGGGAAATTATGTTTTTAATTCCCTCCATTTATAAGTGGAGATTCCACTGCAAAACCTGGAGTCCTGGTTCCTCTTTTAAAAAATCAGGAAGATCTGGCAACGTGGACCCACATCCTTACAAAGTGGCCAGTGCTGCTTATGATCACCCCAGCTTTCCCTGGACCCCACCATTTCCCACTGCTCACCCCAACTCACCTGCCAGCCCTGTGGGCCCTGCCCCCGAACTGAACCAGTCCCCTATTAACAGGAAGTAGCAGGCTCTCCCCATCCCCCACCTCCCTGGCCCCCAAGTCCCTTTAAGACAGGGAAAGACAAACCTTGAGCCCACCCTTGTCGTCAGGCAGCACGGGGAGGCTGGGGGGCTGTCTGACCTTCGAGGTGAGCAGGGGCGGGCGGCTGTGCCGGCCCCTGTCCTTATTCACCTGCATGCAGACAGATGCCAGCAGTCGAACAAGTTCCGTGTCTATGGACACAAAAGGCAGCATTTTACCTGAATATAGGAGGGGGCCGAGCCAACCCTCGCCAGCCTCACCAGGAGGGGCAGAGCTGCAGAGCCGCAGAGCCAGGAGCTCAACTCCTGCTGCCCACCTGATCTTCACGGTGGCACAGACAAGCCCGCGGGCTCAACCTCCTTGACCAGGGTAAAACCCAGCAAGGCAGGCCACTGCAGAGGCCCAAATCCTGCCTCTGCCCCACCCTGGCTGTGTGATCCCAGGTGTACTGTGCAGCTTCTCTGTGCTTACTTACAAGGGGTGATATGGACACCCACCACATAAATGTGTCTTGAGGATTCAAGGAAATTCCTTTCACACACTTATATGTGTGGCATGCAGCAAGAGCTTCACAGAGGCTAAACGCTATTATTATTAACCTAAGTTATTAAACAAAGAAAACATTGAAAAATATGAAGAAGAAAATACAGGGGGCTGGAGATGCAGCCGGTGGCACAGCAATGCCTAGCTTGATCCTGGCTCAATCCCCAGGATCACAGCCACACAGAAGGAAATACCTGGAGCTTCTAGGTTGGTGAGTGTGTCCTCATGCTACAAGGGCAGCACAGGGGCTGCTGGAGGGGACAGGGCGGGGGATGGTGCTGGCACTTAGGAAAGGCACCCCTGCCTGCCACCCCCACTCAGGACTGCACAGGTGGCAGGCCTCTCTGTCCCTATGACCAGCAGCTGAGATCCTGGCATGGGGCTCAAACCCTGTGGTTCAGAAGGGCCTCTGCGTTTCTCTGCCTTAGAGCTGAAATTCCAGGGCAATAAGAGAGGTGGCACATCAGAGAGATCCTGTCCCTAACTGGAAGCCCCAATCCTGGTAGGGGACCCTTCACAGCAGGGGAGGGTTAAAGGGGACCAGCAGGTGCCAGCCAGGGACCAAGAGAGGCTAATGTGCTGATGTCCCTGGCCTGGCACCCTTGACCTGCAGCTTCCCCCGACATAACAAAGTGAGGGTCACTGCTCCATCTCGGATCCTGCTGGTCAGGGGGCCTTCATGCTTCCTCTGGAGTCACGCAGGTGAAGCGCAGATACTGTTCTAGGACGTGAGGGGCCAGGCAAGCAGACACACCGTGGTTTGCCCCAACTCCTTGGAGATGTGTAGGAGCTGGCGCTGGGAGGAGGCTCAGGGACGCCGGGCCCAAGCCCCACACTTCACTGGGGAGGGATGTGCCTGGCCCAAGGTCACGAGGTGAGCCCTGGACACCTCAAGACTGGCTTCCTCCATGAGGAAGCAAGGGCTTAAGACATGGCTCACAGAGGAGAAAGGATGTGCAGATTTGCAACCCGTAACCCACCGGGATCATTCAGCAGCATCACTAGGTCAAAGGCCGTGTACCCGTTTTTTGCCCGAAGAGTGACATCAGCCCCTTGGTTTAGCAGATATTTGACAATTTCCTTGTTCCTGGGGAGGAAAGAAAAAGTCAGAGTTACTCTCACTGCTATATTCAGAGACTGAATGTCCCCAAAAGGTCTGTGTGTTATAGGCTTGGTGGCCAGGGTGAAGGTACCGGGAGGTGCTGTGGACCTGTGGGAGACGGAGCCTTAGGGGAACTCCTCAGATTACTGGGGACGAGCCAAGAAATGGGACAGTGGAGTCAGCCTCTGTCTCTTTGTTTCCTGGCTGGAGACGTGAGCACTTGCTCAGACACTCGCTGCCCCACACATCAGTGCTATCTAAGCCTTTTTTTTCTTTATAAGCTAGTTGCCTCAGGTATTTTGCTATGGTGACATGAAACTGACTCATATACCCACTAAAAGCAAAAGCATGGCTGGGTAACAAGGCTGACAGTGTAAAATTCTGCACTCCATCTCTGAGCATGCGACAGGTCTGGGAAATCAGTCTCAGGCTCCGTCACTCCCTGCCACCCAAGCAGGTCAGATGCAAATGGGATCTGAACCAGAGTCTTAATGTTCCTTCCTCAGCCAGAAGAACAATTGAGGGCTCTGCCCCCAAAGCCCTTGGCCACTGACCCCATGCAGACCTCACTGCTGAATGCCCTTCTTCCCCCACATGGCGAAAGCCTCCTACAGGCCAAGATGTTTGATAGGGAAATTGGAGACTCATCAAGTAAGAAAAGTTAGTACTTCCAGGTAATGCAGGAAAGTGAGACGACCACCAGAAACAGGGAAAGGAAAGGCCCCCCGAGTCAGAACATTCAGCAGCTACAAGGCCCACGAAGAGGAGGGTGAGGGCCTTAGCCGGCGACCCCCATGGCGTGAGAAGGATTTGTAAACCTCCAGCACACACTGAAGGTTGTGCAAAAGAGGGTCAGCGTGACTCACTGCCAAATGTCACGGGAAGCCCACGTGCGAATGCCCATGTTCACTGAAGAGGGGCCACTGACAGGGGTCTCTATAGCTCAATGTGAAAACTCCGAATGAGCCAATCACACTGTGCAGCTGAGAGTGATCTTTCTGCCCAAAGTGTTCCTGCCACATGGCTTTTCAGGGCCACCGGTGAGATCCTGCAGGGCTGTGGGAATCCAGGATGTGGAAGGAGAAACTGGGCCCCTTTCTCTCTCACATGCCCCCCATCTTCACAGCCCTGAGGTCACATGCAGCCTCTGGGACCAGGAATCCCTATCAGGAGGAGCCCCTAAGCACCTGCTCAGCCTCACCCTGGAGGGGTGGACCTGGCACTGACCCGTGGTAGGTGGCCTGCATGAGGGCCGTCCAGCCGTGCACGCTGTCCTGCTTGTCAACGCCCGCGTGCCTCTCCACCAGCAGCTGCACCAGCGGCAGCTGCCCCGTGACGGCTGCCAGCATCAGCGGGGTCGCCCCGTCCCCATTGACCAGGTTCACGTGGTTGGGGTCTTCGTCAGCAATCTCCTTGACCAGCTGGAAGTTTCCTGCAAAAAGAAGCAGGAGGCCGGGTGACCCATGGTCCCAGTGCCCCAGGTTTATCCAGGTGACTCATTCAGCACACACCTGTGCTGATCCCGCCTCTAGGCACCCACGGGTCAGGCAAGATGGATCCCCTTCTCTCGAATCCCTCAGTCTACGTGGGATGAAGACAGCACAAGAATGCATGGAAGTGCTGTGTCTTAAGAGAACAGACAAAGGAGGGAGATGAAGGGCAACAGGCGTGGAGAAGCAGAATCTAGGTCCTGCTAGAGGGTGAGGATCAGGGAAGGCTTCCTGGAGGTGGAGTCTGCATCCCAAGAGGAAATCTTAAGCCAAAAAGCCCTTTATCATAATAAGAATGGAGTGGTGGGCGTGCAGAGAGAGGCAGGGAGAGGCCACAGCCCAGCCTCACCGTCTGGCTGGCGAGGCAGGGGCCTGGGAGGGCAGTCTAGAACTATGGGTAGAACACCATAACGGATACTGGCCTCCAGAGCCTGAGAACTCCCTGGTGAACTGGAGACTCAGGAAACAACGAATGGCCTGTTCCTTTCTCAGATACTCTGGGTGGCCTTAAAAAAGGACTATAAATATTAAATTAGGAGAATATGGTCCTGTGTTCTTTCAATACCCCACAAAGATTTTTCTAAAGTGCTTACCCATTTTCAATGCATGGAAAATATCTGGTCGCCTTTTCTCTTCATCTGGGTAAGAAAAAAAAAAAAAGAAAGATTTTAAAAGTTAACCACAGAAAGGCTTTCATATAACAGCAAAGTCACAAGGGCATAACAACACAGCCGATTTCTAGGGATCCACTTCTCAGAAGAGACCTAACCAGAGACCTACAGGAAGTAGGTGGCAGACCTTCTGGAAGGGCTTTTACCATGGGGTTCTGAGAACACATCAGAGACCGACCACTGCTCTAAGCCCACACTGATGAAGCAACCATCTTTTAGACGTCCCAAAGTTGGTGATATCCTGTCTTAGATATATTAAAAAGTATGGTCTTGGAAAAACCTGGATTCCTGTAAGAATTGTTTTTTAAAAATTCTTTTCTTTCAAAAACTAAGCATACAACCAAGAGATAATTCCAGTCCCTGAGACTCTGAGCAGCTGGGCTCAATGGTAGGTCACAGATGTGGCCACTGGAAAAGCCAAAGTTAATTTTTTAACTTGTTTCCAAAGTACGGAGTGATCTGAATATGACTCCCTGCCCAGACCTGCAGACACAGCTGCCTGACAGGGACTGCCCACCTGGATGTCCTTGTAATGGCCCCTATTCCTGGGCTGGTACAGGGACCCCATGCCCACCTTCTCTGTGCCTATTCCAAACCCTCCTCCAAGGGTGGGCCAGCAGGTTCCCTGCTCCTGCCAGAAGGCAGGCATCTCAGGTCAGCCTGCCCACGGGAGGCCCCAGGCCAGACCTCCTGTGACCCTGGCCCACTCTGGTGTGGTCAGCCCTCTCCCTCAGGCAGTGAGGAGTGAGTCTGAGTGCACACTCCTATAGTAGGTTGTCCCCTCATCACTAACGGGGGACAATAACCATGTCACCAGGCTGCTGCAGGGATCCAAGGACAACACAGATCCATGTGGGAAAATGCTTCAGAGACGTGCAAGTCCCATCCAAAGGTGACTGCCATCCTCACGAGCCCCAGTCACCACCCCAGTGAAGTTGATCACTGGACTCCAGGATCCTGAGCAGCAAGGGCAGGAGCAGCGCAGAATCAGGGGTCTGATGTTGTCTGTGGAAAACTCCCAAGGAGCAGTGCCACACCCCAGCCCTTACAGATGCGCCCTGTGCTATAGGTCACAAGTCCAATCTTCTGAGGGTAGGGCTTTTTCATGACAAGACGCTTTGACAGAAGAGTGTGTCACTTATTCTTAGTGCTGGCTGCTAAGCAGCCACCTGGTGTGAATTAATCACTGACAGTCCAGCCTGACCCTGGGAGGCCAGGGTAGCTTGCTGTGGTGCCCAGTCACCCGGGCTGGGCCCCTCCTTGCTCTGGGCTTCAGTGCTTGGTCCATGTAAGAGCAGCTCCACAGACCACCCATCCCCAGGGGCAGAAACCCCTGACCTCTGCACCACAATCATGGCAGTGGGGTTGCCACGGCGACAGTGAGACCTTCAGGGGTACCCTCTCCTGCAGCTAATGCAAGGGAGACAGAGGGACGGCCAAGGCCCTTCTTAAGGGAAGAGCTAGGGATCATTACATTTACTTAATAATCTCTTTCATTAATATCATAGCCTTTGCCCTTGTCATTGTCCTACCAGTTGCTGGTGCACTCCCAGGGCTCCTGCAAGTTTGCCAAAATGACCTTCTCGAGGAGGCCGCCCACCACCCTACTCAACACAGCAGCCTTCACTGCCCAACTCTGATACACCTAATCCCTGGACCTCGCCCTCATTTCTTTCTTTCTTTCTTTTTTTTCTTTTAACACTATGGCACCTTCTACCTTACTATATATGTTATTTAATATGCTTATTTCTTATTTATTGCTTGTCTCCCGCTTTAGAGGCCAAAGTCCAAGGGCAAGGATCTGAATCTCACTTGTTCACTGACATATCTCAGGGTGCCTTGAATGATGCCTGGCACATAGTGACACTCCATAAATATTCGTCAAATAACTGAAAGAATGTATGATCCATAAAAACATATTATAGCTAGGGGTGGGGGTGCACACCTGTAATCCCAGTGACTGCAGAGACTGAGGCAGGAGGATGGCAAGTTCAAGACCAACCTCAGCAACTTAGCAAGGCATTAAGGACTCAGTGAGACCCTGTCTCAAACTAAAACATAAAAAAAAAAGGGTCTCAAAATAAAACACGAAAAAAGGCTGGGATGCGGATCAGTGGGTAAGCCATCCTGGGTCTGTGCGCACACACACGTGTATGTATGTGTGTGCGTGTGCATGTGCGTGTGCATGTGCATGTGTGCACGCGCGCGAGCGTGTGTGTGTGTGTGTGTGTGTGTATGGGATAAGCATTTTATAGGTATGACCCTAATGACTCCCCACAAAGCCTTATCAGGGAAATGTGTTATGACTATTTTATGAAAAAGGACATGGAAGTCCTAGAGGGACAATTAATATGCCCTAGGCCACCCAGCTGCAGAGTGGGAGAACTGTCTCAAATTGGGCCTGCTGGACAGGAGGTCAGCACTTGTATCTGATCCTGCTGTGACACTGTTTCCTGGGCCTATTGCACATGATGAACTAAAGGTTTGGAAATGCAATGTGTCCTGTGGCAGATTCACTAAGGATTGTTCAAACCACCTTATAAATGCCAGAAAAAAAATGGCAAAAAAGAAACAGGACAACCAGGTGTAGTGACAGACACCTGTGATCCCAGCAGCTTGGAAGGCGGAGGCAGGAGGATCTTGAGTTCAAAGCCAGCCTCAGCAACGGAGAGGTGCTGAGCAACTCAGTGAGACCCTGTCTCTAAATAAAATACAAAAAAGGGCTGGGGATGTGGCTCAGTGGTGGAGTGCCCCTGAATCCAATCCCTGTTACCCCTCATCCCCCCCAACAAAAGAAAAAGGAAAACAGAAACACATTAATAAATGTTAAAAGAAAAAATCAATTCAAAAGGGAGGCTGATTTTCACTAATTTCATGTGAACTGGTCTCGGGGACTGACTGCTGGCAGTTAAGCACACCGTTCCAGAGCAGAGGCTGGCAAACTACAGCCCAGGGACCAAATCCCCCTGCTGCCTGTCATGGTAATTTGGTTTACTGGAACATAACCACACCCACTCATTTACATACTGTGTATGGCTGCTTTCATTCTAACAGAATTGAGTAGTTCTGACACAGACTGTATGGCCCACAAAGCCTAAAATATTTATTATCTAGTCCTGTACAGAGAAAGTTTGCTGACCTCTGTTCTAGAAGGATCCTAGAACCACCTGCATCAGAATCATCTGGTTAGGAAGGAGAGGCCTGGCTAGGTAGGTCTCCGGGGTTTCCCCAGAGCTACCACATCACGCTCTCTGGAGGGTGGACAGAACCTGCCATAACAGGCACCCCCATCTGACTTGTGCACACGCCACAGCTCAAGTCCCATTGGTCTGCAAGGCTGGACTCTGAGTTTTGTGTGCCCTTCCAGGCAGGCAATTCTTGGTTTGAGCCACTTAAACAGCAGGGGCAGGGGCAGGGGTAGGGTGGTGGTGTAGCCTGACCTGTTTTGGGCCTGACTGTGGTCATCGGGTCCAGGAAATCTGCAAGGTCTCTGTGCTTGCGGTCAAGTGCCACCTCGAAGGCGGTCTTCTCCAGTACGCTGAGGTGGTCGGGGTTGGCTCCCTTCTCCACCAGCTGCTGGGCCATGCCAAGCCTCCCGGTGAGTGCTGCCAGCATCAGTGGGCTCCAGCCCACAGTCCGCGCTGCATGGTTGGGATCCGAACCCCATTCCATCAGCAGACGCGCCACAGCCTCATGCCCGTGCTGGATGGCGGCCATCAGGGCTGTAATGTCCAGCAGCTCATCCCTGCCACCTCCCATTCCCGGCTGCTCCCCAGAGTGGCCGGGATGGTCCACAAAGGCACCAGCTTCCAGCAGCAGCTTCACCACACCCAGGTGGCCACCCCGAGATGCCACGGTGAGCACGCTGGCCCCCAGCCGGTTCTGGGCATTGACATCAGCCCCGTGATCCAAAAGGAGGTGTGCCACACTCACATGCCCAAATCTGCCAGGAAAATAGAAAATTGGTCATTTAAACAGGGAGCACTAATGAGGAAACAGCTCAATAGCCCCCATTGTCACTGGTCACTAGAGGCACAACAGCTGCCTAGAATAAATGACCTTTCCCTGGTGTCAGACACCACAATGGCCCTGCACATGCAGCCTCACCAGATAAGCAAATGTCCTGTCCAGGGAGGGTTCCAGCTCCCCCATCAACCTGCAGAAAGAATCGTTTGCTTCCGTTTTCCTTTCCTGATCTATAAAATGGGGCCATGCCTGTACCTACTTCAAAGGTTGCTGGAGCTTAAATGAGTTAATATAGATACACAGCACCTGGAGCAGTGCCTGGCCACAGGAAGCAGTCTCTCAACGTCAGCTATTGTTAACTGCTCAGCATTAACATTCTGCAACCTGCCAAGGGCACACAGCTGGTAAGGGGCAGCATCAGGGTCGGAATCCAGGTCGGCCTGAATCCCGTTGCCCTCGCTTTTTCCCCTATGCCAGGCTGCCTCCCACATCTCAGAGTGCATTTTATTCTGCTGTCTAGCCTGTAATCTGCCTCTCTGCCTGTGCTGATCTCCCCCACCGGCAGGGCCCATGTCTGATTGACATCGACCCTCCCCAGCCCCCAACACACCCTCTGAACGCCAAGAGAAGGGGCACTGTGTTCAGCAAAGGCGCTCAGGCACCTCGGCGCCGGCCTGCTGCCCCCAGCTGGCAGGAATGTTCACTGCAGGCAGCTGAGAACTTGGCCTGGGCCAGACCTTCCTCAACCAGCCTGAGCGGCGGAGACAAGCACCCACCAACCCTAACATGAGGAAGAGGGAAACAGGTATCTCTTCCCTGCAAAATCTCTTCCTTCATTCAACATCAGTGGATAGAAAAGTTCTATTTTGTTGAGTTCAGCAGAGTGTGCGAGCTGGAAGAGGCCCGGACTAACCAGGAAAGAATGACCAGAAGGGGCCCACCCTGAGAGATCCAGGAGACCACAAACATCTGCATCTGTAGGGCGGCTTTAAGGTTTGTCCTCACCCCTCCATTTCTGGAAATGGGTTTTGCTTCTCATCTAAATCCAGGGCCTCCCTCCTCCTGTGGAGGCAGGGCCAGGTCTGAGCTGGGCTGAGTCTCCCGCTGAACTTATAAATACCTTCTGGGACATGAACCTTAACAGCCCAGGGCAACTCACTTTAGGGGGGACAGCTTGGTAAACTGGCTCCCCCAGCTGAGGGGTTGGGGGCTGGGCCTTTCCAGTCTCTTCTCCCAGAGCAGAGAGAGGGACAAGTCACACTGAAACACTGGCTGCAACTCTGCCCCCTGCTCCTGTCTCACCTCCAATCTGTTCCCTCACCCATCCTCCATGCAACCCCAAACAAAATCTGATGGTTACACGCCAGCTTCCCACTGTCCAAAGAGGGCTATTTTACCAACTTCACCCTCCCTGCTCCCACATCACACCCTCCTCCCCTGCCCCCCCAGCCCCTCAGTAAGTGTGCACTTACTGAACACACTCAGTCCTGCTCAGGCTTTGGCTCAGCTCTCACCTTTTCTGTGCGGCTTCCGGACTGAACCCCTAACAGGCCAGGTCAGTTGCAACCTTATTCTGTGTCCACACCTGAACCTTCTTTCTAGAACTCTCTCTCTCCCCCACTTGACGGTGGTCTTTCCAAGGACACAACTGGTTTCTGCACACTCTTGTTTCCCCAGCCCTTAACATAGGGGCTAGCACATACTGGAGCTCAGGAACTGCATCAATGGACAGGTAAGCGAATGCATAAACAGAATAACCAGGGAGACGAAGGTCCAGGCCACAGAAATAATGGAGGAACTGCCCACCGGAGTCGGGGCTTTAAAGGGACTGCACTGTTTAGTGATCAAGCATAAAATAACACCTGGCATAATCTCTAACAGCAGATCACAAAGTGTTTTCAGATTTTTACCTCATTTGATCCTAGAAAGCCCAGAGGTGAACTCCTTGCCTCGAATTTCACAACTGAAGATTACAGGGGAAAGCAATGAATCTCAACTAGAACTCCAAGCCTCACGCAGCTCTTCCGGTCTACCCAATTTTTACAAGGGAAGCAAAGGGCTGAGTTAGAGCAGGGACACTGAATTCTGGAATGTTTTCTGAACTCACAGGTAGCCCTAAAGAGCATTCAATTAGGCTGGAAATATACGAAGATTCAACAGAGGCTGAGATAATTTTTCGGATGCTAAGTTTCTAATAGGTAATTACTGGAGATGGGGATGCTAGGGGCTTTCTGAGCAGGTGCTATGATTACCAATTAATTTCAGCAATTAACACCTGTGTTTGAAGATGGCACACGTTCCCACCACTCAGAGCACTGGGCCCAGCGTCCAGCTCTGCCACTCCCACAGCAGGGGAATGAAGGAAGCAGAGGGACGATAAAGAGGCCAAGGGAGAAATCAGCGCCAGAGTAAACACCAGGCCACCCGGTCTCCTGGCCAGACATCGCTGGCCAATCTAGTGAGTCACTTCCTTGCCACCAACACCAAGAAGAAAACTACCAGATTTACGGCTGGGAGTACAGCTCTGGGGCGACCTGCTGGAGGGTGAATCTGACTTTGCCACGAGCTGTGCAGCCTTCGACACGTTGTTTCTCTGGGCCTCAATTCCTCATCTAGAAAAGGAGAATTAAAATAGAACCTATTTTCTAAGGTTTTGTGTGGACCAAACAAGCTAGTTCATTTAAAGTACTAAACACAATACTTGACACAAAAAAGGGGCGCACTCAGCCCCACCTCTTCTTTCACGAATAGGAAAAATCATTCTTGTAACCGTGTCTATCACTAAAACCTCTATAAGAAGCCAGAGTTGCAAAGTCCAGGCAGGGACCTCTGATGGCCTGATCCAGCCATGAGCTTTGGAACACCAAGACCAGGGGTGATACACAGATGCTCACTCGGGCCAAAGTGGTGTATGCCAGAGTGTCACTTGAGGAGGATCTTGAGGCTCATCTCAATTTGGAGAAGGAGGACATGAGCCTAGAAAGCATCCACACAGGGGTCATCCCGATCTGACAGGATGACAGACTGACTTCAGGAAGCCTCCCTCATGACTCCTCCACACTAAGGCATAAGACAGACCCCAACTCCACGCAGGCAGGTGGTCCCTGAGTAGATGCCCCATACTACCAATATGCCTTGGTGTGCCTGGGACCCACCTAGGGTCAGTGACAGCAAGTGCAAATTCTAACCCTCTTGTAGAAAGAAGGCTCCTACCCTACTGTCACAGAAATGTAAGAGTATATCATACTATCGTTCCCAAACAGCACCTGTGGGATAAACTGAGGCATGAAGAGGGATGTGGTTAGTTCACTCTCTCGATTTGGAAGCCACAAAGTCAGGCTATGTGGGCCCCAAGTCCCAGCTCTTTGTACACCACCATGATTCACAGAAGAAAGTCCTCTAAAAAAGTTAAATTATTACTAGTTAACCATCACAGGTTATTCTGAGTCTCCTGCTCCATCAAGATGAACAGAAATTAACCTGAAATCAATCAAGTAACGCTGACCATCCTGCAGCACTTGAGGAGGAGCAAAAACTGGTGACCAGGGGTCTCCGAGACACTGGGAGGCATCCAGGTGCTGTGGTCGGGAACCTCAGTAAGCACCTGTGGCCTCTCCAGGACCTCTGTGTTAGGGAAACCCACATGCCAGAGCCACCGAGAGCTTCTTCTCACACAGTCCCTACGCTTCACAATCCGCCACAGGACTTCTGAACCACAACCTCCAGAAAGGTAACTCGGCAATCTCTCCTTGGAAAACAATCCCAGTGATTCTCAGGTGTGGCCAGGTCTGGGTACCACTGAGGATGGCAGCCAGCTCTGATGTGGTATGGCGGACACTGCTACCAAGGCCTTCCTGGTAGAGCAACCAGGGAAAAGGTGCAGAGCATGGGAGGCTCCCTGGAAGAAGCGGAACTGGAGCGGGCAGTCTTCACTGAGGGCAGAAGGGAAGAAGGGACACCCCTGTATGTATGCAGCTATGATGAGGGCCCTGCAGTGGGACCCCCAAATCAGCTCTGACCAATGGTCAGCTGGGGGACAAATTTCATTATCTAAATCTCAGATCCTCTCTATAAGATGGAGACGACATTCCTAGCATACAGTAAATAACCAGTGTTAGCTTTAAAAAATGCAGACACACACACAGAAGGCCCAGATGAAATCATCTTGCCTTGATTTAGGAAGCCAGGAAAAGCAGAAGAGGAGGTACCGGGAAGGGTCTGAACGTGAGGCCTTAGAATGCCACAGAACACTCAGGGTTCTGGCTGGGGAGCTGTCAAGGGAGAGGTACAGCTGGAGAGAGGGAGCAAGTGGGGGCCACTACAAAGGCCTGGTCTGGACCAAGGCAGAGACAAAGAAGAGAAGAGTGTGGTTTCAGGGCCCAGCGCAGTGGCCCAACAGCTCGGGAGGCGGAAGCAGGAGGATTGCGAGTTCAAAGCCAGTCTCAGCAAAAATGTGAGGTGCTAAGCAATTCAGTGAGACCCCGTCTCACAAAATAGGGCTGGGGATGTGGCTCCAGTGGTTGAGTGCCCGAGTTCAATCCCCTAGCACCAAAAAAAAGAAGGATGTGGATTTCAGGGCCATGCCAAAGCCCACTGGGCAGACAAGTCCTGGACTTACCTGGAGTTTTAAAGCCTGGGAGAAGAGGTGGTACCATTAGGAGGGATATAAAAAGGCTTTAAGGTCACCTCAACTACTCTGGGCAAGGAGAAAAGGTGTCTTTAGACAGAAGATGTCAACGTGTTAAACAGGTGGGTAAAATGCTAGATTTAGTAAACATGGGCAGCCCGTGAACACAGGCTGCAATCCCTAAGTAGGTTTCTAAATTAATTCACATCAATGTCCCAGGGTTGGGGAATGGGTAAGAGCAAACCACAGTACATCCCATGGATGGACTTCCATATGGTGGCTGAAAACAATATTTGCAAGAATGAAATCTTACTAGTAATACAAATTAAGTTACATGAACATCTGTGTAACACTTGGAAAAGAATTCTGAGAAATAAAATATTGATTGTCACCAAGAGAAGATTACGGTTAAAAGCATTTTTTTTTTTTTTTCTAAAAGGCACGGAAAATACAAAGGGCTCACACATAGGGAAAGAAGATTCTTTCACCAACCACTTAAAATGTGCAAACTCGGCTACGCTGAGATTTTCATACATTAGATTGGCAATGATCCAAAAGTTTGATCACATATTCTGTAGGCCAGAGAAAGACAGGCACTCATACGCTGCTGATGTTGGGGGGGGGGCAGGGGGCGGGTAACTATTGTGGCTGGCAGAATAAATGGCCCCCAAGGTGTCCACATCCTTATCTCTAGGCACTGTAGATATTCTACATGACCTGGTAAAGGGACATTCAGGCTTGGATGGAATAGAGGTCACCATCAGCTGAGTGGTGAGCAGCCTCGATGATCCAGGTGGGCCAGGGTCATCTCAAGGTTCCTTTCAACATGGCAGGTGGCACAGGAAAGCAGAAGGCTCAGAGGTAGCGGAGGTATGAGGCGGGAAGAGAGGCGGGAGTAAAGCTCTGTTGCTGGCTGTGAAGATGGAAGGGCCCCTGAGCCTGGGAATGCAGGCCACTCCAGAAGCTAGAAAAGGCAAGGAGCAGAATTCCCCCCAGAGCCAGAGAGAGCACCGCTCTGCAGCACCTTAATTCTAGCCCAGGGAGGTCCATTGCCTCTGACCTCCAGAAATGTTAACACAATAAATCTGTGTTGTTGTGGTAATTGATTACAGCAGCCATAGGAAACAAGCACACCTTCGGGGAGATCTGACACTATCCATCAAAATTACAAATGGCCCTTATGCCCTCCCTAGGGAAGCTCCTGCAGCGACAATTGAGCACCTGTAAAATGACGTGTGTATCCGACTGGTCACTGCAGCATGAATGAAAACAGCAGGAGACTAAATGACCACAAAGGGCTGGTGAAATAAATTATCATACAATAAAATATTGTCAGGCTATTGGAAATCAAGGGAGGTTTTTAAGTACCGATGCAGAAAAACTGCCAGAGTATATCAAGTGGAAAAAGCAAAGTGCAGAACAGTGTAGAATCTGAACAAGGCTGAAGTCAACCACCTCGTCTGCCTGTATATGTATCAAAGAGTGGTTTCCAGGGGACATGTGGCAATATCTGGAGGCATTTTTGATTAAATAATCCTTTTTAAAAAGACAAATTAAAAACACATTTTTCTATAAGGAACAATATTAATCCAGCCTAGGGAACCTCCACCCCTACTTATCTGAACACCTCTAATTAGTCCTCCATGACTCATCCCATCAGCTGGTAAGCCTGCCCAACTCTGACCATCCTAAAAACCTTTAAACCCTAGGCAAGCATCCTCCTCAACCCCAGAGCCAAGCTCTGTGAAAGAGCTACCGGCACTTTCTGTGTGTTCACATCCTCCTCAGTCCTCCACCAATGCCGTCCTGCAGACCTTCACCATCTGGGGCTCTCCTGCCATCTTCCCTTTCCCTCTACAGGGATGCCGGTGCTATTGTGACAGTAAGATGGGTTAGTATGTACAAAGCTCTTGGACTTGGGCCTGCTTATGGGTAATCCATTAATATTAATAGAGTAGATCATTGACAAAATGGACAGGTATTCCCCTCCCTGTCTCCGGGCATGGCAAATGAGTCTGCCACTCTTCCCCATCAGGTGGTACCATCTGTACCCACTCTTCTCATCTGGGATGGTCTTGTAACTTGCCTAGGCCAAGAGAATGTGGCAGAAGTGAACAGTGTGTTTCAGATGCTAGGGACACTGCTGCTGACACAGGACAGCCCAGGCCGGACACCTGAAGGATGAAAGAGAAGCAGTCCCATCACCCCTGTGGTCAAAGCCAATATCCAGTCAACTCTCAAAAAAAAAAGCCACCCAGATCCCTTACACAGCTGTGGGCAAACTGTTGATCACAGCTGTGTAAAGAAGACAGATGAGACCAGAATGGCAAAAATGCTAAATAAATGGTTGTTGCTTTAATAAAGCCCCAAGGTCTTGTAGTAACTGACACATTCCCCTTGGATAATTCCTCCTATTCCAGAGTTCAGGTTGTCATCAACATGCTATCAACTTCCTATCCTTGGGCTCAGACCCTCCTGTGCCCTCCAGACCCCCAGATCTGGTTCCCTGCTGGAAACTCTGAGGTGTGCTTGAGGCCACGCTTTCTCACACCTGCCCCTTCTCCTGTGTTCTCCAGCTCAGTGTATTTACCATCAACCAGAAATCCAGAGGTAGTCTTTGCCGTCACCCTTTCCCTTGCCTGCTCCCCAAGGCCAGGTAGACATTAGAACCTGATTCCTGAGTAAATCTCAAACTCATCTCTGCTCTCTGCCACTGTCTCTCTCCTCTCCATTCTGGTCCAGGCCTCTCACCTCTTTCTGGATTGCTACAGTCCCCTCCCAAGCAGCCTTTCTGACTCTGGCCTATCTCCCCAATCCATCTCACACTGCAGTGAAAGTGATCTTTCCAAAACACAAATCTGATCCTGTCACTCATTCCATGACCCTCCAATGTCCTTAGGTTAGTGGGCCCTTCTAAGTACCAACCGGGCACCTGCCTTCTCTGCAAGGAGACTTCATCTGCACATCCTTCCCCGCTGTCCTCCCACTTGCTACCTTGTTTTTCCATTATGTGGTTCCCCCCTCCCATTTTTTTCTGTCTTGGTTAATTTTGACACATCCTCCTTTCTGGACATCATTTCTACCAAACGCCTTCCCCTCTCTCTCCAAACTGGGTCAACTGCACCAGAGTTACCCAAATTTTCCTGCTCAAGTTTGTTCCTTTGTCTAGCCTGCCCACCAGTCTGTGAGCCACACAGGGGTGGGGACTTCACTGGTTTCCGCAGTACCTCCAACGCCAAATCGTGGTGAGAGGTAGGGTCTCAGACAACCTTTCTTGCAAAAAAGAATGAATTAAAATATCAGAACCCGAGTCTCTAAGGTTCTACTCGCTCTCCAGATTGTTTTGAAAGGCCAAAGTTTCTAAGACTCCGACTTCATGTTAAATACAAGATCCTTCCACTTCTAGTCTAAGTTTACCAGAAAATGCTCAAGTTGACCGGTCCAACTCTAAGGAGTCCTTGACTCTCTGCCTCCCGGGGCGTCTGCGGCCGTCCGTGGGCAGGTTGGTCCCCAGCGCTGCGCTCACCTGGCCGCCTGCATGAGCGCGCTCCAGCCGTAGTGGTTGCGGCTGTTGACCGAGGCGCCGCGCCGCAGCAGGAAGCGCACGAGGGGCTCGTGGCCCCCGGCCGCGGCGAACTG
>NW_026000101.1:13304465-13317898 GCF_001458135.2 Marmota marmota marmota | reverse complement strand
GTCTGTGCGCTCCTCCGGCTCCGCCCCCGGCGCCGCGCCCGCGCCCCCTTCCGCCGCCGCCCGCGCCCACTGAGCCGGGCGCGCGCTGGGCCGAGGCCGCGGCTGTGGCCGCGCGTACACCACCCGGGCGGCGGAGGCGGGAACCCCGGGTTCCGGGAAGCCCAGAGCAGCGTCCGCCTCCCCGGTGGGTTGGCCCTTGACTTTTCAGCGCCCGCTTGTGACCCTCTCCCGCGGTTCTGGAGACTTAAGGCTGCGTGAGGGTTTTTGAGCGGCTGTCCAGCCTTCCCCGCGGGGCCACCAGGCCAGGCTAGGTCCATAGTTGAACCGGCCTGGACAAGGCCCGCTTGCCCAGCTGATGCCCTGCGCCCTCCTCTTAATGGGTGCTTCTCCAACAGCTGTGTAGTGGCACACATTCCTCCACAAAAAAAAAAAAAAAAAAAAAAAACCCAAGCTTCTCAGACTATAAGCAAAAGAGTTTCTACAGAAAAAAAAAAAAAAAAAGTTCAATGTAGTTAAACTTCCTATTTTCCTGTTGCTCTATTTTACTTGGCCACTGGCCGGGAAGAAATCGGCACTCCAGGTGCTGAAGGCCCTTTACTTGTTTTTCACAAACATGTATCCAGTATAGTAGTTTGTAGAAGCTGTTTGCAAATGCAAAATGTGATTAAAAAAACAACAAAAAAAATCCTTTAACAAGGCCTCTGGCCTTGAGTTAGAGCTTCACAGAGATGTTACATCTCTAAAATAAGAGAAGTTACCAATTGGGCTCCATGGTAACAGATGGCAGAGGGAGGAAAGAAGGGAGAGAAGAAGCTCTCCCCTTCTCATGTATTGTCCTTGAAGGGTTAACTTGCCCAGAACAGGGGTGGGGGGGAGCTGCTTTTATGTGAACTTCTGAGCCCCACCCCTTACATGCTGGGTATAAAAATCTGAAACTACCTGAACTCGGGGTTCAGGGCTTTGATTGATTACAGCAAAAACTGTGCCCTCTGAACCTGGCTGCAGCCAAATAAAACTGTTTCCTGCTGTCCTCCTCGGGCGCCTTGCCTCATCTGTCCCTACAAAAGTTGTTGATTGGATTAAGGAGGGTGCCTCTGTGCTCCCACTGTGTACTTCCAGGTGTTGGTTTGTCACCTGAAAGGGGATACAAATGCCTCTTCTACTTTTTGTCTCCTTATTCATGGTCCTTGACATGTGGCCCACAAACCAATACCCGGACCAACTGAGAAATTTTTACAAATACAGATTTCCTGGCCACATCTCAGACCTACTTAGTCAGAAACTCGGAGTAGGGCCAGCCACCTGTGTTTTAGCAAGCTCTGAGCTGCTTATGATGCATGCTAAAGGCAGACACACTGATCCTTACTGGATCTTCTGAATTTACGGAGGACTCGACTGAGGCCTAAAGAGGTTGTGCCTTACTTTAGGCAATGCAGCTCTTCTGAGGGAGACTTTGCAGGATTTCTGTCTTCCAATATCTGGTCCAGTTCCCTTTCCATTCTCCACAAATATTTATTGAGTGCCAGCTAGTGCCAGGCACAGTTCTACAAGCTGGAAGGACATATAGACAAGATAAGATATCTGCCTTCCTGGAGCTAACAGTGGAAAGAGAATGTAAATACAGAACCCAATAAATTACTTGAGTGGTGGATGGTGACTGAGTGCTATTGGAACAGTAGAACATACATCCAGGTAGTTAGCAGAGAGAGAAGGATATTATTTCATAATCAGTGGGCAAAGGTTTCATTGAAAAAGGAACATTTGCAGAGACCAGAAGGAACTGAGAAAGCAAGCACGGTGACATTTGGGGAAGGAGCCATCCAGGCAGAGGAAAAGAAAGATGCTGTGAGAAGAGTGGCCCTGCCCACAGATAGCATACCTCATGCCACCTGCTGTGGCACTGACACTAACGTTCTATTAGGATGGGGTCATTAATTTCCATAGACTGTGAATTTTGGCTCCAGAAGCCTAACAAAAGGTCATACGGTAGGTGCTCAATGCATGACTGTTTGTGACTAAGTCTCATCTATATAGAATTAAAACAGCACAAACCTTGATGGAAGGAAGGAGTAAGTCATGCCTTTGTCAGATCAGAGAAGATACAAATGCCCCGAGGATCTGGGTTGGCAGGGCTAAAAGAAAAGTTCTTCTAGGTAAAATGTAAAGATAAAGAAAGTCCCCAGGGTTTAGATTGCAAAGGTCTTTGGCAGCAGGGTGAAGATTGTGGGGTTTATTCTGAGAGCAATGGGGAGCCATGGGAAGCGTTTGAGCAGGCAAGTTGCAGGGTCCATGCTCACCACTGGGGCTCAGTTGGTACATCTCACCCCCTTCCAGATTTGGCCTCGCTCATCACAATCAGAGTGAGGACAGCTTCCTTTGGAAGGTCTAAGAAAGTCATTTGTTTCAATGAAAATCCCAAGTATTATACCTGTCTTATTCTTTTTATTCAAATGACTTTTATTTTTACTAATTGGTTGTATCATTTATAAAAATAATGTAAAAATTCAAATTCCAAAAACTATGCAAAGAGGCACAAGGCAAAAATAAAAGCCCCTTTCCCACCTCCCCCACTCTCCCAGTCTTACTCCCCATAGATAACCAGTAGTCACATGCATTTTATCTCCAAAAAGTGTCATGTATATGCGAACATGCACACAAGAATGTAAGCATTAATCCAGCATCTCTATTGCAAACAGCAGAAATCAGTGGTCTGGATCATTTAAGCAGAAAGAGGATTTAATACAAAATTACTTCACAGTTCGCAGATCCCATGAAGACATTTTTGGAGGCCAAACGTCAGGAACCATACCCCTAACCATGCCACAGCAGCAGCCTATACCAGGATGGAGTCAGCTCAGGACTTTTTGAGTATAAGTGGCTTCAGATTCAGAACTTGAGGTGGGAGTGTCTGATTGGCCCAGCCTGGGTCATGGCACGTGACCCAAAGGGAATCTAGGAAAGCCACTTTGGCATTTTGAGAATCTAGAAGAGTGGGAGGGAGTTCCGCCCCAGAAGGTGGGGCACTCCTCGGTGTAGGAAAGGGGTTCAGATGTTTGGCAGCCAAAAAGTACAACAAAAGTCTTCTGCAGTCTTTTCCTTGTAGACATGCTTTTTCTCTTGGGGAGACTGCCTCTGTCCCTGTGGATCAGTGGTTAGCGAGTGTTCAAGTCCATTCTGATTGGTGTGAGCCCAGGGGTTTTGCTGAAGCAACTGGGAACAAGGCCCTATCTGGTGAGGTTGTCAGCTGTCTGAAGTGGGGGTCTTCTAAACCAAATGTGCTCTGCCACCACCTGGGAGTGAGGCCATCACAAAGGAAAGCAGATCAGAGTGACAGGAAGAGACCAAGGCAGAAACCTCTCATCCCCATTCTTTTTGGCTAGGTTTATTTTGAGCAGGGTTATCATCACAGACCATTTGCAATCCAAAGCTTAACAAATGCATAATTTCCTTTTTCAAATGAATGGGTTCGTATTTACTTTTTTTAAAAAATGAATGGGTTCAACTAGATGTGGTGGTGCACACATGTAATCCCAGCAGCTTGGGAGGCTGATGCAGGAGAATTGCAAGTTCAAAGACAACTTCAGCAATCTAGGGAGACCCCAAACAATTCAATGAGACCCTGTCTCTTTAAATGAAATACAAAAAGGGCTGGGAATGTGGCTCAGTGGTTAAGTGCCCCTGAGTTCTATCCTTGGTACCAAAAAAAAAAAAAAAAAAAGAAGAAGAAGAAAAAGAAAAAAAAATGGATGGGTTATGGGTTCAAATGATACATGCTGTTCTGAATCTTGCTTGCTTTGCTTTTTTTTTTCCATTTAGCAAGTGTCTTGGGCATCATTCCATGTAGGTGAATGTCGATTGGCTGCATCCTTTTCAATGGGTGCTTGAAAAACCATTCAGAGGATGTACCATAATTTATTTAATCATCTTTTAAGTGGTGCCCAGTTGGCTTGTTTCCAGTATTCTACTGTTATGAAGAAATCTTGCACTGAACAGCACAGTCAGAGTCCTAACCAGGGATGGCTAGCACACTTAGCTGAGGAACTAAGGAACTAAAGGGACATTTACAGAAGTATGGACAGGTTTATTCAGAGCCACAGGGATGGCTCAGTGCTCCCCGGATGGTAGAGATAGGGAGCAATTACCATCCCAGGCCTGAAGGGACAGGTCTGGAATTCCAAAAGAGAAAACCTCCTCAGGCTACCTGATAGGAACCGTGGTGGCGATTGGTAGAGGGACACCGGCCAAGCCACAGCAACTCAGTAGGAAGCCCTCCCCAAAGGAGCAAACACCTCAATGCTTTCCTCCTGCCCTCTGATCTCCTGCCAGTGCTCCTCATAGGAAACCCAATGGGAAGCCAGAGTTTGGGAGCCTGCTGAAGTGGCTCCTGGGATCAGCCTCCCAAGGCTGGAAGACACAGAAAAGGCTGTGGAAGATATGCAGCAACTCACTGCTTGGTGTGTGGTCCTTGGGCCAGCAGCTCTGGTACCTCCTGGGAGACCTGTTAGAAGAATAGCACCTCGGTCCCATCCCAGTCTCACTGGACCACAATTTGCATTTTAGCACTACCCGAGGTAATTCAGGCTCACATTAACATTGGCAAAGTGGGATGCTGCATATTTGGACAGGCATCTCTGTGTCACTGTCTCTATAGTTTTAATTCCTTCTGAACTCTCTTCCAGCATTTTCCCCCATTGATCTCTATGTTGGTTTGTGTTCCCTGAGAATAAGATGCCTGGGTGTTTGCTGGCTTGTTTGTTTTCTGGGGAAAATGCCCGCAGAAGTCAAAATGACTTCTGATTTCTGACAGCGGCAAAGGATAAAGAGGGCAGGTGAAGAAGGGAAGGGAAGCTTCAGACCACAATGCAGGGCTAATGCCTGAGAAAGGAGACGGCAAGGAGCTGTAGACGGCAGGGCAGTTCTGGAACAGTCTCAGCTGCCCAGCTCCATGCGGAGGTCTCAAACAAAGGTTGCCTGCCAAGGTGTCCTGCATTAGGCAGAAAAGACCACATGCATGCATGTACCTCTATCTGTGCTTGTCACTGACTGGAAGAAACCAGAGGATTCCCCCAAGGACCCGAAGGCATAGGAGCTGAAAGCTCTCTGTCACTGCACCCAGTTGCCATTCAGCCAACACGAACCAACCACCTTTTCTGTCCCAAGCATTGTGTGCGTTGAATGACAGGAACACAGCCCCTGGCTCCCAAGGGATCCCATATAACTGCAGAACAGTGTGTTCTGTGAGCTCTTGTCATTAATTTGAAGGAAGGTATCTCAGTTTGGAATATGTCATTGACAGCCTCAAGCAAGACTGGGACATACTGGGGCAGAAAAAAAATGGTCTAGGTAAGAAAGAGAAGAAACAGATTGGAAAGATGGAACAGGTGGTCAACTCCTTGACCAGACTGAAGGAGGTCAAGAAGGCTCAGAAATAAATAATCTCTAAAGAATATTTACTTTCAAATTCCTTTCTTTTCTAATAAGGTAATGATGTTGCAAAGAATTCTGATGTTGTACAAATATAGAATGCAAGCTCCTTGCGATGAATGCTTTTGGGTGCTGGTCACCACTGCCTTCCCACAATCCAGCACACTGTCCACCAAATAGTAGGTGATCAATAAAAAAATTGGTGAAAAAGTAAAGAAATTGAATGAACATGAAAGGACCACAGAATCTCATTCTTCAGAAATAAATATAATACAATTAATGGTTCCACAAATATTCCTTTAGATATTACCTTTTGCGAAAGTGGGATCATACCATCCATTGAGTTCCAACTTGCTTTTCCGTATTTACTGTGTCTTAAACACATTTGTATGTTAACACCTTGCCATAGGCCATGCTTGTTAACGTCACTGTGTTATATGTTATGGTATGGATGTGCAATGCTTTATAATTCCTAATGTTGGACATTTAGGTTGTTTCCAACTGCTGGCTTTCTTTTTTCTTTCTTTCTTTTTTTTTTTTCCATACTGGGAATTTTTATTCCTTTATTTTGAGATAGCATCTTGCAAGTTGTTCTGGCTGCCCTGGAACTTGCAGTCATCTTGCCTCAGCCTCCTGAGTAGCTGGGATTGCTGGACACATGTGCCACTGCATCCAGCTCCAATTATTAGCTTTTATATACAATACTCCAATAAAACTTCCTTGTGTGTATCTCTTGAGCACTTGTGAGTCTATTTTTGTTGGATAATTTCCTAGTTGTGGAATTGCAGAATCAAAAGGATATTAACATTACAGTCACTAGTATGGCAATATGTAAAAACGTGGATGTGTAACTGATGTGATTCTGCAATCTGTATACGGGGTAAAAATGGGAGTTCATAACCCACTTGAATCAAATGTATGAAATATGATATGTCAAGAGCTTTGTAATGTTTTGAACAACCAATAATAAAAAAAGGATATTAACATTAACATTTCTAGTAAATGGTGCCTAATTGCTTTCCAAAAGGTTATGTCAGTTTACATTTCCACTGAGAGAGTATGAGAGTATGTTTATTTACCTCCTAGCCAATACCGGAATTAATAGCCTCTTAAGTCTTTGCCAATCTGATAGATGAAGAAAGATTGCAGAAGAAGTTTAATTTGCATACGTTTTAAGCAGGGAGCTTAAGCATATTTTCATACTTTTATAACTGTTTATATCCATTTGGAGAGGAACAATCTATTTAAATCCTTTGGCCATTTTTATTTCTGTTTGTTCTTTTCATTTCTGTAGTGATTCACATGCTGGGTAAATGTTATCTGCAAATATCTTTTTCTGATTTGCCTTTTGACTTTGTATTATTTTCGAAGCCTTATAGAATGAAAAACATTTTAATAGTCAAATGTATAAATCATTTCCATAGTGGCCTCTGATTTCTTTTATCTGATACTTTTATTGCTGGATTTCTCTCCCTCCCTGTTTCTTTTTCTTTCTTTCACTTCATGTCTCCGAGCCTGTATTCCTTGCAAAGTTGACATTAGGGTGAGATGAGTCTAGCAATTTGCAACACCCAATGGTGCTCAATAACAAACAGCACGTATCTATTACTTGGGGCTTTAACCTATGTCTTGTAAGACCTAATTCCATTGTTCTTTTCTCTGCCAGGAGCCTCTATGGGGAAGCATTTCAACTTGGCATCCTCATGAATTGTAATCTTTGTCTGTTTTCTAATCTGACCACAGATCTTAAATGTGTTGGGTGTCTGAACAGAGGTCAGGGGCACAGATCCAGGCCTTTTGCAGCACACCTGCCTTCTAGCACCACCTGGGAAGAAGTAGGCAGGCCCCTGGGCACTGTGGTGGAACCACGTCACAGGAGACTGATAGCAGCACAGGGTTGTCCTTCTCCCCATGGCTCACCCAAGCCCCACACCCCTCCAGAGCCGGGGGCTGGGGGGGTGTCTCTGGAGTAAAGAGGTCTGCAGGCTGTCTCTGACCTCCACCTGAGCCACCAAGTTGCCAGAGGCCCTTCCCCACCCTGTATCTCAAACTCCCCATCTGTAAAACTAGGAAACTGGGCCAGAGTTGTGTTTCTGGAACTTTTTTGGCTTGTGATCCTCTTGAGAAGAATGGATTCAAAGGTTTGGACCCGCCTCCCCCTGGTAAAACAAACAGAAAATACAGCCTTCACCAGTTCTCCCCAGGAAGCCCCAGCAGAGGGAGTTCCAGACTAACCCAAGATATCATCTCAGCTCTAGGAGGCTATTGGAGCCTGCAGGGCTTTCTCAGTTTCCCTAAACCCATCAACTAGACAATAAACCCTTTCAACACCTTGTAATTCTTCACCCATTACAACGCTAGGAAGTTATCTTTTTGATGTGTGATTACTCCATTAGGCTCAGCACCACGGTGTCAAAAACAGATCTTGTGTCCAGGATTCTTGCCTTGACCTAACTTTAGCCAGGCTCTTCTGAGCTCTCTTCTCAACTGCAGCCTCTAACATTCGCTCATGTCCAGACTTAAGCAAACACCAGCATAGTTTCTAATAGCACAAGGGTGCTATCTATAAGGTGACCTGAGATCCCTGAAGCATCCACAGAGCACAGGGGTCCCTGAAGAGTGCACTGTGGTAGCCAGACTGACCCCAGGCCTTTGGCTTCCCTTTCTTAGAGCATAGTCTAAAAAGGGCTTCTGACTGTGAACCCTCCCTCTATTTCTTTGAGATGACTATGTACTTCTTACATTTCGCACAAGGACCTGGAAGCCATTCATTTAAAAGGAATCATCAGAGGGGATGGGCCTCTCCCTCCCAGCTCTGGGAGAATGGAATCTTGACTTTGATGATGTCAGCTAACAGACACAGCTGACCTAATTAGCATGCGCACAGACCAAGCCTTTGTAATTATTCACTTCCCTGACTCTGCTGGGTCCCTGTTCTCCCCGTCTTTTCCTTCAGCCCCTTTTGAAACACTCAGCCACCTCCCCACAAACAAAGCTGGGGTCAGTGCACCCTGACCCTCCACCCTGCCGCAATAGTATACTATTGACTAAATCTGTCCTTCACACTTTAACTAGCATCTGACTTTGTTTCTCTTTGACACTTGCTTCTTAGAGCATGCCTGGTCCTGCGGCATGGCGCTGAGAGCACAGTAGATGCTCAGTATTTCCTGACGGGAGAAAATACTTCCTTTGTTCCAGTTCCCTTTGCTGCGTAACAAACCATCCCAAGGCATCATGCTGTAAAACAACCACTGTCTTCTGCCTTTGGACTCTGTGGGCCAGGGATTTGAATAGGGCATCTTTCTTCTCTGTTCCATGCTGCCTGGGGCCACAGTTGAGATTACCTGAAGGTTAGGCAAAGTGGGAGTGGCTTCAGGTGTCTCAGAGTCTTGGTCTACCACAGTCTACCGATTGAATAGTTAGAGGCTTGCCTATTCCAAAGAGGAAGGATTAAAGAATTTGCAGCTTAGTTTCACAATTGCCCCACTATCAGAGCCAGGTCTGGGGGTACTTCTCTTGCAATTAGTCCTTTGTATGAGTCAGGATTCAAACTGGCTACATAGGATGGAAAACACAAAGACGGTGACTTAAATGAATAGACATTTACGTCTCTTTCATATAAATGCAGCAGGAAAGGAGAGTCAGGACTGGTCCAGGGTCCACAGGGTTAAGTATCTATTTCACCATTCTCTCAGTGGGTGACTTTTACTTCTTGATCCAAGTCTTCAAATCCACTATCTGGCCAGGAAAAGAAAGGATAAAGAAGTGTCCTTTAAAGACACTATCATAGGCTTCCACCCCTTGCATTATTGGCAGGGGATATAGTCAAAGACCCCCCAGTGGATGCCTGAAATCTCGGACAGTACTGAACATTATATATACTGTATTTTATCTGTGATAAAGTTTAACTTATAAGTTAAATTTATAAATAGATCAAGAGATTAGCAATGAATAATAGTAAATTAAGAAAATTATTGCGATATACTATAATAAAAGTTATGAGTCATCTCTCTTCCCAAATATCTTATTGTACTGCAGGTCTTAGTAACCTTAGCACATGGTTTCTTATCTTTCCTGATTCAGTTGAGAACTTTCACGTGTTTACTTAAAGGAAGCACTTTACAGCATCTCATTGATTGTCACCTTACACTTTGGGGCCATTATTAAGTAAAATAAGGCTTCCTAGAACACTAGCACTGTGAAATCTCAACAGTTGGTGTGATAACCAAGAGGGTTAGGTTACTAGGTGACAGGTGATATATACGGCATGGACACTTTGGACAAAAAGATGATTCATGTTCCAGGCAGAACAGATTGGGGCAGTGGGGGATTTCACCATGCTACTCAGAGGACATGCAACTTGAAATTTATGAGTTTGTTTATTTCTGGAATCTTTCATGTAATATTTTTAGACGGTGGTTGACAATGGGTAATCGAGACTGCAGGAACCAAAACAGACAATGAATCAGGGTAAAGGGACTACTGTACTCAGGAGTCCCACTTGACACCACCACTAGTGGCCCATCAGTGGCACATTTAGTCACATGGCCATTCCTGGCTGCTAGAGAAGCTGGGAAATCTAGTCTTTATTCTACCAAGAGAAACAAATTAAAAAATTAAAACTTCTAAGTGGGTGTGGTGGCGTATACCTGCAGTGCCAGATACTTGGGAGGCCAAGGTGGGAGGATCTCTTGAGCCCAGGAGTTTGAGGTCATCCTGGGCAACATAGTGAGACCCTGTCATGAAGGAGAAAGAAAGGAAGGAAAGAAGGAAGGATGGACTGAAGTAAGGAAGGGAGGATGGGTTGTACTGTTAAGAAAGAAGAGAAAGGATATTGGCAGATATTTGGCAGTTTCTGTCATATCTTTTTTTTTTTTAAAGAGAGAATCTTTTTTTTTTTTTTGTAGATGGACACAACACAATGCCTTTATTTGTATGTGGTGCTGAGAATCGAACCCAGGTCCCGCCTGTGCTAGGCAAGTGCTCTACCGATGAGCCACAATCCCAGCCTTCTGTCATATCTTTTTACTCCTTGCTATTTCCTGTTCTTCTACCCTCAAGCCATGGCTTTGGACAACACTTTTTTTTTTTTTTTAAATCACCAGTTCCTTGTACCCGTTCCCAGGGAGGAGGATATGCAGTCTATAAGGAAGCTCAAAGTTCCAGATAAACATACTAATGCTCTGGCTTCAGGGAGGGAAACTGGAGCCCCACCCAGTCAGCTTACTTTTTGTTTGTGGGATGGTCCCCTGGGCTTCTTCAGAGATCTTGAAAACTCCCTGATTAGATAATGACTAGATAACCAGGCTCCTTGGGGAATTGTGTTTGTTGTCTTTGGGGAGTAGCCAGACCCTACACTTCACCAGGCTGTGCCCTTCCTCAGATACTCCCAGTGAACTCCGACCCACACCTAAGGAGGTCAGGGGTGAGACAGCAGGCAGTCCTTACTTAAAGGAAGCACTTTACAGCATCTCATTGACTATCCCAATTGTCACCTTACACTTTGGGGCCATTAATTAAGTAAAATAAGGGCACCCACTGTGACTCTGTACCAAGCTCTGGGATCTCGAAGCTCATATTCTAAATCTTTTCATTCATTCTGCTTATGAGGGCAGGGTGTGGATTCAACACTGTTCAATGTATCAAATGCCTTAACGAAGCGTGATGGTAGTGAGGGCTGAATTGTGCCCACCCCCCATGACATTTTGAAGTCCTAATTTCCAGTAACTATGAATGTGACCTTATTTGGAATTAGAGTCTTTCCAGATAGAATCAAGTTAAAATGAGGTCCTCAGAGTAGGCCCTCATCCAATATGACTCTTCTAGAAGAGTAAAAGGGACACTGTTGTGAGCAGCGCTATTAATAATTACTTGAAGGTGGATTGTCTTTAAATGCAAACATATATTCGATCACATCAATCATCAAATATAAATGATTAATGCAAAAAGTGTTGGGTGTGCGGGAGCACCCCAACTAGTATTCAGTGCACACTAATTAAACACTATAAGCAAATCACACAATCCTAGGGCAACCACGAGCCCCAAAATATCTCTGATGCCATGTGACTTCTCTTAGCCAAAGAGCACACGGTGTCCTTGTCTGGTGGTTCTCTCCAGCTGATGGCTGGATGTCAGGGAATGGTGGAGTCAGTCCAGGGCAGAACAGCAAGGTGGCCAGTCTCTTGGATGTCCTTGGAGCAAAAACTCTTCAATGTGGCAGGACCAGCAATTTAAATACACTTCCAAGTTGGTGGTATACGCTGGTGACTGGTTACACCTAGTGAAAGTCAATGTCTATTGGTTATGTCCAGTGAGGTGATGTAATTGCAACTGGGCATGCATGTTCTTTGCACATGTCCATAGAGCTGTGCTTCTTATCAATTGTAACCAGTCATTGCTAAGCATCAGGGTAAAGGGACTATTGTACTCAGGAGTCCCACTTGACACCACTATGGCTAGTGCCTCTTGCAGCTCCTCATCAATTGCAAACACCACATGACTAAGCAGTTCAATGGCTGCTGTTCCTTATGGCTGGCAACTTAGTGAGTCTTAGCATGTCCCAGCATGTCTGTGGCAGATGCTCCTTACAGATACCCAGACAGAAATGCCCTGGAAGAAAGCTGTGTCACTGTGGAGGCAGAGACTGGGCCTGTGGAGCCACAGCCAAGGAATGCTAAGCCTTGCTGGCAGCACCAGAAACTGAGAAAGCTATTGAACAGCTCTCCCCTGAGGCCTTCAAGGAAGTAGTGCCCTGGTGACATCTCAAGCTCAGATATCCAGTTTCCAGAACCGCAGGAGAGCAGATTTCTGCTGTTTTAAGGAATCATTTATGTATGTTATGACAGCGGTAGGAAACAAGAGATGTCAACTTGTATAGGCTCTAACCCCAACTATTCAATCAAACTTCATCTGTGCGTTGCAGTGAAGGTATTCTGTGGATGTGATTAACATCTGTAATCAGTTGACTTTAACTGATGGAGATTATCTGGATGGGCCTGACTCACTCTGCTGGAAAACCTAAGAGCAGAAGACAGGCTGACCTGGAAAAAAAAAATCTGCGTGTGGACTGCAGTCTCAGCTGATGCTCGAGTTCTGTCTGTCCTTGCTGAGGACCTGCGGGTGGATTTCAGATTCGCCTAACCAACCCCCCACAGTTGTGTGGTTCCTTGTAATTAATCTCTTAATATACCTCCCACTGGTTGTGTTTCTCCAGCAGAACCCTGACTAACACAAGGGGATGATGTACTCTAGAAATATGTTTGCCTAAAAGGCTGGTCGTGCATGGCTCAGTGGGAAGGGCATTTCAAGCAGAGGAAACAGCATGTATCAAGGCTTAGAGTAGCAAAGCCTGGCTTCCCTCCTTACCTGGGGATGGGAGGTAAATGCTGCAGTGTTTAATCTAGCCTCATTCTTTTATTTTGCCCCTAAGAGGAAGTCGCATCCCTCATCCCAGTCGTGGCCTGGTTATTCCAGCACCCTTGGAGCTCCCTCTTTCCCTCCCCCCAAAAAACTTTCAGCCAAGACCTGGGGTACTTATCACTAATGAATGCCCTGGGTGTGTGTGTGCAATTTATGTGTTTTTCTGAAGGTATAATTTGCTCCTTTGATCAGTTTCTTGGAGGTGTCCCGTTAAGTGAAGGATAAGATACACAGCTTTGGACAAATAGGAGCCCTTCGAGGGGTTTATTTCCAGGGCCCCAAAACAGTATGGTATTGGGCTGGCCCTGCGGGAGTCAGCGAGACAGCCTCACTGCGCCTCAAGTGTCCTCCTCATCTGTAAAATGGAGTTGACAATCCGGACGACCCTCTTAAATGAATAGTGTAAAGAGCAGATGAGATAAGGGCAGTAAAATCTTCAGCGCTTTGCGATTGAGGAGAGCAAAGCTAGGTCTTCTTCGCGACCACCCTAATTACGCACCCCAGCGGGAGAAGGAAGCACAAGTCCGCCCACGTGGGGGCCCATTCAGGTGGGGGTGCAGCATTGGCTGCCGCCGGGAAGGGGCGGTGCG
>NW_026000101.1:13233358-13304451 GCF_001458135.2 Marmota marmota marmota | reverse complement strand
TGATGACGCTCTGGGCGCGCGGGGCGAGGCGGTGCGGTTGCAGCTGGAGGGCGAAGAGCTGCGGCTGCAGGAGGAGAGCGTGCGGCTGCACCAGATCAACACCTACCTCAGCGACCGCATCTCGCTGCACCGCCGCCTGCCCGAGCGCTGGAACCCGCTGTGAGTCCAGCGGGCCGCGGATGCGGAACCTGGGAAGTAGCTGCGGGAACCGGCGCGCGTCCTATCGAGTCGTCCTAGACGGAAGGCAGTGGAAGGAGTCAGATGGGGTGCGGTTAGGCGGGAAATTGAAAGACACGGACGTGGGAAAGTCTCAGAAATTGACGAGTCTGTTATTAGCTGGTGCCTTGGCTCCCTGATCCTGGAAAGTTGTCATTCTGCTCTGCAAAGGGTGGGGATCGGGGTTAAGCGGACAGGTTTAAGGTGAGTACAGCTCGGCCCCGAAGGAGGGCCGCACCTCTGCACACGTAGCCGCTCCTGGGGCAAGCCTGGCTCCATTCATTCCTGTGGGTCTCACCCACAAGAATCTGGAGAGAGGAACACGGCAGGGGAGGTGAAAGTGGTTGAAAGACGGAGTCTGAAAGCCTCCTTCCCTCTCCTTGGGAGTGAGTTGGACTCCTGAGCTTCGGGTGTAGGCAGGTGGAAAGGAGCGCTTGATGGGAAGGGCACCTTTGGCCTTGGTCCAACCCTTGCTTGATCTTGTGGGTGGTGCGGTGTGGCCAGGTGATCAGAGGCCTAGTTCCTGTTGGAGCCGCTGACCCAGCTAGTTATGCCCCTTTGTAAATGGGGGAGGGAGGCACGAGAACACGCAGGAGGAAAGCCAGGGGGCTACCGCCACTTGGTCTCTGTACTTTGAGTAGTCAAGGATCTTCCAGTTCCCACTTGACCCTCCTCCTTTCAGACTTTATTGAAAGAGGGCCCTGGAGGTTTCCTGTTGGAGCCAGAGGGGGCAGTCTGGAAAACAGGCAGAGAGGGTAGGTGACCCTCTTAGCTGGAAGATGGGGTAACTAGCCCTGGGGGACTGTGATCCTAAGGCCCTCTTGGCACTGTGCTGACCTCAGGCAGTTTTGATGGGCTTGAATTTCATGTCCTCCCTGTTTTTCAGAATCTGCTCACACCTAGCCCCCTGCTTCTGCTGGAGTCATTTTTTTTTTTTTTTTTTTTTTTTTACTGTTGATTTTGTTGTTGTTTTTGAGTAAAAGCCCTTGGACTTGATAGCTGCTCCCCTCCTTTGGCAAAGCTGCTTAATACATGCTTAGCTCCTTGAAACCCCAAAGGTGCTCACAGAAACCAGGTCAAGGGGAAACTTTTGGGTCACACCTAGGGTTTAACCCTGGCACCTGTGAGATAAAATCCTGGCTTCTTTTGCTTACCAGCTCTGTGATCTTAGACAAGTTATTTAGGCTCTCGGAGCCTCAGTTTCCCCATCTGCAAAAGAGGAAACTCATTAAAGTCAGTATCCACACACTGAACATAAAAGTGGGCAGAAAGAACATAACCTTGAACTTAATAAGATTAACATCTGGGAACACCCTGTGTACTCATTCATAATTTTTTCCTCCTTTCCGTATTGCTTAGAACCTCAGGAGGTTGCTTTTGAGAATTATCCGGAAACTGATCATAAAGTTTTTCTTGTCTGGGTCTAACTTCCTTTATTGTTTAAGGTTGGTTGTGAATGTGGATGACCTGTGGGGCTTATGGTGTCCTGTCTCCATGGTGATGCAGCTGCCCTGTGTGTTCAGGATTGGCGAATAGATCCTGCTGTTGTATTGACCCTGGGAAGTTAATCCAAACCCAGCATGATGGGCGTGTGAGTGTCCCTGCCTGTAATTCCTGCTGCAGAACCTGTTTCCTTATTCTCACCTAGCCTTGAGTTGTCTGAGTCTCAGCAGGGCCAGACTTTGAGGCAGTTTCTGAGTGGTCACTAGGTTCAGGGCCTTGAATAAAGTCTCACTTTTATTATATAGTAATTCCTCACTTATTCTCAGGGGTAGGTTTCCAGATCCTCAGTAAATGCCTGGAACTGAGGATAATAATGAACCTATATAATAAGCACTGTGATACCCAAGAACTGTAATGGAGATGGCTGCTAAGTGACTAATGGGTGGGTAGTATATACAATGTGGATGCACTGGAGAAAGAGATGATTCATGTTCCGGGTGGAATGGGTTTTCATCATGGTACTCAGAAGGGCATGCATGCAGTTGGAAACATGAATTGCTTATTTCTGGTATTTTTCATTTAATATGTTTGGACTGTGGTTGACTGGCTAACTGAAAATGAGACCACAGATAAGAGTAGACTCCAGTCAATGAAATAGTGAGAAGCTACTCAGAGTGTTGCTGTTAAGCCTGAGAAACTAGCATGGCAGATTATTAGTTAACAGTGCAGGGGTGAGATCCTTGGATGTCAGAGGAGAGAGGGTCCTAAGGGGACATCCAGTCAAACCAAAGGAAAAGCCATACCCCTAAGGTCACAAAGCAGGTCCAAGATAGAGCTGGCCTACAATTCAGATCTTTTGTCCATTTTCCCCTTTTTGGGTGAGGACAATTATTTATCTGTTTAATTATAATGTCAATATTTGCTCTAGATATTTTAGTATACATAAAGAAACAAAAAGAAAAAAAATCATCAATCAATTCACAATTCAGTGTGTCTGCCCACTTGGATGGGGCCAGACCAAGAAAGAGATATCTTGGAGGTTGGCTATACTTCTGTAAGACCCATGTAGAATCTGATCATTCACATGCCTTTGGATTAGAGCACAGTTTTATTTCTATCTGTCACAGTACTGACTTGAGAGGATAATGATGGACTCCTTGAATGATCTTGTAGTAAATATGGGGTTTGTACCGCTGTCACAAATATCCTCTCATTTGATCCTAGTGAGGAGGGGGAACTTGTGCTCTGAAATGATAGCAAGCCAAAGTGGATGCCTGATAGCTGGGGGAACTTTTTAAAGACATTGATGCCAGGAAACTTGACTGGAACAATTAAATCAGAATTTAGGCTGCATGTGATGTGCAGCGAGGTCGAAAGCTGCTGATCTAGTGTCTGTGGATTTCTGACTCGGAAGATTCAGGGTGGTGCTTTGGCTGGTGTGGGCAACACGAAAGTTAGAGGGAGCAGGGATTAATAATAAGTCAAGTGCCATTGAAACTAGTGGTTACAACCCTGTCACTCAGGAAGTAGGCCACAAGCAAGGGATTATAAATGATGTTGTACCTAAATTTAAAACATTTTTAGTTTTCATAAAATACAGGAGCATTGAGATGATCACTGAGATAGTGCCATTGCCCATAGCACTCTGACCCATGTAGCCAAAGAACAAGTGGAGAGGCAGTGGGCCTGTAGCTGTGCATTTCACCCTGTGCATCTCCAGGAGCACAATGTATGTGAACACCAGTGTTCTCTTCTGTGCACCATTGGCCAGGAACGCATGTAATTGCTTTGTGGTTCTTGACTGCTTGCTCTGATTTTAAACTTGTTAATGTTACAACTGTGGATGTGTGCCTGAGATCAGGGATTGAGATTTGGGATGACAGAGTCTCAGAGTCGCTCTACATAGATCATTCAGCAAAACCAAGGGTCCTGCTGGAATCAGCAGGAGGGACTTGGACAGGATTTCTCTCTCTGCAGAGAGTTAGCCTGCTTGTCTGTTCTCCTAACAAAATTATCTTTGTAAAACATCTCACATGGTATGGATGTTACTTTTGCTTCCCCCATGAGGATGTAAACCGCAGGGTGTTTTGTTAATTCTTAGTGGACGCATCCCGTGATGTCAGAGCAGCTTGCTTTCTCTGAGTCAGTACCTTAGATCCACAGAACCGGTTCAGTTTTGGTCAGCGTTTTCATTATAACTTTTCCCTTCCCTGTTCTTCCCCTCTATCCATCTACTTGAGGAGTGTTTTTGAAAAAAATGTTGCTCCACTTTGTGTTGTCATTAAAAAAAAAAAAGTTCTAGACTGACAGTCTTTGACTTTTAACTAGATATTTACATCCATTTATATTTATTGTGCTTACAGATATCTTCGGATGCCAACTTAGTTTATGCTATTTGTTATGCTCTTCTTAATGTCTTTCTCTCTCGTTTTCCTTGTCCCTTTTTGAGTTGATGGGGCTTCCCCCCATCTCATTCCATTTTCTTCACTACTAATTTAGCAGTTCTATTATCTATTTCTGATCTTTTGCCTAATATCCTCTATTCACTTTTAAAAAAATCGGATAAGTCACTGTCAACCAAAAGAATCCTGACTAATATATAGGATAATATATATTAGTCAGGATTCTTTTGGTTGACAGTGACTAAACACCCAATTAAATATAAAGAAAAGAATACTAGCTTCTAGCCCAGAAAAAGACAAGGGTCAGAGGTAGGTTTATGTTATGCTGTGCCTTGGATTCAAGGATACAAATGCTCTCAGCTGGAAAATATTGATTGAACAGGTTTGAGGTAGGAGTGTGTGTGTGTGTGTGTGTGTGTGTGCGTGCGCGCGCGCGTGCGCAAGATCATGCACTGGTGTCTGTCCAGCCTACTGAAACCACATAGACTGAGAGTCAGGAGGCCCGATTCCTGAAAGAAATCAAGGTGCAGCGTCATGAAGAAAGGAGAAAGGATTCAGGGCAGGTAAAAATGCACTGTTAGCCCTCTCCGGCCTGTTCTGTAGAGGATGTGAGTTTTTGTTATTTTTCTGGAAGACAGTTATGTGATAACCTTAATGTAAAGGTAAACGATCTGGAGACACAGTAATACCAGAGACAGTGACAGAATGGCTTATGATTTCACATGGAATTCAGCTCCGAGCTTCCTCTTGTCTCAAGGCAAAAGCAGAACCCTCGCGCGATGCCTGGCTGTCCCTGTCTCATGGAAGGATGCACAGCTTTTTACCAAAATGCAGCTTCTATCAGTAGGGAAACAGAAAAAGTGTTTTCCTTCTGAAAGCAATTTTGGAGACATTTGTAATGGTGAGTGGTTTTAGGGGATGTTTTGCTTTTACTTATTTATTTATTTACTTATTTGTGTTTTGGTAGTGGGGGTTGAACCTGGGGCCTTGGGCATGCTTGGCTGGCACTCAACCCTGAGCCACATCCGCAGCCTCTCAGGAGATGTTTTAGAGAAAGACCCAGAAGCTACACCAGGCCAAGGAAAAAGGAGAGAGCAGAGTATTAAATTACTGCTCAATGAAGGCATTTGACAAAAAATGACTTAGCTTTTAAAAAATAAACTTCTGTATGATTATAAAAACAGTACATGTTTATTGTAGAACAACTTTAGAATGCAGAAAAAGAAAAGAATTAAGTAAGAACCAGTGGTCATCCCACTTTTCAGAAATCACCATTGATGACATTTTGGCCTTGGTCTTTCTACTGTTTATTGTTTTTATGTGAGTGCACACACATGCACCCATTGTTTATAGAACGGGCTATTTACAGACCTGCACCCTGATTTTTTTTTTAAGTGCTTGAGCAATTTTAATTTTTTCGTTGTAGATGGACTCAATGCTTTTTATTTTATTTTATTTTTTATATTGATTTTTTAGTTTTCGGCGGACACAACATCTTTGTTTGTATGTGGTGCTGAGGATCGAACCCGGGCCGCACGCATGCCAGGCGAGCACGCTACCGCTTGAGCCACATCCCCAGCCCCAATGCTTTACATTTTATTTATTTATGTGGTGCTGAGGACCTAACCCAGTGCCTCACATGTGCAAGGTAGGCACTCCACTTCTGAGCTACAACCCCAGCACCCCCTACTCTTTTGATTTAACATAATGTCATAATTTTCTTTTTTGTGGGGAGGAGGACCAGGGATTGAACTCAGGAGCACTTGACCACGGAGCCACATCCCCAGCCCTATTTTCTATTTTATTTAGAGACAGGGTCTCACTGAGTTGTTTAGCTCCTTGCTTTGGCAGAGGCTGTCTTTGAACTCGTGATCCTCCTACCTCAGCCTCCCAAGCTGCTGGGATTACAGGTATATGCCACTGCACCTGGCGATCATTTTCTTTTATCATTAAATCATCTCTGAAAAAGTCATTAAAAACATTTTGTAGTTGTAGATGGACAGAATGCCTTTATTTTATTTTCTTTTTATTTTTATGTAGTGCTGAGGATTGAACCCAGTGCCTCATGCATGCTAGGTAAGCGCTGTGGCACTAAGCTACAGCCCTAGCCCTGAAAAAGTCATTTTTGATGGATGTATAGCATTTCTTCATGCAGCCCTTTCTCTGCTTCTTTCCTGCTGAACACTGAGACTGCTTACAGCTTTTTGCTATTATAAATCATGTTATAAAGAATTTTTTTTTAAAAACAATGAACCTACTCAGGTATCAGATTATTTCCTTAGGCAAGGCATTCTAAAATATAGTAATACCAGATCCAAGAGAAGAGGAACATTTTGTAGGTCTGGGTATGTACTGCCAAGTTGGCACCCAACCTGTTTATGATTTGGGTGACACAGAGTCCAACTAGACATTCTAGGATGGTGGCATCACATCTTTGATTTTCAGTAAGCAATAAAAACCAAACAAAAAACTGAAGAGAGCTAACGTACAGTTCTGACTTTTATTTGTCCAAGCTGAGAAGAAATAAATTTTAATCCAAAAGAGTAAAGATGCAATATCAGACTAAAGGACAGTTCTTGACATTGAATAAATTTTACTTGAAGAACCTCACTTCACTATCCTTCTTTTCACCCATTTCTCTTTGAACCCAAGCATGTTCAAAACTAAGTTTTTTTTTTTTTAAGAATCTGTATTATTTTTTTAATATTTATTTTTTAGTTGTAGTTGGACATGATATCTTTATTTTATTTATTTTTATGTGGTGCTGAGGATCGAACCCAGGGCCTCGCACATGCTAGGCGAGCGCTGTGCCACTGAGCCACAACCCCAACCCTCAAAACTAAGTTTTATCTGTATCTTTTTTATAAAGATTAGAAAACATCCTTAGATTTCACAAAACATTTTTTTTTCCATGCAATGTATTAAGCAGCTTTTCATTGCTGTAACAAATAACCTGACATAAATAAACTTACAAAAAGAAAAGGTTTATTTTGGCTCACAGTTTAGTCCAAGATTGATTGGCTCCATTGCTTCAGGCCTGTGGTGGCACATGTGGCAGAGCAAACTCCTTACCTCATGACTGGGAATGAGAGATGAAGAGACTGGGCCCCACAATCTTCTTTGAGAGTGCTGTCTCAGTGACCCAAAACCTTCCATTAGGCCCCAACTCTTAAAGGCTCCATCACCTCTCAGATAGCACCAAGCTAGGGATGAAGCCTTTAACACATGGGCCTTTGGAGGACAGTCTAGATCCAGACTATAGCAGTAAGCAATTAATTCACTCCAGGGCGCCTTGTGTGCTGCACCTCAGCACTACACAGATATTCTGTGCATCTTACCGAGTACCCAGGGTCTTAATAATCCAGATATACTTGTTAACGTTTTTGAACTTCCACACGTTTTCCACTTGCTATAACGTGTATGGAGGAGGGGAGTGTTTTGGTAGATTCAGGAAAGAATGAGATTAAGGAGAGCTTTGTAAGGACCACTAAAGTTGAGGTACCGATCTATAGGCCAGAATTGACTTAGAGCTTGGGTATGCTTTCTGCAGTGCTCCAACTTTTTTCTTTATTTTTATATTAAGCTTTTAATTTTGAAAAATTCATTATTGGAAAAATTGACAAGAGTAGCACAATGAAGTCCTGCAAATTCTTCACCTAGATTCACTTATCATTGTTATAATTTTTCTCTCCCAACATGTCTACTAACATACTGTACTCATTTGGGCGTAAGTTGCAAAGATGATAACCCTCACTTATTATTTCTTTGGCATGTCTTTTCCAGGAACAAGGACAATCTCTCATGATACTATGATGTAGTTGTCAAAGTCAGGAAAGTTATATAATATTAGGTTTCAAATTTTTTTCTTTGAGGTCTTGGGGATTGATCCCAGGACCTTGTGCAAGCTAGTAAGCCTTCTACCACTGAGCTGTATTCCCAGCCCTCTTTATTTTATTTTGAGACAGGGTCTTGCTAAGCTTCTGAGACTGGCCTTTAACTTGCTATCCTTCTGCCTCAGCCTCCTGAGTTATTGGAATTAATCTGACCCAGAGGTTCCAACTTTTATAGCAGCTTTTTTTTCAAAGTGAGAATCAGGTGTGACCCCGATGTTATTATGTCTCTTTGGTCTCCTTTAGACTGAAACAGTTCCACAGCCTTTGTCTCTTATGGCATTGAGAATTTTAAAGAGAATAGATAGCACCATTGGTTTATTAAATGTCTCAGTTTGAGTCTCTTCGATAGTTTCTTGTGTTTTATTTAAAGGTGTGTATTATCACAAAGCTTAATGACTTAAAACAACAATAAGCAGTTATTATCCCACATAGTTTCCATGGGCCAGGGATTTGGACTGGGTGGAACCGGCTTGGAGTCTCTTAGGAGGTCACAGCCAAATGGGGCCTGCGTCTTTTATCATCTGAAGGCTTGACTGGGACCACAGGTTCTGCCTACTCACATGGCTGGAAAGTTTGTCCTGGGTATTGGCAGGAAGCCCTGGTTCCATGCCCATCAATTCCTCCACTTAGCTGCCTGAGTGTCCTCACAACATGGCAGCTGGCTTTCCCCAGAATGAATGGAACATTCTACTGAAGGAACAAGAAGGAAACATTGATATCTTCTGACCCACTCCTGGAAGTCACATGTCTCTGCTGCCTTCTTGTGTGGTGGTTTTAAACATGTCTCCAGATTCTTCAATGTCCTTCCTTCCAAAAGATGGAGCTGAATTCTTCTCCCCTTGAGTAGGGACCAGACTTCCCCTACGTGGAGCACAAAGCCTTCCTCTGCGTCCACGCTATTTAATGTTTCCATGGTGTTCGAGGACCTAGCTCCCTCTGGCTAGGTGCCCTCTGCCTTCATGACACCAGAATGTAATGTCCCCCTGAAGGTAAGCTCCATGAGAGCTGGGACCTTGTCACACTGACATGGTAGGTGATGGGGAAGTACTTGGTGACCAACTGATTCAGATACAGGTCCCCAGTCAGCAGACGTTAGCGTCACACCTTGTCCCCTTTAGCTCTGCCTCTCCTCTCCTGTCCTTAGCTTGTCCAGTGAGGTCTTGCCTTAGCTGCCCAGGTAGCCTGGCTCACCTTCAGCATTGATCCCCTTCTCTTCTCAATACCTTGCTGATCCTTCCGCCAACCCCCATATTTTAAACCCTGGTTCTTCTGGTGACCCATGGTGTCTCCCTATCTTGCCAACAGGCACTTCCGGCTGGTAATTGCCAACACTGCCCTTGGTCAGTCCGTGGCACTGGGAGTTTGTTGTCTGTCATTCTGAGAGTTGTGTCAATCAGGGAACCTTCAATGCAGAGTGACAGCAGAGGCTACCCCACAAAGAAGGAGCTTATTGGTTCCCATGACTGCCCATCAGGGTGCAGTGGGAGGGCTTGGACCCTGGGGAGGTAGTTGGGCCCTCTGCAGAGCCCTTCTTGGGATGTTCGTGTATTCTGACCACGATTCTCATTTGTGCACATGTGACACGTGGTCACTGCTGGGGGCTGGCGAAGGTAGGGAGGGGCACAGCATGCAAGCAGGAATACTGTGAGCGGCACATGGAGCGGAGAGGAGCTGGGTGCTGATGGAGCACAGGGCCCAGCATCTGCCCCAGACAGGGACAGGGTTCCCAGAGAACAGGGCGGGGCTGCTCTTGAAGGACAGGGAGTTTGCCAGGTAGAGAGGAAGGAAAGGGAATTCCAGGCCAAGGGAACAGGCTGAGCAAAGGCCTGGCAGTGGGATTGGAGCAGCGTGGACAGATAGGAGAGCTGTGGGGTCAGGGGAGAAATGACAGTCTGGTTCCCTTCTGATTCTGCCTGGTTTGTATGTTGCTCAGATCTGCAAAATTGCTTTCCAACTTGAAAACAGTATCCCACAGGCCAAGGTTGCTGGGTGTCATGGTGAGAAGCTTTCTTAGGATCTCCTGGGATTCCTCGTGGCTTGTGGTGGGCTGTGGGTGATCCTCCAGATTATTTCCCATTCCCCAGAGGGAAGCCCAGAGACATGTCCTGTGTCCCCTGAATAACCGCATTCCCCAAACCAGCCTGGGCTGGGCTCTTGATTCCTAAAGTTGGATTTTTTTCTTTGCAGATGCAAAGAGAAGACATATGATTATGAAAACTTGCCCAGGACATCCGTTGTCATAGCGTTTTATAATGAAGCCTGGTCAACACTCCTTCGGACAGTTTACAGTGTCCTCGAGACATCCCCGGACATCCTGCTAGAAGAAGTTATCCTGGTGGATGACTACAGCGATCGAGGTAAGCCCCCACGTGGGCTTCCGGAAGGGTCTGGCCTGCTGTGGCAGTGGTGGGGGTGAGAGTGTGACGAAGGAGGGGTGGATAGGCTTCCTGCGTCCCCTGTGCCTATTGAAGACCTCAGAGAGCAGGCCTGGACCAGAAATAGCTAGAACAGGAACAGCTGGAGTGAGCATGGCAGGTGACATGGGAGGAGAGGTTGCGGGAGGGTAGGCCACATCAGGTAGGGCCTTGGAGGTCACCTGAAGGCTTTCAAACTTAAAGATGAGCCCAGCAGGGAGCCACCAGTGGGTTTTAGGGGGACAGGAAGGCCCAGGTCAGTCTGAGGAGCCTGCTGTGTGGAGAATGGCCAATGGTGGGGGTGGATCCAGGCAACCAGAGAAACTGGGAGCAGGGAGGGGCTTCTGCGGGCCCCCGCGCAGCACCAGCCTTGACTTGGCAGGGACTCTTGGGTGACTAGCTGCAATGAAAGCAGCTGAGCATAATCGTGGGGAAATGTCAAGGCTTCAGCAAAGGTAGAATCCTGGGCTTAGAGGTTTGAGCCTGTTTCAAGCCACACTGCCCTCCCTGGACCCCCCCATGAGGGTTAGCAGTCCCTGCTTGTTGGTATGGGCCCTGGCAGGTGCTGTGTCTAGCCCGTCTGACTTCAGAGCTGGCATATATACGTTCTAATTGGCATGTGTGTTGGGCTGTCATCACAGAGACTCAAAATAACAGTGATTCACACAAGGTAGAAATAGCTCTCCCTCGCACACCCCAAATCTGATGCAGTCTAGGATGGGGTTCAGGCTTGGTGCTGCTCCAGGTTCCCACCTTCTCCTTGGCTCCTCACCCCCTACTCACTCTGCTCAGCCCCTGGGGTCTGAAGGGGCAGAGGGAACACCCTCTCTCTCAGCGCACTGCCTGGAAGTTCCCCCCATGTCCCATGGAGCAGAATGTGGCTGCCTGGCCACATCGAGCTGCAAGGGAGGCTGGGAAATGCCACCTTTATCCTGCTGGTCATGTACTCAGCTAAAAGTCATGGGAAGAAGCCTTAGGGGACAAGCCGCGGTGTCCATGCCAGACAGGAGTCTAGTAGGCGCTGAGTTCCGGGCTGCTAGGTCTGAGGTGACCTTTGCTTTGATCCAGCCATGGCACCTGTGTGTGTCTACCACACCTAACTCAGGGAGCTGTGGTGAAGAATAAACAAGGTCATGTGAAGGACAGAACCTCATGTACCCACTAGCACACAGTAGGTGCTCATGTAGCAGCCCCCACACAGTAGGTGCTCACCTCCATTTCCTTTGTCTTTTCCTCTGGGATTGTTTCATGTCTACCTGTGTAGACACTGGTGCTGGGCCACACTGTGAGGGCTTGAATCCCTCTTCAGATCCTAGTGACCACATGATGTTGAGCGATGATCTTCCTGGTGTCCACCTTGGCCCCACCTTAGCTTCAGCCCCTATAAAAGGGGAATAATCCTACCTTCCTACCTCCTAGGGTCATTGGGAGGATTAAAAGAGATAAGGCGGGTCATGTGTTGGGTCAATGCCTGGCAGATAGTTAGCTCTTGTTAAATGACAACTTCTAATTTGATGAAATATTATGAAAATTGTAAAGTGAAAAAAAAAATCCTACCATTTCTAACAGCAATAGCAGATTATTTTATTTATTTTTTATACCTTATTTTATTTATTCATTTTTATGTGGTGCTGAGGATCCAACCCAGGGCTTTGCACAAGCTAGGCAAGCCCTCTACCGCTGAGCCACAACCTCAGCCCCCACATTATTTTATTTTTACGGGACTAAATAGGTGCTCAGTGGCAACAGCATGGTTTGGTTCACGCTCCCTCCACACAGCTGTTGTACTCGGGGAGGGCGGCCAGGGGACTTTTAGAGCCACTGCCCTGGAGGAGTTAAGCAGCTGCCTCGACCCTGTTTCTGCAGTGTGTCAGGAGGAGCCTGCCGCAGGGCGCCCGCCTCTTCCAGACACTGGAGACTGGCTCAGGCAGAGGTGAGCTCAGCGCGGACGCAGCCCACCGAGAGTGCTGGGCAACTGTGCCAGTGCGCATGCGTCCGCTGGCTCTGCCCCCTAATCACTTTGCTTGCAAATCACTCCCTCATTCCTGCCATCGGCTTATTTGCATCATATTTAGGATTTAAAAATAAAACCAACCAATGAATTTTTTTAAGTGTCAAGGATATTTGGAGACACATTTTCATAAATTACGAAGCAACCTAGAACAGTTTTCTCCTTGGCAGATGGTGGAGGACCTGGGGCCAAAGCCCACGTGGATTGGGAAGTGCTCTCATTTTTCCTTTGTCTGCGTGGGTTCCCACCCGCCCCACCTGACCCACTGAGGGTTGTGAATCAGCCTCTAGTCCCAGAGTCCTGTCTGTAGATTTAGGAGACCCCGGGGGTCAGCACTACCTGGGGGCGTGTCCTTTCAATGGTTTGCCTTTTCTGAAAATGGGCATGAGCATATCTTTTGACAAGTTTTTGACTTTTAATAAAGATGAGAAATTGCAGGAGACAGTTCTGGGAGGCAGTGTTAAGCCTGTGGCATCTGAAACACATTCCCTGGGTTCAAATTATGGCTCCTTGGCTTGCTTGCTATGTGACCTTTGGCAAGTTGCATAGCCACTCTGACCCCAATGTCTTCCTCTATGGGATGGGGAGAGTACTAGTATTTACCTCATAGGATTGTTAAAGGGTCAGATGAGTTATTGATGAATCACTTGGGAGAACATAGCATAGCAGCTCTCTTTAATGCTAGCTGCCATTACTCCTGCTCCTGCTATATAAACTGTAAAGTGCTCCTCAGAAAAATTTTAGTAATATAATTACTGTTTTAATAACAAAAAATCATGTGTCTTTGTCAGCTTTTAGTCACTATAACAAAATACCTGACACAGGCTACTAATGAAGAAGAGATTACTTTAGTTCACCGTGCTGGAGGTTCAAGGGCATGGTACAGGGTTGGACCCAGTTCTTGACTTCATATCATGGCAAGATGGTCTTGTCAATAGCACATACAGAAGCAGGTGACTATACCTCCAATTAGTAGCAGAGAGAGAGGCTGGGGTCCCACCAGTTCCTCTGGGGGCGGTATCCAGTGACTTAGTAAGGACTTCCCATTGGGGACCCCCTTCCAAAAGTCCCACCACCCCAGGGACCAAGCTTTAATCACAGTGCTCCCTTGGGGACACAGTGGTTCTTGTGTGTTTTTATTTTTTGATGTTCACAAGTCAAGCTGTGAAGTTCCTTTCCATACAGTTTTATTGAGCTATGCTCGGGGACCAGGCCATTCACCCCTTCAGAGCAGAGCATTTGACAGGCTGTGTGTCCTTGGCCGTGCAAATGGTGCTGCGGAACCTCCCCGCCCTGACCTCCCCAGCCTTCAGAACCTCCCACCCCTGGTTCTGGGCGAGTCGAGGGCATCCCACAGCAAAGCAGAGCAGGGAGGCCCCGAGGGGGTCCCAGTGACCCTTGCTGCTCTGCTTCCCTCTCAGAGCACCTGAAGGAGCGCTTGGCCCAGGAGCTGTCGGGCCTGCCCAGGGTGCGCCTGATCCGCGCCACCAAGAGAGAGGGCCTCGTGCGAGCCCGGCTGCTGGGGGCGTCTGTGGCCAAGGGCGAAGTGTTGACCTTCCTGGACTGTCACTGCGAGTGCCACGAGGGGTGGCTGGAGCCACTGCTGCAGAGGTGCGTGAGCTGCCCGCACGGGGAGCGGTGTGGCCGCGGGCGACATGGGGACAGGCTCCGCTTAGGGGCCTCCAGCAAGTTCCCCGTAAGAGGGGCACAGTTAGACGGTGAAATGCCCGGGAACTGCGGGAACACACCTGCTGGTGGAAGGTCCTGCACGGTTTGCTTTTATCGTTCCTTCCCATCCAGGTTTATCGTAGGTGACCCAGGAAATATCATCAAGCAACAACTTTTAAAAAGTTATCATTACACAGAATCACAATTTCCAGAGAACGTATATTTTAACATTTTATGTATTTATTTTTATTTGATGTTGAGGATCAAACCCAGCGCCTGTGCCAGGCGAGTGCTCTACCTCTGAGCCGTAACTCAGCCCCTTGACATATTTTTTTCAGGCAAGACTCACTTCCCCATTATCCCAGTGAGCGTGATGCCTAGGGCCATTGAAACCCAAAGACACCCAACAAGTGTTTTCTGATTTTTTTTTTTTTTTGCAGTGCTGGGGATTGAAGCCAAGGTCTCATGCATTCTAGGCAAGTGGTCTATCACAGAACTGCAGCTCCAAGCCCCCCAAAAAGGTTTTTTTATGTTCATTTATTTTAAAATCAGAAGGAAAAAAAATAAGTATTATAAGTATATAATAATGAGTCTAGCCTGGATTATATTTGTCTTTATGCCAATGTAGCAGTAAAAGATCCTTTTTTTTTGAGTCAAGTTCTCACTAAGTTGCCAAGGCTGGCCTCAAAATCTTGATCCTCCTGCCTCAGCCTTCTGAGTAGCTGGCATTACAGGCATGTACCACCATGCCTAGATCTACAACATAAACACACACAGACACATATATGCGCATATATATATATATATATATATATATATATGGAGGAAGGGAATCATATAAACCATTGTGCATCCCTGTCATCAAGGTCTTTCCTCCTGCTGCCCCACAGCCTCAGGCCCCTTTGTCCCCTGACCCCCACCACCCCTGCCTCCAATCTCTCTGTAGGTCCTCTCTATTCTGCGTCACAGAAGGCAGGAGCTGGGCTGAACAACAGGAGCTCCCCTGGGAGGCAGGGGAAGGTGTGGGGGGTCTGTCTGGTCCCCCTTGTGTGAGTCAGGGTAACTTGCAGTTGAACATCCTCCCACCCACAGCCTCCAGCAGCTGGTTGACCATGTTAATCTGCTAGTGTCTCGAGTTCCTTTCCAGGTGAGATCAAGTGCTGCTCTGCTATGTTTTGTTGTCCTGGCTCCTTGTCCCTTGGGGTATCATCGTTGTCTCTTTCTCCTCCTCCCCTCTAGGAGCTTCACCAGTAGAGATTCAGGGCTTCTCAGACAGAGTCTGGGGCTGTTTATGCAGTGGTGTCTGAACCTGGACTGGTGGCTTCCTCACTGTGTGCGCAGGGGGCTACCTCCAGACGTCCGGAGTCGAGGTCTGAGAGGCCACTCCTCCTTTTTAGCTAATGTGCTGATGCCACCTCAGAGCCCTCTGCAGCCCACCCTCCCCACAGCCAAGGCCTTGCTCTGTCTACACCTGTGGGTGAGGGGATTGTCCACCCTGTGTGTCCACTGGGAATACCCTAGGAACTGTGAACACCGGGCCCTGTGGTACAACATCTGGATCTGTACCACAGTACTCTTAGGAGCATGACTTAGCTTTTGGATGTTTCCAGGGACTCTGGTGTACAACAGAGCTGAGGCACATTGAGCTGTATAGACTGTGGCCCTGGTGACCCCAGCTGGGAGCCCTCACCTTTTCCTTCAGTGGCTTTTGGGGAAGGAGTTTTTGATTGTCATGTCCACCAGGGAGCGCTTCTGGTATTTTGGGTACTAAGATGCCAACTATCCTGCCTTGCATAGGTCAGGATAGTTCTGCCCAGGTGCTGGGCATATCCCTGTGGGACACACACACACTCTCCCCATGAGTCAGAGTCCTGTGCTCCTGTGCTGGCCACCAGCCCCCTGTCAGGCTCCCGATCACTATAGACCAGCTGCCTGTGGTTCCAGTAGCTTGATTGCAATCATGAGTTTCCGGCTTTGCAAAGCCAGGCAGTGTCTCAGAACCTGCCCAGCAGATCTGCTGTGGGCCCGCTCAACCCTTCTACCAATATCGTTGATTTATTTGAAGAAGTGGGTTCGGGTGGATCCCCAGTCTCCAGCTTCCTCAGTTTGGTGGCCTCACGGGTCTTATCAAACTGTCCTGAATGGTTCAAGCTCCCCTAAAATTGTAAACCTTACTCACTGCAGTACTTAAAACCCCCCTCTGTCTGGCTTTCTGGTGTTGGGCTAGAGCCCTTCTAGATCAAGGCTGGTTGGTCTCTGTGACTCCCAGGACTTTGAGGTCTCAAACTTGAGATAATAGCCCCAGAATTGTAACCCAAAGAAATCTAGTCTTCACTCGCGGTCCTGTCTCGGTTCATCTTTGCTGTGTGGTATCAACCAGATGCCAAGAAACCAGAGTGTGTGGGCATACTGAGGATGGTTTGTGATAGTGTTTGTGGAGACCGTGTGACACACTCACACAGCAGGAAACACACACAGGCTGATACCCGCAACAGGAAATTACAGCATTTTTTACTCTGTATGTAATATTTCCCAACAACAACTTTTAAAAGAAAAGAATAGTAGTTCCATTTTTTTTTTTTTTTTTTGCCAGGCATCTTACAGACCATCCCTCAGGGAATCCTCACCTGAGTCCCGTGCTCTCACTTCACTTTACCAATGAGGTAACAGGCTCTAAGAGGTTAGGTAACTTGGCTCATGTCACCCAGCAAATAAGAAGCAGGATTAAAATTTATAATCTAATTGCAAAGCTGACTCTTCAGTCCGGGTGCCTCTCTTTCATCTTTGATTTTTTTTTCAATTAGTCTTTTAGTTGTAGAAGGACACAATACCTTTATTTATTTCTTATGTGGTGCTGAGGATCGAACCCAGGGCCTCACACGTGTAAGGTGCATGCTCTACCACTGAGCCACAGCCCCAGCCCCTCATCTTTGATTTTTACATGTCTTGATTTTCAATAGAGGGATTCAAGTTTAGCCAGAATGTCCACAGATAGAATCAGGGAATTATTAAAGTGATGGGACTTTTCCTATGAAAGTCTCCTCCTGGCCTCTTCAGTGTCCCCCTGTGGTGATCACCTGTGGGGCTCTTATATGGCTGTAGGCCCCTGAATAAGGGAAGCAGGACTTTCTCACACAGGTGTCCTCCTTCCTGTGAGAAAGATGAGAATTCATTCTTGAACTTGATAATTGTCCTTGGGCCACCTGCCAGCAGAGGAGAGATGAGATGTCCTGGGTGTTTGCAGGATCCATGAGAAGGAGTCTGCAGTGGTGTGCCCCGTGATTGACGTGATCGACTGGAACACCTTCGAGTACTTGGGCAACTCTGGGGAGCCCCAGATTGGTGGCTTCGACTGGCGGCTGGTGTTCACGTGGCACGTGGTTCCTGAGAGGGAGAGGATGCAGATGCAGTCCCCGATCGATGTCATCAGGTCAGGGCCTGCCTGCTGGGGGAGTGTTCCTCATTGCCTGTGGCTGAGGTGTCAGTGAAGGTCCTGGTTAGGGCCACTTAGCTGTTGGCTTCCCTCGTGGCTCCCTACTTATTCCTAGGGCATTTATTTTATTAAATATCTTTGTCATACAAATAGATTGTATATTGGTGTATTTTAATTAATTAATTTAATTTTAATATTGGTGATAAAATATGTGCAACTTAAAATTTGCCTCTTTTTTTTTTTTTTTTTTGCACCAGGGGTCAGGGTCAAGTCCAGGGCCTCACACATGCTAAGCCAGCACTTGTTCCTCAGCCCTTGTTCTCTGTGATTTTGAGAGGTCTAGAGGGCTGGGGGTGTGGCTCAGTGGTACGTGCTCAGTGGCAATGCCTAGCATGTGCAAGACCCTGAGTTTGAGCCCCAGCACTAGGTGTATGCATGCATCAATCATCAGTCAATCAAAGTGCCAGGGTTTCTCCCTCAATTGGGCCTGCTCATGCTCTTCTTGGCCAGCTCCCCTGGTCCCAGAGACTTAACCTCCTCCAGGAAACCCAGCCCTGTCCTCCCTACCCCCTGCCCTCTTTGTGTCCCCCATGGTCCTGGCTGACCTTAGCTAACACGTGTGTCACAGCCAGAGGACTTCTTTGTTGGGATGTCCATGAGCTTCCTCCAGACAGGAATGATGAGATGCGTCTGTGCCTTCAGACCCAGCTTGGAGCTGGGCACAGAGTGTGAGCTCAGGGTTGACATGGATGAATGGATGGAAGGGCTCAAGGCGGGAAGGCAGTTCCACCAGCTATAATGGTTTCCTGCTGCTTACGTTGAAATATGGCTATCCCTCTTTTTCTAGGTCTCCAACGATGGCTGGTGGGCTGTTTGCTGTGAGTAAGAAATATTTTGAATATCTGGGGTCTTATGATACAGGAATGGAAGTCTGGGGAGGAGAAAACCTCGAATTTTCTTTTAGGGTAAGTATTCCAGTTTTCTTTGTGGACTTGTTCTGAACCTGGTCTCCCCTGCCCACTCCCACCTGGATTTGTTACGAGAGCCAGAGGGACGGCTCCGTGTTGGCAGTGTATCCATGATCCTGCGCCTTGTACATCCTGTAAACATGCCTGCCTTCTTTTTTAACTTTCAGAAATGTAATTTTAAAGACATGAGGCTGGGAAGTCACCAGGTTCTTCTCTTCCCCTCTGCAGAGGGGAGGAACTGAGGCCAGGAGAGGGGAGGGGACTTGTTCAAGGTCCCTCAGAGTTGGTGGCAGAAATTGGACTAAAACTCAGATCCTGCCACTGGGAGCCTTTATTTACTAACTAGGAAGCAGTCTTTATTTAGCACCATGGCTTTCAGACACGGACCCCTGGAAATGTCAAGAAGACAGATGGACAAGCACAGTCTGTGGACAGTCGGACTTGATAGAGCAGGGTGGGGCCAGGATCTGCTTCTGGTACCAACCCCAGCCCACCTCAGCCCCTTTGAAAGATCCTGAGCATGTCAGTAGCTTTTCCAGTTAATGGAATCCTACTTTTTTTTTTTTTTTTAATATTTATTTTTTAATTCTCGGCGGACACAACATCTTTCTTTGTATGTGGTGCTGAGGATCGAACCCGGGCCGCAGGCATGCCAGGCGAGCGCGCTACCGCTTGAGCCACATCCCCAGCCCGGAATCCTACATTTTTAAGTGTCAAATATCTTATCTGGTGTCCTGCTCTCATAAAAAGAGTTAATAAAGATGAATTCAGCCTTCTACCGAGGACTCACGCCCTCCATTAAGGATATCAGAAGCTGTTTTTGATCCTGACATCCTTGGGAAATTGAGTTGTTGTGACCCTAGACGGCTTCGCCGGGGCAGTCTGGGATGTGTCTTAATGTCTTTCTGCCTCTCCCCTAGGTGTCAGGCTTCTCTGCCTGCTTCTAGAGGCCCTTCCTCTCTCTCTTCCAAACCTCTCTCCTCCCTTGCTGCTTTCCTATCTTCTGTGGCTAGGCAATCAGGTAACCAAGCTTGTTCCACATAACGAGTGAGTGGGTTGCCGGTGACATCCCCGGGGGTCCTCCCGCACACCTGGTGCCTGAGCATTAGTGCATGGACTTTGGGGTCTGGGTTGCGATGGCTTGTCCTTCGTGCTCTTTGTTTGCCTTCTGTGTTCATGAGCATGCTGGATCGGTGGCCTCCCGCCTCGTGGAGGCTGAGTCTCTTGGCGATGCCCATCAGGACTTTTGTGTGCCCAGTAGACACTGTGGACAGGCGGCTCCTTCCTTGCTCAGGGCTCTGGCGTCCCCTCTGCTCCGTGTGCAGATCTGGCAGTGTGGCGGGACTCTGGAAACACACCCGTGCTCCCACGTGGGCCACGTTTTCCCCAAGCAAGCTCCCTACTCCCGCAACAAGGCACTGGCCAACAGCGTCCGTGCAGCCGAAGTGTGGATGGACGGCTATAAGGAGCTCTACTACCACCGCAACCCCCGTGCGCGCCTGGTAAGTCCCCGCCACCGCGCTCCTCCTGGCCTCGGCTGCTGATAATTGATCTGGCTTCAGAAAGGGACAGGTTGGGCCCTCATGATACATGCATGGGAAAACTCTATTCCTCCATGTGTAGTAGTAACATACAGTCAGTTCTGTTCACAGTAGCCACATTCCACAAAGCCACCGCAAACACGGAATTAGTGAACATGAGCCATTGCTCCTAGGGGACATAGGAACTGGGTTCCTGCAAACCCAGGTCACAATGGTCTAGTCACTACAGAACTAAATTGGTGTGTGTTTCTGTTTAAAGACATCCTGTTTACATACACTGTTGATTCAGTACCATTGCACTTGGGGCCAAGCGTGGTGTAACTCACACTTGAATGAATCTCCGACAGGTATTTTCCCCATAAGGCACATCCCTAACTTTTTGCCTGTAGGAACTCTAGATAGCGCTTTGGCACTATGATCAGGCTGGTTTAGAAGGGCTTTTTTTTTTTTTTTTTTTGGTTTATGAATAAATTTTAACAAGTAGGTGAATTTGCACATACAGAGCCGGTATGGAATACCGAGGCTTGACCGTGCCCATGAAGCCAGTCTGGAATACACAGTGTCACATGCTGGGTATGTTACCCACGTCATGGCTTGTCCCTCCGTAGCCAGTATGGTTTTGAGTTCCCACCTAAGGTACGGGCTAAGGCATGGTTCTTCATGTGAGAGCTGTTACCCAGGGGCACTCCCACCTCCTTAGATAGAAGTCTCTTGTCTCCTGCTCCAGGCCTCTTCTGAGCCTTCTTGAATTGTGCAAGAACCCCGGAGGCTTATTCTTTGCTTCCATTTCCAGACAGACAGACTTGGAGAGTGGCCAGTACACTCATGCCTCCCTCCCTCCCAGATGTCATGGCTGTGGAAGGCAGGGCCTCCTCCTGACAGTGCCAGCCCACCTCCCTCCCCAAGGCCTTGCTGAAGTCTCTCTGCCCAGTGGCAGAGGTGTCCCCATAGTGTGCTAAGGTTTTAGCTTGGTTGGTTTTCTCTTAACAGATCCAGCCACACAATGCTGAGACCCTAGATCCCCATAGACCCCAGCCACACTATGCTGAGACCCTAGACCCTCATAAACCCTGACACACACTGCTGAGATGATCCCATGACCCTCACAAACCCCAGGCACACACTGCTGAGACCCTAGACCCCCACAAATAGACCCCCACAAACCCCAGCCACACACTGCTGAGACCCTAGATCCCCACAGACCCCAGGCACACACTGCTGAGACCCTAGGCCCCCATAAACCCCAGGTACACAATGCTGAGACGAGCCCATGACCCCCACACTCAGGCCCTGTGAGAGCCGGGTATCGGCCAGCCTGTTTCTTCTTAGGTGAGGCTTCTCAGGGGCTTGGGGCCTACCTCAGACAGCACCCTGTTCTGCCTTGTTTCAGAGACCTGTGGACAGGGGATCTGCTCCTTCTATCCCACAAGGTCTTGGGCCTCAGTCACAATGCTGTCCACCACCTCTGCACTGCCTGTCAGAGGCCAGCTTTGCATGCCCCAGGCCAGGGTACTGTGTGTCCCGTATTTGCATAACTGAGGGCCACTTGGCTACACAAGAAGGTCTTGTTCCAAGACTTCCGCCCTGGTGCTTGATGGAAGTCCCTGTAGCAGTCTTGCAGACAGCAGTCATGTAGATGAGAAAACTGAAGCTCTGGGAGGGAGACTAGGGAGCCTGTTCGAGGCCTCCTAGGTGATGGGGAGCCTCTACTCTAGGCCCCTTGCCCTGCTCCGCAGAGCAGCCTGGCCTCCCGCTGGCCCTCTCCACCTCTCCATGGTGGTCAGCCTCTGCCTCCTCTCTCTTTCCTTGTGCTTCAGAGTGAAATATCTGCTCCTCACTTCACTAGTTCTGGAACCCACAGTTCCTATTCCTGAGGTTTCCTGGAGAATCTCCTTGAGGGCATTGAATGCGCCTTTAGGCTGAGGGGGCTGGCTGCTAAAATGTATTTTTGGTTCAAGTTCAGGGAGGAGGGTAATGGTGACTCCCATCAAAGAAGAACTTTCAGGAAGTAGTGGGAATCTGAAAAGTTATTCCAACATTCACTTCTTATTGCAATTTTATTCCACTTGTCAATTTTTAGTAGTTTAACACAACATCAGAGGGATAGTTCTTTCGGCTGAACGTTTATTGCACTACACACAGGCTTGCTTTATTTAAGTATTTAAGCATCGTGTACTGCAGCATTTTACCCTGGCCATCGTGCATGTGTATTTATCCTTGAGTACACTGAGCACATAGGTTCTCACTCGTGATGGCATCTGGGACACATACCTGTGTTTGAAAGTACGTATTCAGGCAATAATAGTAGATCCAGATGCCACGCGGCCTGCATCATGATGACACCGGTGTTCCTCTGGTCGGGTCTGAGGATGAGTCTGTGCTGATGCACAGCGCCAAGGGTGCCCCTGTGGCCCCAGGGTTTGGTTCCTGGGCTTTGTCAGCAGGAGCATTGTCTCCTGTCCTCGTGTGCTGGGTTGCATGTCCCTAGAGCACCTGGGGATGGGATTTTCTGTGTGACAGACTCTCTTACTAAGCAGCCTCCAGGATGGAGGCTCCTCTTCCCAGTGCCCAGCATGCAGTAGATGCCAGTAAAATGGGAGGTTGTTGGCACCCGTGAAGAGGGGCTTTGACAGGAACCTGCAGGACCTGCAAGGACTCACCACTGTGTTGTCTTCCAGGAACCCTTTGGTGATGTGACAGAGAGGAGGCAGCTCCGGGATAAACTCCGATGCAAGGACTTCAAATGGTTTTTGGAAACGGTGTATCCAGAACTGCATGTGCCTGAGGACAGGCCCGGCTTCTTTGGGATGGTGCGCAATGTGGGCCTTGGTGGGCATGGAATTCCCTGGCCCCGGGCCTGATCCTGGGCAAGGAAAGCCCCTTTGTGGGGACCTGGGACCCCCCATCCCACACACTTCCCACCTTCTCATCCTCTGTCCTTTTCTCACCCTGGGGTGTCTGAGCCTTGGGTCCAGAATGTCAGAGCTGAAAGTCATCTGGAAATTGGCAAGTGTGAGTATTCCGAGTTATAGATGAGGAAACTGAGGCTTACTTAGGTGTGTCCATGTCCTAATTTTTACTAATATATTACTTCTGGTCTCCACGGCCTGGCTGGCTGGTCATTCCTAACTTGTGAGTCCACAGAGGCAGCAGTGGCTGCTGGAGAGTCACTTCTAGTCTTTCAGAAAACCTTAAAGAAATGTTTCTGGAGCGAGGCCAACTGAGGTGCCTGGTGTCTGACTTTCGCTAGGAATCGCACCCTCTCCGTGAGGTCGCCTCGCTGATGTTTCTTTACCAGAAGTGCCGACATCCTGCTCTGGAAGTCCTGGATCAATAACACAGCAAGACGTTACTGTTCAATTCTGTTTTCATTAGGAAAATGTTCAAACATACAGAAATGCAGAGAGAATGGCCTGATGAATGGTAACCCTGTCCCTGGGATTCTGGAATAGTCCAGACTCTACCTCCTGGCTTTCCCTCTCTCCTCCCCCCTCCATGCTTTATGCTTTTCTCTTTTTTAAGCAAACCCCAGCATTGTGCCTTGTCACTGCCGTGCACTTCTGTATTCAGCTTCACAAAGTTGGGACCTTATCTTACAAACCCACAGACTTCGTCACACCTGGCGAAGAAAACACTGATTTCTTGATGTCCTTTACTCTCGGCTCTAATCCATATTCCCCTGATTTTTTTGAATTTCTCCTTGGGTGGTTGGCTGATCCCAACAGGAACCTGAGCAAAGCCCCCACGTGTTTGGCCATCACATCTTGTTTCCTAAGACCCTTTTAACCTAGGTCCCCTTTCCTTTTTCTTTCATTGTTAATACTTTTAAGTTGTTGGAAAAACACAACGTTGGTTTGTGTGTGCATCGTCTCACTCCGAAGGCCTCCTGGTTTCTCTGTGCCATTTGGAAGTCGCTCCTCTCTCCCCACATTTCTTTACCATGGGAGTGAGGTCTAATGGTTTGACTGGGGTCAGGGTCAACCTCTGTGTGGAGAACCCTGGTGGGAGCATTCACATTGTGCCGTATCAGGAGCACACAAGGTCCAGTCATTTTGATAAGGTACGTCCATGGGTCCATGGGGGAACCACAGCCTGGATGATCCATTATGAGGCCTGCTGTCCGCCTCTGCAGAATGGTTTTGGTTGCCTTTGATAACCATTGCCTGGATCTGTTATTTCCAATGCAGTTGCTAAATGATGATTTTTCTCATTCTCTCATTTCTTGTGCCCTTATTAAGGAGTTGGTATCCACACAGGAAGGATTCACACAGAAGAGGCCTGATAAATTCTTTTGCCTTTCTCTTGATTTGCCTAGTTATTTTCCTACAGTTGTATCCAGTGGGTTTTGTTTGTTTGTTGGCCCATTTGTTCTTTGGCTCTTTCTTTTCTTGTGTATCACTGTAAAGTAGTGGGCTATTCTAAGTACTTGTGGGGCTGGGTTAATGCTCTTACCCTTCTGCATTCCACCATGTGAGAACATAGTGAGGGGGTCCTCATCAGACACTGGTTCCTTAATCTTGGCCTTTCCAGTCTCCAGAGCTGTGAGAAAATAACTTTCTGTTATAAGCTACCAGGTCTATGGTATTGTGTTAGATACCCTGTGTGTCCATATGGCCAACGTGTTTCAATCAATTCAGTCTTCCTTTTTATTTTTTTCAATATTCAAATCATTCCATCTTTGGCTAATGGAAGCCTTTTTTATTTTGGCTTCTGTGATCTTTGACCCCAGGACATTGGCCTTGATAACTTGCTAAGTTATCCCATGTTCATCTTAAATATTTCCTTCCTCTCCTCCCAGAAGCTCTGTCCTCTTTTGGCAGGAAACAGTATTCCAAGTCCGCATGGGTGCTGGTGGGGCCAGTCACTCCAGGTTGCCATGGCTTCTAGACCAGCGGTCCCACATAAACATAATATGAGCCAAAAAATGAATCATTTAAAAAATGTTAGCAACCCTATTAAATGAAGAAATTTAAAAAGTTAATAGCACATTTAAACCAGCTTATCAAAAAACATTAGCATTTCAATTTCAACATTATAGTTAATATCATAACTAATTCAAGAAAAATTAATTTCTTATTCTTTTAAAAATATTGTCTTAAAATCTGGCATGTATTTTATACATAGAGCCCTTCTCGGTTTGGATTCCTTCCATTTCAGTGACCACTGGACTCCATATGGGACAGTGGCTACCATGCAGACTAGTATAGCTCTGAGCTTTTTCAGTGGCTCAGAAAGGACATACATATCTTTGAGAAAAAAAAAAAAATCACCATCTTATTTGAACATCTTAAATTCAAATTTAATCTTACAAGATTTTGCTTCTTTGACATAATACTTTTATTTCTTTCTTCTTATTCAGAAAACCTTGATTTCTAACAATATTAACATCCTTACTTGCCAGGTGTGGTGGTACACACTTGTAATTCCAGCTACTCATGAGGCTTAGGCAGGAGGATCTCAAGTTCAAGGCCAGCCCAGGAAACTTACTGAAACCCTGTCTCAAAATAAAAAATAAAAAGGCTGGGAATATAGCACTCTGGATTCGATCCCCAATATTCCCCACCAAATACAAAAAACAACCCTGATTTGCTTTATCCCAAAATAAATAGTTTCCAAACAATGGCACAGTATCACATGGACAGTGTTAGACTAAATGAGGTTTTATGATTTCCTTGCACATCTGTTTGCCTATTGAATACATTTCACTGAGGAAAGGTTATCAAACATACTGTGCTCTGAAGTCATTTTAAAAAGTCCTTTCCTCTGTATCACCAGCTTGGTTTAGTTTGCTTAGTTAATCTCAGTTCAAGGCTATAACCCAGATGTATTTGGACCAGTGCAGCAATAAGGCTGCTATTGAGGAAGAAAGAGGAGCTTTCGGGCCTGCAAAGGTTAATCTCTCTATCCTCAGATTGATCATCTTAAAATGGGGGTAAAGATTCCTGCGACAGTTGAGAATGGGAAGATCTGTCAAACGGGACAGGGTTGTACAGGAGAAGGCTCTTGCCCGCGGGGCCAGGGTCTGAGACAGGCCCTCATGTTGTGGACCCTCCTCTGAGCTGGATGTGGGATCTATTGTCTGCATCTAGACCAAAATGCCACCTTTATGTCTGGTTTAGCTCCAGAACAGAGGAGTGAAAGACTACTGCTTTGACTATAACCCTCCCGATGAAAACCAAGTGGCAGGACAGCAGGTCATTCTCTACGTCTGTCACGGCCTGGGCCAGAACCAGGTAAGTGTGGGGCTTGAAAGAGGAACCTGGGGGCAAAGATCTGTACTTTTTTAAAAAAATCAAATGTCTGATTTTGTGGGGTGGGGGTTATAGCTCATGTGCTAGCATGTGTGAGGCCCTGGGTTCGATCTCCAGCAGTTCAAAAAATTTCTAAAACCTTTTTTGATTGTTTTTCTCATTATCGAAGTAAGATATGCTCACTAAGGAACACTTGGGGAAATTTAAAAAGTAGAAGTATGGGGTGAATGGCAAGTCCCAGAGAGACCACAGCTACAATTAAGATACATCTTCTTCCTGTTTTTGTCAATACACAAGCTTTATATTGTGTCTTTTAAATGGTTGTTATCATAACACCTATATATTTTATAATATGTTAACTTTATTGTACTTATATTATTAGATGTTCCTTGAGAACATCATTCCCCAGGATATTTCATTGTGTGCCTGTGTTACTGTTTAGTTAACTGGTTGTCTCCCTGTTTTTGTAATTATGAATAACTCTCTTCCACTAACATCTTTAGTTAGAGAGAAGGAGGAATAAAAAACAGATTTGCATTTTTTATGATTTCCTTAGAATGAATTCTTAAATGGAATTATAGGTTTTAATAAATAGTGCCATTCTTCAAACTGCAAGGAAACTGTCTCAGCTGGGGGCCCAGGTGGATCTTTCTGGATCAAGTGCTACTCATTAGACAGAGCAAGGGAGACAGTCCTGGAGGGTCTGAAGACCAGAACAGGAATCTCTGCCCAGGAAGGCAGATGGACCCACCAGGCAGGGCCTGCAGAGAATGATTGGATAACAGGAGGGGCGGCTGTGGACCACCAAAGCTTTGACTCTGCTAAGTAGTATCAGGCACCTGGGGATGATAGGAGGGGGGAGGTTCAGCAATTTTCTTCCAATCCAGATTCACCCGATTCCACTGGACCACAGGTCCCCTTATGTTCAGCAGTAAACTCGTCGTAGTTTGGGCCACTGCTACCTTTAATTACTGAGGCTCTTCTCACTTCTTGGAACACTGTTCCTCAGAGCTGATGGTAGCTGACTTGTACCATCAGCTTCCCAGGCCCATCTGCCCCGCTGAGTCCCAGCCTCCTGCTCTCCCAGCTCCCGGGGAGGGAGACATGTCTGAGAAACTTTGCTCCACAGGCCTTGGGACAGTCACTGTGTCACTGGTGGGGCAGGTAGGTGTCATGTCAAGAATGCAGCTCCCTAGGCCCATCTCAGATCGAAGGGGCTTTATCCCTGTCTGGGGTGGGGCCAGGAACCATTATGTTCCCAAGTGCTGTAGCTAGCTCTGGGTGCGTGGATGGGCCAAGTCTTCCCTGAGCAGTCCTGCTGCCTGCCCTGCACAGTACTTTCTCGTTTCCAGGCCCCTTTACATCCGTTATATTGGAGTGGGGGATGAGACCGAGGGAAAGGAGAGGGAGTGGCCAGTCCGGGTCACAGACAGCCCCCAAGTGCTAGCACAGGGATGTGTCCATTTTCTTTCCTGACCTTCCACACCAGCCCGTCCTCACATCCAGCAAGCAAGATGGGCACCAGCAGGGGCCACTCCACTGGTACCTGTCACACACTGCAGTAGAGGTCAGTTGAGCTATAGAAGAGGCCGGCTGAGCACTGGGGCCCGTGACAGAGCCCGATCAGACAGGTGATGGCTGTGGTGAGGGAGAGTGCTTGACCCCAGCCTCATACCTGTATCGGCCCCAGGTCAGTGGTCCCCTTTGTCCAGATCAGCAGGTAGTTGACCTGTGTTGCTTGCTCTGTTTTTAGTTTTTCGAGTACACATCCCAGAAGGAGATCCGCTATAACACCCACCAGCCAGAGGCCTGCATCACCGTGGAGCCGGGGACCGACGTCCTCATCATGCACCTCTGCGAGGATACTGTCCCCGAGAACCAGAAGTTCCTCCTGCGGGAGGTCAGTGAGCGCTCAGCCCCTCCCTGCTCAGTCTGGGGCTGTTGGGAAGCATGGAAGTCGGAGCTCTCCCTGGCCTAGTCCTGGGGGTCTCGGGCTGACCTACCCGGGCAGAGCAGGAACTTCACTGTGAACCCGAGGAGGTGACCCCAGCATCCTGTATTGGGAGTACTCCCTTCTCCCCTTCCAATCCTTCCCATTGTACTATGAGCTACAGAGGCCCCTGTGGGAAGTAGAACTCTCGGGGTGTCATCTGGAGATGGAATGGGGTTAAACCAAGAGAAGCAGCCCAAGGGGGGTGGATCTGAGGTTAGGTGCAGATACTAGTCACTGTACTTCTCTAAGCCTTTCTTTCCCCAGCTGTAAAATGGGCATAATAATTGCAGTCTTGTTTTTACTCTGAGGATTTGATGTGTACCCAGAAATCTTTGGAAGCGGTGAAGCTCTATAGAGATGAGTTGTTACTGGGGGTTATTACAACCAAGAAAACACGCTGGGATGCAGTTGGCTTTCTAAATGCTACTGACTCAGAACTGGGTGTTTTTTTCAGGCCCAGAAGGCACTGACGCTGACGCCCTGCAACAGGACTTTAAAAAGCACTCAGAGAAATAAACCCAAAGAAAATAATTTGATGGAAAATATTAGTTATCTTTTATCTCCCTGGGAAACTTTCATTCCCAACCTGGCCTCAGGGAGGGAAAGAGTCTTCTGTATGACTTATAAATGGGTTAATTCTAAGTATGACGAAAAGTTGGAATATGTTTTCCTATAGAAAAAAAAAATGTTATAATTAGCGATGGAATTTGCAGTCTCTGCCCAGAAACGCCAAGCACTGCAGTGCTGTCTATTTGATATAAGAAAATAGGAAGAAATACTTCAGCCTGTCCCCCAAAGCCAACCGTAAGCTGAGCTAAGTCCCCGAGGAGAAGTAATGCGTACTAGAAGCAATAAAATTGGTTTGACGTATCATTAAAAATTTTATCTTAAATCTCAGTGACCATTTAAGGAGAAGTTAGTTTCGAAGGGTGAGCAGGGAAGACTTTATTTAATTATTTACTTTTAAGTTTCACTGAAGGCAACTGCGAGCTCTTAGGAAAGGATTCCAGGTTAATAGCATCGAAATCCTATTATACATTTGATTTTGCTTCCAGGGCTTCTCCCCCCTTGCAGCTGGCAGGTGACTTGTTCCCCCTGTTTGCTGCTCCACCATGATTAACCTCATGCAAGCGGGGCCTTGAGTTTAGCCAGAGGCAGCAGACTGGGGCTGGGAGGGAGGCTGGCGGAGCTAGCTCAGCAAGGGCGGAGAGAGAGAGCAGGGAAGGTCCTGAGTGAAGATCATTGTCCTCTGACGTTTGGGGATTAGGACTGGCAGAGCCACTGCTTCTCACCCAGCCAGGTAACACGTGAGGAACTAGATCAGGTGGCCAAGGGACTTACTGCTCACCCAGCTGAGCTGTGGCTGAGCTGGACTATGGCCAAGTATCCTGACTCTTTTTAAATACATAAGAGAAAGATATCAGGGCTGGGGCTGGGGCTCACCGGTAGCACACTTGCCTGGCATGTGTGAGGCACTGGGTTCGATTCTCAGCACCACATATAAATAAGTAAAGGTCTATCAACAACTAAAAAAAATATTAAAAAAAAGAGAGAGAGAGAGAAAGGATCATCAGGGATGGAACTGGTTGACCTAAGAGAAGTGAAAGAGATAAAGGATCTTTGTTGTTTCCCTGAAGCAAGCAAAACAGAATAGGGATGAAAGGTAGGGTCTGACAGATCCAGGCTGGTAGCCAGCAGGTGGCGCCATCGGTCCCACCGTATGCAGGGCAGCCCCTGAAGTCTGTGCTTGCCTTGCTCTGCCCATAGGGGGCGGTCTTGAGTCGCCGTCACCTTGCAATTCATATTGACAGATGACCCTGCAATAAATATTTTTGAAATGATGAAAAAAAAAAATCACACCCTGAGCTCTTCAGAATTTGTTTTTAGAGAAAAGAGACTTTTCCAAGGGGTCCCTTGTATTGAACAATGTCTGTTATCCTTTGTAGGATGGTTCCTTATTTCACGAACAGTCCAAAAAATGTGTCCAGGCTGTGAAGAAGGAGTTTGGTAACAGTTTCATGCCACTCTTACGGGACTGCACCAATTTGGATGATCAGAAATGGTTCTTCAAGGAGCGCATGTCATGAAGCGTCACTGTGCCAAGCAGCCTTTGAGGGCCTCTGGACTGTGCCCAACAGAGACTTGTCAGTATGGTGACCACAGCCCACCACAAACTTGGCTGCTGTGCTTTTTTAAGGGACTTTACCATTTGTGAACATGTTGGATTTAGTAAGAAATGTGAATAAACTTTGTACTGATTTTGAAAACTTTTAAAATGTTCCCAAATACCCCATTTTTCAAGGGTAATCATAAGAGGTTGGTATTTGGAAAATTAAAACTTTATAATATTTTTCTATCCAGATATATATTCTATTGTTGTACTTTTTATTCTCATTAGTTTAAAAAAAAAAGATGAATCTTTTATTTTGGTACTTACAGAGATACCCAGGTATGAAGAGATTTGCAATGGACTTTGTACAAACTGGCCTGACCTCAAATGTTGGGTTAGTATTTTCTCAGTGTGGAGAGATGGACACAAGAGCATTGTATTGATTCCTTTCGGTCTGGAGATGCTCTCGATTTATTTAATAAAGAATGCTTTTGATTATCGTGTTGCTACCACAGTCAAAACTTTCATGTTGGCCAGAGGGGGACTAACCAAAGCCGAAATCTCAAACAGTTTGATTCGCCAAGGTAAATATAAACTTGAAAGGGGACTTCCAACAGGGCCTAGCAGGGGGGTGTCTGGTTGCTTTTAGTAATTACCAGTCTGACTTTAAAACCTGTTTCTGTCATTTACAGTTTTTATCACACAATCACGTCGGTATGAAATTCACTTCTCAAGTGTGTGCGTTAATAATATTTGATCATTTAAATCAGTGTCAGACTTTGGGCTGCAGCAGCACTGCGGAGTTTATCTCGGTAATTCTGATTTCAGAATGATCCCAGATCCACCTCATCACCTTTGTGGAGTCAACATGAATGACTAAAAAAAGAACCTATCAGGGCGCACGCCGGCGGCAGGTCTGGGTTCTTGTGCCAATCGATGTGAGAATGAAGTCCCATGTCTTCATTGATCAAAGAGCTTCGCCCTGGGTCTCAATCTCTTTTAGGAACATTCTCCTCCCTGTGAGATCCTAAGGGTTGGGGTTAACAGTCATCCAGAAACAACCAGTTGGTCTGGCTGGGATCCACCTGGTACGTCGTAACTACCCTGAACTTCAGTTTCCTATCAGTAAAATGGAGATGATGAGATCAGGATCAGGGTGGTCGTGAGGATTAAGTAACAGTGAACAGGTGAGGGCTTAGTCTAGTCCCTGGCACACAGCATAGGACTGTTAGGAAATGTGTTATTTATGGGGGTCGATTCTGGATTTCTTTATGGGTTGAGTGTCTGTTAAACTGAAGTGTTCTGCGGTTTCTCTTTTCTCCTTCTATTAAAATAGTGCTTTTTACACTTTCATGTGCACTGTGGGGATCTGCTGGCTTCTTGTTTGAAGGGAGGTTTGGATTCCACAGGTCTAGGATGGGGCTGAGGTTCTGTGTGCCCCACAAGCTCTTAAGGACCCATTGCTTCTGGTTTGTGGAACATATTTTTGAGTGGCAAGATCTTTTTTTTTTTTTGGTGGTGGTGGTGGTGGTAGCTACCGGGGATTGAACTCGGGGGCACTCAACCACTGAGCCACATCCCCAGCCCTATTCTGTATTTTATTTAGAGACAGTGTCTCACTGAGTTGCTTAGCACCTCACTTTCACTGAGGCTGGCTTTGAACTCCCGATCCTCCTGCCTCAGCCTCCCATGCCACTGGGATTATAGGTGTGCACCACTGTGCCCAGCTTGAGAAGCAAAATGTTAAAGGTGGAGTGAGAGGAGAGAGCTTCCGTTGTCCTGCAGGCCTGTCTTCCTTGAACGACACACTAGGTGGAGGTGTTGGCTCAGGAGATGTGACAGTGCTTTTGTGGGGGCCAAATCTGTTGGCCCAGCAAATCCTCCAAGTCAGAGAGTCGTGGGATGGGAGACCTGGGAGGCACCCAGAGATGACCTGGTGCCCAATGTGGCTGGTGGGGCAACTGAGGCCAGCAAGGGAAGGGCTTTGCCTGAGGTCACTCAGCAGGATAGGGACAGCGTTCTCTTTGCAGTACTTCACCATGTGGCAATCAGTGTTCTGAATTTGATCTGGGTTTGTAGTTTTCCTTCAAGTGTTAAGATGGGCCTCTCTCCTTTTAAACTGTACCTTTAAAATGTTTGCTTTGCTATACTATAGAAGTTATAAAGTCAAATTAGTTTCCAGGTTTGATGAAAACTTCTAAAGCTGGGGCTGTGGCTCAGTGGTAGAGCGCTTGCCCAGCACATGTGAGGCACTGGGTTCAGCATTACAAAATAAAATAATAATAAATAAAGTTATAAAAAAGTTTTAAAAAACATTCTAAAGACTTGTCCACATGGCTCGGTGTATCAAAGCCACAAGATAAGACGAATAGAAATACCAGCCTCTCACTGTCTCCTAATGTTTGTAAGACATTGTGCCCCAAATTTCTCATCTTTATACACAACTTTAGAAGCTATTTTAAAAACAAGTATCAGGCCGGGCATGTTGGTGCACACCTGTAATCCTAGCCACTCAGGAGGCTGAGGCAGGAGGATCATGAGTTCAAAGCCAGCCTCAGCAACTTCGAGGTGCTAAGCAACTCAGTGAGACCCTGTCTCTAAGTAAGATACAAAATAGGGCTGGGATGTGGCTCAGTGGTTGAGTGCCCCTGAGTTCAATCCCCAATATCCACCCCATCAAAAAAAAAAAAAAAATCAGTTTATCTGATCTTGTAAGGTGAGTTGGTGAGGATGGTGGCCTCCTGTCAGTGGCTGCTAATCGTAATCATAACAGTGACAATAATAATACCAGGAACTGGGCACTGCTCTCACACGTGAATGCAAGAACTTCATTCTCAGAACACCCAGGGACACAGGCACTGGGCCACACAAGACCTGGGGTTGAGAGGTGAAGATGCTGGGGTTCAGGGAGGGTAGGGCACTGCTCTGAGGTCACACAGCTAGTAAGTGGCAGTGCTGGGGTTTGCCTGTAGTCTTACTCCGGGCTCTGTCACTGCTCTGTCCTGCCTCTGGGAGCGGGGGAGGGACAACTCACTGAGTCCCGCAGCTCCTACCCCGACCCAGGGCCAAGCCTCACTCTTGGCCTGCTTACACAACATGCCAGCCACGGCGTGACAGTGAAGGATGAGCTGTCCCCTTGCAGAGCACGGGAGGCCGTGGCTGATTTACATCTCTGGGCAAGTACACTTTCTTCTGCGAGTGTCGACCAGGGACAGTGGGCCACGTGCAGAGCTTCTGGGGGAACTGACCCTACCTTCCGCGATGTGCTTCTGTCCAGGTGGGACTGTGTTTTGGCCCCTGCCCACCCTCCACCCTTTCTCTTTAAAAAGGGGTGGTTTCCCCTGTGAAGATTCCTGCTCTGTCACCAGAGAGGCCACAGTCAGGGACCAAGCCAGCTGCAGCTGCTCCGCCCAGCCCTCATCCATCTCCAGATGCTCGGTACCCCGGGGACGGAGGGTCCTGTCCCAGCGGCAGGATGGTGATTTCTCTGTGAATCATCTTGAACTTTCTTTTGCAGGGCAGGGGTCAGTGGAAGAGGCTGTGCCTGCGAGGGTTAAGGCAGCTATTTCAGCCTCCCCTGAAGGACTTGCCAGATGGGTGTGCCTCTGGGCAGCTCCGGCTGATTGCAGGCCCCACTGGCTTCCAATTGCCAACTGTTATAAAAGAAAGCAAGTCACTGGGTTTAGGCTCTGCGGGGACTTCAGGAGGGGCCACGCTCACCTTCCTCCTGACGCAGGAACCCTTCCTCCCTGTCTCTCGCTGACCCTAGCTGGTCCTCTGCCAGGAGGGGAGGTCCTCCCTTGGCACGCCACCCCATCTGCTCCTGGGTGGCTTCCTAATGAAGCTGGATGTCACTGCAGCTGCCCTTATTGCTCTGGACCCCTTTGGAGGCCACCCAGCAATGTCTGCCCTCCCTGCTCCAGGACAGCCCCTCCGAGAGGATGTGTCCCAAATATCCTGTGCCCCAGGCTGGCCACCCCAGCGTCTTCAGACCATCATTGTGGGGTGTGGATTCCAAGGGATTGGGAGGGAGTGAGGGCAGATGTCTGTGTAAATTCTTCTGCATGTCACGAGAGGGGCAGGCTCTGTTCTTCGTCTCTGCAGACATCCAGGCCAGCCCAGGCTGACCCCAGATGCCCACCTTGTGGCTGATAAAACCACCTAGGTGGGCTGTCGGATGGGGAGAGGTGGAGTGTGTGTGTATGTGTGTGTGTGTGTGTGTGAAGGACGTAGCTGATGGCTTAAGAGAACACAACCTTTCATTTTCCAACGTAGGAAGTCTGTAATAATGGCCTAGAATTGAAAAATTCCGAGAAAGGAGGGTTAATAATTGAAACACGAGGCAAATCCAGGAAGAAGTAGTTGAAAGAGTTGAGAGTGAAGCGTCTCTCCGGAGCCCAGCGTGGGGTGACAAGGGGTGAGGAGAGGTAGGACAGGGGCCTGTTGATTTTATTATACACCTTGAGAATGATTTGGCTTTTTAAGCTCAGTGCACATCTTCCTTTTGTATAAATCATCTTTAAAAATTCATCCACGTGGAGGCTGAATCCAAATTCTTATTAGTAGTGTGTTAGTCCGTTTTCCATCTCCGTGACAAAACACCTGAAGAAAAGCAACTTAAAGGAGGAAAGAGGTATCTTGGCTTATGGTTTCAGAGGTCTCAGTCCATGATTATTGGGTCCATTGGTTTGGGAGTGAGGTGAAAGGTGTGACACAGGAAAGCTGCTCAGCCCATGGCAGCCAGGTAAGAGAGAGAGTGTATGGGTGGGGAGAGAGAGAGAGAGAGAGCGCCAGCCAGCCAGTGATACTCCAGTGACCTACTTCCTCCAGGTAGGACCCACCTTCTAGTTCCCACCACGTCCCACTGGAGCCATCAGCTGGAGAACCAAGCTTTTCACACTTGAGTTTTGGGGGGGGACATTTACGATCTGAACATGACGAGTGGGCCAACAGCTAAGGACTGAGATCTGACTTTTGGGGGGCATGAGAGATTGAAAAGAAGTCAAAACTTGCAGTAGTTCAGACTTGGACATGAATTCTATTTGGTTGCTTGGACTTGGGGCAATTGGTGCCACGATTTCCCAGTGTCCCTCTAAGACATCACCGCGTCATGAGATATGAGGGCCAAGCTGGGAGAATGGAGCACCCGGCGGCATCGGGGCTCAGGGACGGAGCAGACGAGGTCTCCAGGTTGCCCCCTTCCCGAGGCAGCCTGGGGACCAGAGCCCTGCTGGGAGCAACGGGGAGAAGCCTGTTGCCACCAACAGAACAAAAGAGGGCTCCGCGGAGGCTGCTGCTGCCCCATCTCTCCCTCTGCAGGGACCAACTTCTACTTTGCCTCTGATCATTAGTTGTGCTTTCTGGGAAAACTGCATCCAAACCGCAGGTGGCTCGCAGGGTCACTTCAGTGCCACCTTTTCGCTGTAGAGTTGGGGACGCTGCGTCCTGAGAGGGCCACCGGAAGGGGCTGGCTCATCCTTCATGCCTGGAGGAGACCCGTGCAGGGCCCTCAGCCACTGCAGACTCTCGCTGGCCACAGGGTCTGGAAGACTCTTTGGAACCAGGAACTGGAGGGAATAAAGCTGCCTTTTCCAGGGACGATTCTGGACATTTCTGGGAACCTGTCTGCAGAACAAGTTGATTTATGGGGACCCAGCTGTGAGGAGCTGTGCTAAACAGGAATCGGAGGAGATCCACTCCAGATGTGGCCTCATTAAACAGGGGTGGGACGAGAGGGCCCAGGGCTCCTCAGGTCTGATGGGCTGTGGAGGCCTCGAAGCCACGCAGGAAGGAGGCCCAGGACCAGGGGCACCAAGCTGCTGACTCTGAGTTGGTGCACAGCAGGACTCGTCCTGAGGGGACCTGAAGGCCCAGAGAGGGACAGCACTGGCCCAGCATGACACTGCCACCGGGTCCAGTGTCTGTCCCATCACCCACCTGTCTCCTGCCCCTAGGGTGTGCCCTTTAGAACCCAACTCAAAGCTGTTTTTAATTACAAGTCCAAGGAGGCTCGACTCCACCACGTTCTGACAGTGAGATGGGCCCTACTGTGAAGGGCAGGGCCAGGCCACACTGCTGTCACCCGGACAGGGAGCCTAACTGGCCCTCCCTGAGACATGGCTCCCAAGATCTTGACGACACCTTCTGTTGGGGCTCCTTTCCTGGCATGGGACTCCATGGGTCCCTGTCAGGATGTCTGCTGTTTGTCCTCCAAGGCCAGGGCCGGGTGGGCTGCAGGGAGGGCCCTGGGGAGCTCTCCTACTGAGCCCGTCTCTTGGGGATGTCTTTCAGTCTGGGAGAGCGTGGCAGCTAGATCCACGCTGGGAGAATCTCGTTTGAGCTGGCCTCCCACTCTCACCACAGTCCTTATGTGTGTGGGGTGGGGAGGTGAGGGGCGGGTGGTGGCTCACACTTCCTTTTCTCAGATTTTACTTATTTATTATTCATTCATTCATTCATTCATTCGTTTATTATTTTTTGGTTCTAGGGATTGAACCCAGGGGCATTTTATCACTGAGCCACATCCCCAGCCCTTTTTATTTTAATTTTTTTTTTAATTTGAAATCAGAGTCTCACTAAGTTGCTTCCAGCCTCGTTAAGTAGCTGAGGCTGGCTTTGAAACTGTAATCCTCCTGCCTCAGCCTCCCAAACTGCTAGGATTACAGGCATGTGCCACCATGCTCAGCCTTTCCCAGATTATTTTCAAAATACAAGGTCACTGCTGAAAACCTGGAAACTGTACAAGATGCTCCCTAAGTCCTCACTATGCAAAGACAGAGCTGTTTGGAAGCATTTCTTCTGGCTGTTGTCACGATTCCTTTTATTTGGCTGAAATTGGTACCATGATAGCTTTTGCCCAGTGAATGCAGTTCTATCCCTCTATAACAGGGGTTCAGGTGCCTGGAGTCAACGTGCATCCCCAGATTCTTCTCACTCCTGAGAGATAACTCAACTTTACCTTACATGCCAAGGTTTATGACAACCATTGAAATTATTACCATTTATCTAAGTGCATGGTGCTGATGATCATACATTACCTTGTTTAATTTTCTTTTGTCTTTTTTTTAAAGAGAGAGAGAGAGAGAGAGAGAGAGAGAGAGAGAGAGAGAGAGAATTTTTTAATATTTATTTTTTAGTTCTCGGTGGACACAACATCTTTGTTTGTACGTGGTGCTGAGGATCGAACCCGGGCCGCACGCATGCCAGGCGAGCGCACTACCGCTTGAGCCACATCCCCAGCCCACCTTGTTTAATTTTCATGACAAACTAATGGAAGGAGGAACTGAGATTCAGAGGAAATGGTCCCCATTTGGGCTGATGGGAACTGAGTTTAGTGAGATTATGGCCTCCTTTAAACGGACTGCTCTGTCTCTATTAATGCAGCCAGAGGATACAGTTGCTTTCATGACAGCTCATCAAGACGGCCTCTTGAATGGCATTCATGCAAAACAAGCCTTTACATGGGTGGGTGACAAATTCATCTCATTCATCCTGGCTCCCAGCTATCTTCGTTCCTTTATGAAATCTGAGGCAGAATGACTCTCACAGAATTCCTAGCAATAATTTTAAAACCCAGTACAGCACCTGGCACAGAACACACACCCAATACCTAGCGGCTATTATGATATCAGGTGAGTGACATTGTTTGGTGCCCTTGGCTTCCCTCTGCTCCTCACAAAGCACTAAGTGGAACAATGTGCTAAAAGTAGCCTCACACTAAAGAGGGTGCGTCTGCTGCAGTTGGTCTCTGAGGTGGCTTCCAGAAACATCCTTCCTCTCCAGGAACTGGCAGAAGCAAGAAGTCAAGAAGATGCTTGGGGACTTGGTCCATCTGACCCTTCCTGGCCCTGCTCTCCGGGGGGCCTCACTGTCCCCTACTGGCTGGTGGCATAGGGAGGACTGTCGCTGGGGAGGAGAAGACCCTTCCCTCAGCACCCAGACCCGGCCCTGCTGCTTCTCCCGCTGCCAAGGAGAACCACGTGGCCCAGAGGAGACAGTCCCTCTGGCGGGTGGAGCTGTTGAAACGGATCTTAAAATAGGGGTTGGATTTTCATTTTTGGTTGTTTGCTAAATTTGGTCCCAATCCTGTCTTCTGGTTCTAAAACAGGAGGAAGGAAGCGGCTGACCTGGGGGAAGCTTCCGGGAGGAGAGAAGGCCCCGCTTCTCCGCCCATCTGGTGCTTCCAGAGCTCTAGGAAGTCGCTGGGTAGGAATGGGGGGGCAGGTATGGCCCTGAGGATGCCCACGGTCTCCCCCGCTGGGAACTCGGTGTCAGGTAGTATCCACAGCCATGACAACTCGCCAAGGCTACTGGTCTCCTCGTGTGCCAGGCCACCCGGGGACCAAGACCCACTAGGCCCCAGGCGATTGTGATTCCAGGTGGGCACAGAGTGGGAGGAGGACCCTGGAGCAGGGAGTGACCCTGTCTTTGTTTTTAGGGGTGGCACGTATCCATCACGAATGGCCAAGTAGCCTGTGGACAGGGCGGGGAACGTGCCGTGGGCAGTGCTGTTTCTGGAATGTGGGAAGGAGAGCCGGGAGGGGACGCGCAGCCTGGCTGGGTCCACATCCTGGAGCACCGGTGACGGTGGCAACCCAAGGAGTTTCATTCCCACCTTGGAGGCCAGGAGGGGCAGTGGCCTTCCTGGTGAGCGCAAGGCTGCAGCTGGTCCTCGCTTCCATCATCCTTCCTGTCGGGTCCAACCCCCTGGGCAGGCTGCAGAGGGCTGGGATGCTGTCACACTGTGGTTTGGCTTCTGTCCCAACCCTGAACCAAGCCTCCCCCACCAAGGTCAGGGACCTCTCATTTGCTCAATCCCTTGAAAAAAATTTTTTTTCTCATGTTTCTGCACCTCCTTGCTGCATTTGCCCCCATTTATCATTGTTCCCTGTTGAAATTCCCTCCTCCTGTGGCCACCGCATCTCTTGGTCCCCATCCACTCCAGACCCTTCCTCTCAATCTCTTCTGTGGGCTTCTTTTCCAACATTTTTGAGCCACACTTCCCAGGATGTTCTTGCTGAGTGACCGCAGACAGGTGTGGCTCTGACACGGACAGCTGCCTGCGTCTATCAGGAGGATTTGGACTCCGCTTCAAGTACTGGCAACCTGAAAAGCAGCGGGTGGACCAAGGTGGAGGCTTTATTTTCTTAGGTGAAGGATGTTTCCAAGTTCATGCTCAACATCAACAGTGAAGGACTCACTCGTGCACTGTGGGGAGGAGGAGACGGTGGGCGCAGTCTCAGCTCACGTCATGTTGCCCCTTAGCCTCAAAGAAGGCTGGGAGAGGAGGTTTTTCTACCTGGCACCTTGCCATCCTAAGCAAATGTAAGGTATTGCTAGGAAGGAAGAAGGGGACAGTAGGTGCTGGGTAGGGGCACTCTGGCAGAACTTTTTTCAAGAGTTGTCATGGTAGAGTGCATGCAAAAGGCCCTGGGTTCAATCCCCAGCACTGCAAAAAAAAAAAAATCATAGAAAAAGTACATGGAATAAAGTTTAAAAAAAAAGAAAAAAGATCATGAAGAGCCCACCCTGGCTTACAGGAACACTAGAGATGTTTACCACCCTGTGAAGTTGCTGGGACACAGAGACAGGCAATGCCACACCCCAGGGACATCCAAGACTTCCCTGGGCCTCCGAGTCCCCATCTCCCATTGCCATATTTCCTCTAAGTATGGCCAGGGGTCCCACTGCATGAGGAGCATGAGGAGGGGGTTACCAGGAGAGGTGCAGCAGTGGTCACTGTCATCCCCGTTTGGAGCTGCTGGTCCTGTGTCCTGGCAGGTGTTGGCTATGCGATAACCAGCAGACACTATGGGCCCTGCAGGGCTCTGTCACTATCCCGGTGTGAGAGCCTGGCACAGATTGCTTTCATTTACATTATAGTGACTATATTACTAGCACTGCTTCAGTGTTCAGGTTTCACGACCAACTTGGGCAGTGGAGGGTGCAGAACAGTGTCAGACGAGAAGAGAGAGCTGGTGCTGCAGGATGCAGGCCTGGCATGGCTCACTTTGGGTCCCGGAGGCTGTTCCGCTGCCTGATCCTAAAGAGCAAGGGGAGGGAGCAGGAGACTTCTCTGGAGCATATTCGCTGTTCATGCCACAGGGAGCCAGATGGGCTGCCGTTTTACACCTCCCCCTCATCACCTGGACGTGCCCATTCCCCATCTCTCTGCAGCCTGCCTCTCCTACACTGCTGCCTGCTGGCCACCTCCTGCTGCCTGCTGGCCACCTCCGGCTGCCTGCTGGCCAGCTCCCTCTGCTCCTCCCACAAGTGCTGCAAAGACAGCACGTTCTAATCTGGACTCTTCATCTTGTCCTCCCCTAACTTTCTGTTCTTCCTCCCATGTCGTCCTCAAAGCCAGGGAGATGTGGTTTAGCTGCTGGCGTTTATTCCCTTTAAGAGCCCAACCTTTCCTGGCCGTCCACCCCTTCCCCCTGGGTCTCTGTGGTGCAGGGTGGAGCTCCCGGCTGGGGCCCAGTCAGTCAGCACAGCTTCAGTGATTGGCTCAGGAGTGAGCACGTGACCGAAGCTGGTCCAATCAGAGCCGCCCTCGGAACTTTCCTGGGCTCTTGTTTGCTTTTGTTGGATTTGAACCTGGAGGGACAGAGCTCGGGACGTGCTGGCTGCCATCTTGAGACGCAGTGGAAGAACCACCAAGGATGGCGTCAGTACCGGGTGCCCGAGCCAACAGGGCGAGGGAACTCAGGGTGACCTGGTTTGAGGCCCTGGATCCCAGGGTGCCTGAGACCCACCCTCCGGTGTTCAAGCGTAGGAACCACTGCGCCCCCCTTTATCTCATTTGAAAGGTCAAATTGATTAGGTTTCCAGCCCCTGGGGACTAAAAGTTGCTGTGTCACTGAGGACAGCACCATTTATTTAAGAACCCAAGGCCCACCCCTCAGCTCGCTGTCCACCCACCCAAGGGTCCGGAAACGCTCTCAGGTCTGCCACCATCTCTTTACCAGGCCCCTGTCCACTATGCCCATTGCTACTAGCTGGGTTCAGGACTGTATCCTCCCTTGCCTGAGCCATGGACGGTGACCATAAGTGGCCTCTTCAGACTTGAGGTCTCCATCTCTCCCTCCCCCCAGCCTGGTCCTTCTAAAAGCAGAGCTGTCCCTGGCACAGCGCTCACTGCTTCTCAGCTCATATGTTCAAGGAAGGACCTTGGTGGCCTTGTCCCCAGCTCAGCCTGTGGCCTCGCCTCCTGGCCCCTCCATCCAGCACCTGCATGTCCCTGATAGAGGGGAAGGTCTCACTTCTTCCCCCTCTTGGAGCCTCAGTTTTCCATTCTGTCATCTGGGGACAGAGCCTGACCTGTCTGCCTTACCAGGGTTGTTATAGGTATCAAAGGAAAAGCAACGGAGTGTGTAAAAGATCTGTTAGACCACGAAGTGCTCTTTGGAGGGGTGTCAGGATGCCATCAGTGACTCATGTTCCGAGATCTCCTGGTGTGCAACACTCCCAACCATGTTGTGAGGAATGAGGGTTCCCAGGTCCAGAGCTCTGGGAATTCATGGTCCCTGTGGGGTCCATGGGTGAGCTGACATGTTTCGATGCCCCTAAGCACACAGACTGATGCTCCAAGCAACAGTCTTTCAATTGCTGATGACAAAAACCCAACTCAAACTGGATTTAAAATGGAATTTATTGTCACAAAGAAGTAAAAAGGGCTTCAGGCATAGTTGCATCCAGGATTCCAAGTCAAGGGCTTGGTCTCTTTTTCTTTCTGCTTCCCTCTGCTGGATTCATGCTGAGGCAGGCTCCCCATTCCAAAAAGTGACCCCGGAAGCTCCAAGTTTCTGCCATTCTTATAGCTAGCAATCTCAATATTTTCAGTAAAAATTTGGGAATTGAGTTTCACTAGGATTTGGGGAGTTTAAAGACCCATCCTGGATCCTTCACTGTGGTGAAGGACACCAGATGGACATGAGTTCCATTTCAGTCCTGAGCTGGAATGGAGTCAGCACTGGCTGACCGGGAGTGGGGAGAGGTAGCTGAGTGGAACAGGGAGGAGGGATGGATGCCAAGAAACTAATTAAATGCCTGGGCAGGGTGAGTGGGAAACCATGAGGTTGGGGGAGTTCATCCTTGGGGTGCCTTTCCTCCTCTTTGGTGCTGTCCTCCACCAAGGCACATTCGCTCAGAGTGGCACTGAACTGCTTAGAGGTGCCCCACCTGCAGACTGTCAGTTGGGGGAAGGAGCCAGGAGGTCAGGCCCAGCTCAGCCCAGCAAGCCGGCATTACAGAATGGTGGGAGGAGGCTGCGAAGTCCTGGCGGTCCTCTGGACCCCCTCCCTGATGCCAGCTGCCTGGCTGTAGCTAATTCCAGAGGAGGGCCAGTTGGAAGACGAGGCTGAGGCAGCTGGCTGTGAGAGGAAGGGGTCCAGGTGGGGCTCAGGAAAACTGAGGGTTAGGCTGAGCTGGGTGGTAACTCACGTTGGGATCGGCTCTAACTGGACCACTTTGGCAGTGTGCCATCTGAGCCCAGACTTATGCTTAGAAGGGCCCCTTGGAGTTTAATGGTCCGCTGTTATGCCCTGAGATTCTTCAGACTCTTAAACAAGAAGCCCCGATATTCATTCAGCACTAAGCTCCAAGAGTTACGTAGGTGGTTCTGGTCTCGGTCTCCCCCTCTGGGTGGGAGGTGATGGAGTGGAGGACCATGGGGTTCGCAGTAGACCCTACTGATGGCAGAAGCTGCAGGTCTGTTAGCTATTCTGGGACTCTCGGTAGGTCACCTAGAAAACTGCCCAGTGTTGCCACCGTGTCTCCTCCTCCTCCAAAGAAGCCCCTGTCCTTGGAGAAGGGGCAGAGGAGCTAGAGCTGGGACCCGCATCAAGGACACCAGATTTTCCCTTGTCGCTGTCTGTCTGGCCCCTTGCCACTCAAAGTGTGGGCCATGAATCATCAACCTGGGTGTCCACTGAGCCTGCTAGAAGTGCAGAGTCTTCAGCCTCCCCCCCAGACCTACTGATCTGCATTTTAGCATAAGTCTGAGATGCTCTGAGGAACCTGCCCCAGCTTATTCCCGGGGCCTCAGCACTGGGGCATACTGTACCCAGGTGCCAATGAAAACGCAGAGCTGGAGAAATACAGGTGTACTCACTAGGACTACCATGACAAGTATCCCAGACCCAGTGTCTTAAACAACAGAAATTGGTTTCCTCACAATTTTGTGGCAGAGGTCCAGGATCAAGGTCATGATAGGGCTGGTTTCTTCTGAGGCCTCTCTGTATGGCTGGTGGGTGCACCTTCTATCTCATGATCACGTGGGCTTCTCTCTGTTCTTCCTGGTGTCCCGATGGCCTCTTTTATGACGACTGGATGAAGGTTCCCAGGGAACCCACTTAACTTACTGACCTCTGTAAAGAGCCTATATACAAACAGTCACATTCTGAGGTTCTGGTGGTTGGGACCGCACTGTATAAATTTGGATGTACATAAACAGGATGTACATAAAAATGCGACAGAGAGCAGGATCCTTTGAGCACCTACCCTGTGCCAGGTTTGGAGCCAGGCATTCTGCAGATTTTCCTCACTTAATCTCCAAACAACTCAGACAGATCTAAGGGGAGCCAGGAACACTGTTAAGGTCCCTTTATGTGTCCGGAAATGTATATAGGTCACTTCACTGAGTCCCCACTGAAAAGTCTCACCCTCACAGACATGGAAACTGAGGCCCAGAGATGGGGAGGATGAGCTTGAGGCTATTTAGGGCTGGAAACTGGGCTCAGGTATCTGCTCCCCAAGTTCATCTCTCTCCCTCTACCTCCGCAGTGCTCCTTGGGAATAGCCATCATACAAGTCACATGACCCGTGACATTCTAGGAATGGGAGGGTCTTTAATTGTGAAAAATAAAAAATAAAAAAAATAAAAAACAGTGGAAAACATACAAAGGCACCTGCTGTCCTGGCTCAGACATGCTTCCGTTTCTCTGTGTTCTCATGAGGGGTGGTCCCCAGCACAGTACCCCAGGTGCATGCAGTCTGGCCAGCTCCAGCCATGTGTTCTGGATGTCAGCCTTCACGATCGCAGCTCTGGGGACATGCATGTAACACCACAGATACGCTGAACTGGGGTCAACTCAGACTCCAGATCTTCTGTGAACAGCTGCCCAGTCTTATCAGAAGGGGCCTGACCCCTCAAGCTTCCAAGAGCAGCCTCATCCTGCTCAGTGGGACTTTTGTGTAAGAAATGAACTGCACTGGGTTCAAGCCATGATTATTTGTGTTGCTCTGCTCAGCCCTGTTGCAGCCCAACCCATGAACTTCCTCAAGGCACTTTAATTCAAAGAGGCAAGTAGAGGGTCGGGTGAACAGGAAAGCATAGAATTTGCAAAGACCCTGAAGAGATCTTTTTTCTCTCTGCTGTTTCCCTTCTCTTTTTCCATTTCTCCCTTTTTTTCCACCCAGTCTGTAAACATTTATTGTCTTCCTCTTATCTACCTGGCTGGATACTGAGATCATTAGAGTGTACCACCTGCTGGAGAGAGAGAGAGAGAGAGAGAGAGAGAGAGAGAGAGAGAGAGAGAGAGAGGAAGAAAAAGAAAGAAAGGAAGGAAGAAAGAAAGAAAGAAAGAAAGAAAGAAAGAAAGAAAGAAAGAAAGAAAGAAAGAAACAACTATTCTCCAAGTCCATGTTCCAAGATCTCCGTGGAGGCCTTGACAGGTGTTGACAGATGGGTGTCACCAAAGAAGCAGCTACACTGGCCTGGGAACCCAGGAGGGCAGGAATCTGGGGGCTACCACTTGAGCTGATCCAGAATGGGTTAGAGGTTTTCAGAAACAGACAGCAAGGAAGGACATTCCAAGCAGAGCAGATTGCGCATGCCACACCTCGGGAGTGAGCAAGAGCTTGGAGCATGGGGACCTGTGGGCTCGGGTCACCTCATTGGGCTTGGGTTGGTGGGCATGGCAGGGGAGGGTCAGGGAGGGACTGTGATGGCAGTGAGGTCTGGAAAAGGGAGCTGCTCAAGGATTTGCATTGCTGCAGAGTGCCACGCCAGAGGTTGCCTTCCTTCTGAGGAGGGCTGAGCAAGGAGAAACAACTGCTTTGCAAACAAACACCTCTTGTATTTATTTCCTCTGTTTCCTCGCATCTCCCAGCTTTTCTCCCCTGAATACGATGCCTCCTGGTTTCACTTAATTTCCACAGGAAACTAGAAAGAGCAACATCCGACAAATTCCCCCTAACTTGCTCCAGATTTCCAAGGTCAAGAATATGGCCCCTGAGGGGGGCCATCGTCAGAGGCGATGGCCTCAGAATTGGTGGGCTTGTGACAAGCTCCTTGTGGCAACAGGGTCCCCACTTCAGTTCCCTGCACACTACAGATGTTCAGCAGGGATTCTGCTGGGAGCATAATTAGTGGCTAAGGCAGCCCCTGGAGAGGGGAGCCTGGGCCTGTTCCCACGGGCTCCTGCCCAGCACGACAGTGCTCCTGAGTTTCATATTCCTGGGAGAGGGGGCGGCTGGGCAAGTCCTCCAAGTCCCCAGCTGCTGTTTCTGCGCGGAAGGCTGCCCTGGCTCTCCTCACATGGCCTTGGGACTTTGGCCTCCCAGCCATAGGGACGTTCCTTGTTTTGTTCACAGCTGCACAATCACAGGAGGCAGCTTGGAGCTGACCTAAGGACTGGCTTCTGGTTCTTGGGAAAGCAGCTCCTCTCCCTGAGCCTCAGTTTCCTCATCTGTAGGATGGCCCGGTGACTCTAAGGTGGTACACAGACTCAGGAGATAAGCAGATGAGGCCTGAGTCCTCCCTGAGCCACTTGGTGGCTGCATGGTCCTGGGCAGGTCCCTAACCTTGCTGGCCAACAAGTTCTCATCAGTCCATGAGGATGAGGGACCAGGTAGCCTCAGGTTTTAGGGCCTGGTGATGACAGGAGCATCCCCTCCACCAGGATGCTGAGGTCTTACGTCCTCTCTTATGACAAAAGAGTTTGAAGCTCTTGCCTGTGGGAACTAAGCAGGGTGAGTGCAAAAGATCCAGCCTTTACCCACTGCCCAGTCCCTGTCCCCAGTCTCCACAGAGCAAAAGAATATTCTTCTACAGTGTAACTGGTTGGCTCCTTAGAGGTCCCCAGGGCCTGTGGGATCCTGAACATGCTCTTCCCTCTCACTTATTCTGGCTCCTTGCAGACCATAAACAGTCCACGTGTGGCCTTCACGGGACCCTGCCCCAGGGGCCGCACTGAGGGCTGGTTAGGGTCAGAGTCGGGTGGGGTTTAGCTTCTCTAGAGTGTCCATCTGCTTCCCAGGCCTCCAGCCAGGGGGAAAAAAGGGTGTCAGTACAGGGTAGTGTCAGTCCCCAGGACCCCCTTTGAAGGTGCTGCCTCCAGCCACTGGCCCCCCTAGGGCAGTTCCTGCCTCTTCCAGCTTTCCAATGGCTCTTTCCCCTCTTTCGAACGTGAGTGTCCCCTTGCCTCTGTCTGCGTGGCTTTCCCAACATCCCGTTGGTCTCCTGCCCTAGTCTCTCCCAGCCCCTGGCTCTGTCTCTTCAGAGAACCCACCATATTTGTGACTACACGTGAATCTTGTACTTTCCCATTTGTCACCGGCTCTTGCAGTGAGTTATAAGTGTGAGGAGGCCAGAGGTTGCAGCCTGGCCTTGCCTTGCCAAGTACAGCACCCGGAGCACAGTTGGCTCTTTATAAATAATTGTTGAATACTCGAGAGAATGACTGAGTCACCACAAAGCCTGTGGGGCATATGCGAACTTTGGGGCCAACATCGTGGGTACAGACCCTGCCCTGCTCTGGGCTTTGGAGGACAAGCTATTTTCCCCCCATTCCTGGGGCAGAGGATGACCATCAGCCCCCTGGGGATGAAGCATTTCTGAGAGGTCAAGGAAGAGGAGGATTATGATGTGCCTGTTGGACTTGACCATGGAAGGTCACATGACCTTGAGCAGTTCTGAAGAAGTAGAAAACCAGGCTGCAAGGGAGTGAGCAAGGAGTCCAGGAAGTGGGACTATCGACTATCTCTAGACACCAGCCCAGGGATGGGAGGGGAGATGACATTCGCTATTTCTGGCCAAGCAGGATCACATCAAAATTAATTTGGGAAAGTTTCTGAATAATAAAAGTGATTCATCTGTGGGATGATTAGCAAAATAAGGGATCTCAAAGGCCAGTGGACTCCAACACTGCTCTCTTATTCAATCGAGGAGGTGCCTGAGGCTCAGAGAGGGGAGAGCACATGGTGGGTGAGGAAGCCGGCCATGTTTGAACTCAGGCTTCTGTCTGCCCAGCTCAGAGCTCTCTTTCCATATTCCATTTCTTTCTTTCCTTTGTCCTTTCTAAACAGCCTTTACTGGCTCCAGGAAATGGAAAGGATAGTTATTTTTAGTTTATTCAAAATGAAAAAAATGGGTAATGGGGTTTTCTTCCCCTGTATATCAAATCCAAAGTGCGTCTTATGTAAGAGCTCAATGGCTGAAAAATGGCTTCACAGGAGGAACAAAGATTCCTTTGAATATTAACAGCTCCAGGGGGAGCCCCCCAATTGGCCCAAAGGACTGGGCTCAGCTCTCCTCACCTCCCCGACTGAGAATGCTGGGCAGTGCTGCACGCGTGAGTGTGTGTTGTGTTTGTGCATGGGTGTGAGTGCACAGGTGAGCACACAGTGGTGCAGAGCAGGGCCCCTCAGTGGAGAGATTTCCAGGGCACCCTGAACCTGAACCTTCTCGATGCTGATTATGGTGACTCTCAGTAACTGGTGTACTTACAGCATCAGATGTGCCATCTCAGTCATTTCTAAGTGCTCAGGGCAGGAGCCTTAAGCGCGTTCACATGGGCATGCAACCACCGCCACCATCCCTTTCCGGAAGTCATCTTGCAAGACTGAAACTCAAACCATTAGCAATAATTCCCCCTTCCCGTCTCCCCCACCCCCACCACCACCATTACAGTTTCTGTCTCTGTGGGTTTGGTCATACTTGGGGGGTGCTCTCTGTGCTCCAACCCCCCCCCCCCGCTAGGAACTATCTGCTGACAGGGCAAGCGTCCCTGGGAAGAAAGCACTTCACACTTTGTCGTCACTTTCTCTTTCATGCCAATCAGTGATTTCTCAGGAGCAGGTTGTGATGGGGGAGGGGTGGCCCTGATTGAAGACCCTGTTTGACAAAGGGTGGGAAGAAGGAGAGACATTAATGACAGAGGGGTAAAATCATCCTGCCCTGCCACCACCAGCATGGAGACTTCGTGTAGAGTCCCATTCTTAGGACTCAAATGTCCCAATCCCCTAGGTGCACAAGCCATCCGCCGTGATAGTGCATGCTCTCATGCTGTCTTATTTCCTCACCACCAGAGGAACAAGGTGTGGCGTAATTGTTGACCCTCCAAGTGTTGGCTTTATGACTGATGATCACGGGCGTCAGAGGCCAGTAGCTTCCTTAGACTACAGAACAATGGACAATATATTACAGAAGGACTTGCATTCAGCTTCCTGTCTACAATGGAAGGCTTAGGTTTCAGAATCCTGGACCAATTCAATAAACCACATATTCCAAAATTCAAGAGATTTCTTCTTCTATTTACTGGAGTCTTCCATATCCTACTGAGTTTTTTCGTGGTTGGAGTATTCATGAAAACAGAGCTGCTGGACTGTCTGATGGATTAAAATTCTTTTAGAGAAGAAGTCAGTGGGGACTGGATGTCTTCCTGTTGATGAACTTTTTAAAGACTGTACCCATCACCCATCCTCTACTATGAAATGTGGAAAAGAATGAAGGGCAACAGTAAAAGAAGTATCAAATGAAAGCAGGAAACATATTAAAGCGTGGACCAGAACTTTCTTGGTATTGGAGACAGTTTATCACAGTATTTTTTCCTACTGACCCATCTGATGTACCAACAAAGTTAAGTGGCTTGTTTGTATTAGTTTCTCATTTCTTAAATATTTTGCACTTCTAGAATTACAATATTGGATAAAGTGATTATTTTTTACAACTCCCTTGACATTTTTTGGAGATATTTCTAATGTTCAGAAATTAATGGCTGAAAGATCCCATAAAACTCCAGAACTCTGGTCTGCTGATCAGCTTCCTTGATGGTGATCTGCCTGTGCCTTTAAACAGTGTGTGTGCTAGCATGTCATTTCATGTACGGATGCAAGACTGTTTCTGCTACAGTAAGATTTATGAAGGGAGAAATTAATAATTTTTCTAAATAAGAAAAATGCCTGAAAAATATTGGTGGGATCATTACAAGTGAACCTAAGGGACAGCCACTAGTTTCATAAGGGACTCCTGCTAAATTTATGTCTCTGGATCTGTTGACCTCATGTCTTGCTCTTGACTTGAGTCTCTGGGGCATTGTAACTGAGAGGCCCTCTAATGACTACTAGCAATACTCATAATAACTCTCTAAAACTCGGGTTTCCATCTTCAATTTAGGATGCTCTTTTATCTCTATTATTTTATTTGATTAAAATGACAGTAGCATTTGAAATCATGCAGGTGGGGAAACTGAGGCTCAGTGGGCCGAAGGGCTGCTCAGAGCACCTGTTCACTTACTGCTTAGGGTTATAGAATCACTTGTGATGGCACCGGGTGAAGAACCCACGTCTTTAGTCCAGAGCTCTCACCCGGCTCGGCGGTGTGCTGGCATTTATTAATGTCAAATATCTAAGGGGAGCTTGCACATGCCGGGTTCTCTCCCACCTCCTGCTCGACCTCAGACCTGACCCTTCTCCAAGGGTGATGCGTCATCATCCAGATGCTCAAATTATCTGGGAGTCATCCTTGACATTTCCCTCTCTCCTCTTCCTTAGCCAATCTTCAATCAAGCCCTGGGGTTTCAAATTCCTAAGAACCACTTCTTTGCAGTTCTGGACCCTCACAGTGCAGGCCTCTCTCTCTCTCACCTGGAGCATACCTTTCCTATTCTGTTGCTTCTGTGATTTCTCAGGAAATGTGGATTTGAGCAGGTGACACAAGTTTCTGTATTGTAGGATTTCCTAGAGCCTTTGGCATGCTAATAATAGGGTGACTTGCCAATGCTGGGAGTGTGCATTTGGCATGTCCCAAACCTTCTTGATCATTCCTGCACCCTGTGCTCTTTGCCTGTCCTGTCTCATCTGTTCTCCACATGGAAGCCACACAGACCTTTACCAGATGCCAAGCCCAATGTGCCCCCGCTCCCCTGCTCCTTCCATACTGGCCTTTCCGTTTCTGACATGTCCTAAGATGTATCAATTGTCCCCACCCTCCAGGTCCCCTTTGTCAGGTGGGTGCACCCACTCCTGGCCACAGCAGTGTCTGCTGCTAAATCTCACGGCACCCATTTCTGGGGAGCCATCTCACCAGGGAGGTCACAGTTCCCCAAGCTTCAATGCTTAACTTGAGGGGTGTGTTCATAAAAGATCACTCCACCCTTGCTCCAGCAGAGAAACCACTGTGCAATGCGTGCTCCCTAGCCAGCCATGCAAGGGCACAGGGGTAGACTTGCCAGGAGACCGCATTCTTGCTTGGTCCCCTCCCCTGCCCTTTTCTGCCTCCCCCATTACTTGAAAGTTTTTCCACTTCCATGTGCCAGACTGTGTGTCTCAGAAACTCTACCTAAGGTAAGCGACATATCTCAGCCATCAGAGCTCCCCTAAGGGTTGTCACGCACTGGAGAGACCAAGTCTATTTCTGTGTATTACTTCATCCCCCATGCCCGATAGAGGTTCAAGATGCCACATGAAGGAAAGTTAGAAACACCACAGATATTCAGAGTGCACATGAAAAATATTTGTAAAATATGGCAGGCAGCAAGTTAATATCTAAAATATGTTAAAGTTTTTCAAATAAGAAGAGGCAGACATCATAACACAGAAAGAGTCCACCAACAAACCACCCACACACAAAAGGAGATGAGCCTTCAGTCTTTGGGAAAGTTTGTTTCTTAAATAATAACAAATTAAAACAAAAGTGAAAGAACATTTTATTTTTCCTGACTATTGAGCTGCCAAAGGTTGACTTTTGTAAAAATATCATCATCCTAGAGAGGAGGGAAGGAGCCAGGGATTCCTATCTGTGCTGATGGGGAGATAAGTCCGCACCACCCTGACGATATGGTTCCCCAGGACGGAGTTGGTCTCTGTTTTCCCCCTCACCCCAGTGACCGGAACCCAATGCACTTGGGTACTCAACCAACATTTCTCAAACAAATGAAAGACCAATTTGGCAATATAGATCACAAACCTTTAAGTTTTTCATATCCTTTCATTTAGTAATTCTGCTTCCTAATGAAACCCTTAGAGATCAGGACAAAGATATTTGTTTGTGTAAGAGTGTTCCTCACATTCATTTATAAACTCAGAAAACTGGAAACAACTTATGTGTCCACAGGCTGGCCACCAGTTTAATTATAGCACATCCACAAGAAAAAGTCAGATATAATTGATAAAAATGACATATTTGAAGAATATTGGGCTACAGGATTATGCTATTGACAAATAATAAATGAAAAGAACTTAAGACTATATACAGCATAATTTCAATTTTTTATAAAAAAATCACAATTACTAATTGTGAGTTGTTGGTTGTTTTTTTTTTTTCAGTTTTTATTTGTTTTCTTTTTTTCCCCTAAATGTCAACATGAACAGGCATTACTTTTGTAGTCAGAAAAAAGAAGGTTTTGAAAAGAAAGCATGGCTAATCACGAAATTGAGACCAGCCAGGAAAAGTGGTAATAACTTGTAAAAGTATTTTTCTTATTAATGCTTCATAATAGATCATTTTATGATGGCTTAAAGAACACACCTCCTTATTAAATTGGCTTTATTTAGACAACAATGAAGATTAAGTTTTGTGCCATTAGAGACACTTGGGTTGTTCTCATGTTCTTAGGGTATATTTTTCCATGACCTGGAAAATCTTAAAACACTGGCTCCATTTTAAAAAATAAAATTTCGCAACTCCTTTGACTGGAATTGATTTCTCCTGTGGCTCCAGGGCCTGTAAAAGGCATTAGGATGCGACATGGCATTGACCTTTATTCTTCTCCCTGGGCAGAGAATTTCCCTATGACTGGCTCAGGATTTCCAAGAGGAAGGCAATTAAATGACGAAGTACAATTGCAAGGGTGCTCGGCTCTGGGCTTATCGTGATTAGGAGGAAGTGGATGTCTAGAGGTTCCAAGTTTAGAGCATAGAAAAGAGCCAGATGTTTGAGACTATGACAAACATTAACCCATTGGAACTTTTGCACCACTGGTGCTTCTTGGTTTGTCACCTTGATGCACAGCAAAGGGTCGTTTGGATTCCTCTTCCAGGAAATCTGTCCCAGCTTCCATGTCCACAGAAGCCCATTTTCCTGCTAGTACTGGAAGGGGCCCGGGCACTCCCCTCCTGGAATCTTTGCTGGCTTCTGCAAAGCTTCCATTCTGTAATCCTGGGATCCCAAGGCTGGTGGTCCACGCTCTTCATGACCTCCCCCTGTCTCCTCTCCTGCAGTTCATCCCCACTGCCTGAGAGAGCAGCACTTAAGGCAGCAAGCTCCAGGGGCTGGACACAGACATGGCCCCTGCCTGCAGGAAAGGACAGACCAGAGCCAGTCAGCAATGCAGCACGCATGCTCTTCCCTACCTGGTAGAGGTCTGGTTTGAGGCCCAGACGGGGTTCTGACTAGCTGCATGAACTTGGAAGAGTTATGCACTGCCTCTTGGCCTCAGCCATCTCATCTGTCAAGGGGGGTGATATTGATGTTAACACTCTCAGACCCAGAAGGTGAGCTTTCCATTATTTGGTGCATGCAAAGCAGCCTGCAGGGTGCCTGCAGCGCAGTCAGTGCTTACACCATGTTGACTCCTATTTCATTTATTCATTTGCTTGGGAGAACGTCTCTGAGCTCTGACTAGGTGCTGTGCATTGTGCCAAGGGCTGCCAACCCAGATGGGGATGAAGCACAGTCCCTTTCCCTGATTCCAAGAAACTCGTATTTTAGGGATGGAGACTTAAGAGGGAACAGAACAATGCAACACAGCTCTGGCTCCTTGTTCCAGAAACCTGGTGTCCTCTCCTTGCTCCAAATATCATGCACCTGCCTGCCTTGGCTCCATGTGACTAAAAGCCTTTCCCTCCTCCTCAGCCATTGGAAACTTTCAAAACACAGCTTAAATGTCATCAGCTGGACATGGTGAAGCCTTCCCAGACCCCTGGGCCAGAATTGTGAAGGTGCCTGTGTCCCCATGATGCTCTGCATGAGTGTGCTGACTCAGCTGCCCCTCTGTCATGGCCACCATGGGGACATCCATCTCCCAATAGACTAGGAGCTCCTCGGAGTCAGATTTTGTGCTTGACTGATCTCCATGTTCCAGTGTCCAGCACAGGGTTAAGCACACTGTAGATGCTTAAGAAGAGCTCGTTGGTTTTTCAATGGATGGAGGGATGGATAGATGCTTGGATGTCATCATAGAAGCCATTGCTGTGACATTAGTGAGGCTCCCTCTCCATCATGATATTTTATGAAAAAATTTGCACTGCTGATAGCTGGGTTCTACTAATTCCATCTGCAGCCATGAGCAAGGTGGAGGTTGCTTTGTCAGGGAGAAGTTGCCTGCTCGAAGGGCTGTCCTGAGCATGGCTTTCAAACATCAGCATTGTCAGGGGCAACCTGAAAGAGTAGGACCCTTCTGCTGATGCTGGTCTCAGGCCGTTCCATTTGCTTTTCACTGTGTGGGAGACCATTTAATTGAAAGCAAAGTTTCTGAGGCCAACGTTGCAACAGACATAATTGAATGTAAAACCACATGTGCTTTGGAAATTGGGACACAGAAATTTAATTTTAGTTTCCTCACTTATTTGTTGGGTGATCTAGGGATGGCTCCTTCTCCTCTCTGGACCTCATCCATGAGATGCTAACAGCAGGAAGGGAACGGGTTTGGTTGAACTGACTAATATCTAAGGTTCCTTCTGGCTCTGATATGCCATGCCTTTAACTTCCAGGATTGATGGAAGGCCATCTGATTCTGTCTTGCTTGAAAGTGATGTGGATGGAGTTCTGAGAGAGGTTCTCAGTCCTCCTCAGGTCAAGGTCATGGTTTAGAAACTAAAATGCTCTGAAAATCACAGATGGCCAACTCCACCCACTGAGGGTCAGCTCATTCTTGCTGAAAATTGCAAACTAAAAACAGACTTTCTCTGACTTGTGTGGGGTGCATAGCTAGATCTAACCTGGGTGGTGGGTGCACAAGGTGGTGCATCCTCACGGGAGGTCCATAGCTGGCACCCTCATCATAATGTGAGAGGCACGTCTTTGGCTAGCCCACTCTGGCCTTTGAGTGGGTCTTGCTCAGGTTCTGTGCCTTACTGATACCCTAAGGGGTCCCTTTAACTCACTATTTTATAGAGACCATGTCTGGGTAGTTGAGGAGAGCTGAAGGCCACTCTCAGTAGTGACTTGCAATTTATACTTTTGGAAGAAAATTGAGATATAATCCACATTCTGTAAATTTTGTTCTAATAAAGGATACAATTTAATGACTAGCTTCTAGTATATTCACAAGGATCCCTGCTGTCAAATTCCTAAATGTTTTCATCACCCAAAAGAAATCCTCTCTACTTAAGTAGTTATTTCCTATTCTATTCTCCCACCCCCAGCACTGGAGAGCCAATAAGCTACTTTCTGTTTCGGTGGATTTGCTTTTTCTGGACTTTTCATATAAATGGAATTATATAACATGTTTTATTGGGTCTGGTTTTTCTCATGTAGCACCACGTTTTCAAGGCATGCTGACCATGTTTCTTGAACAATTAAAAACCGTATATGCTTATTCACCTTCAAATAGTGTCAGGTAGAACCACAGTTGTGAGCTGGGTGTGATCTCTCAGATCTTCCTTAGTTTGTTATTTACAGTTCAATTTTGGCCTATTCAGAACTATACACGTGTTTGAAATTAAGAGTAAGATTCATCAATTTTTTTTTTTTTTTTTTTTGGTACTGGGGATTAAACCCGGGAGCACTTAACTACAAAACCACATCCCCAGCCCATTTTTCTTTTTTTTTTTTGGAGACAGAATCTCAGTAAGTTGCTTATTTTTAATTTTTAATTTCACTTTTGCTGACAGGTTAAAAAGTCTCAATCACCTATACATATTTTCTTGTGATACTTTCGCAGCTTCATTTTTAAAAAAACATTTGTAGTTTAAATTCACGTGGAATTTGTGAATGGTGAAAGACAAATACCTAATTTTTGTTTTTTCTCATATGGTTGACAAGTTGCACCACCATACAATTTTTTTTTTCTCATAGATTTAAAAACAACAGCAGTGGCATGCATTCCTTTGGATCTGTAGTTGGGATTATTTCTGGCCTTTCCTTTCTGCACTAATCGTTCAGTCTTTTATTCAGCCACTAACATACTCTTTTTTGTTTAATTTTTCCAATGATTTTAATTAAGTATACATGATAGTATAATGCGATTATGCACTTTGATATATCATACATAAATGGGGTATAATTTCTTGTTACTTTGAGACACAGTTTAATATAGTTACAATGAGTTCATATCAATACTCATTCTTTAAAATCCCTGATTATTATTACATGTATATGATTCTAACTTTGCTTTACTTGTCAATGTGATATTTTTATTTTGTATAATATGTATGATTCTCAAGGGCACGCCCCCAGTGACCTACTTCCTCCAGCCATACCTCACCTACCTACAGTTACCACCTAGTAATCCATTTACATTACTGATACATTAAATGGATTAATCCACTTATAAGGTCACAATGCTCATAATCCAATCATTGCTACATGAACTTGAATGGGATCCTGACTAATATTGCCCCTAACTTAATTTTTGTGCTTGGTTGTCTGGATCAGGATTTACAGGACAGTGTCAGTAGCATCAGTGAGAGTGGACGTCATTCTGTCTACTGACAGTGATGGGAAAGAATGCTGCTGGTATGTCACCATATTAAGCATCCTGCTGAACTGGGTTTTACATGCGGTACATTGGTCACTTTAAGGAAATACTCTTCTCTCCTCCTCTCTTGATGACAACAGTGATCATAATGATGCTGGTGGAATGTTGAGTTTTCTCAACAGATTCTTGTCATCCATCAAAAATAATTATATGGCGCTTCTGCTTTGATATGCCGACATGATGGATCATCACCCTAACAGGTCCTTCTAGTGTTGAAACAAATGTTCACCTTCAGTTTCCTTTCTGTCTCCTCTGATTTCTTCTCTACATAGGAGCTCTGTTAGGGCTCTCAGCTGGCTCTCTCCTCAACTTTTCTTGCACCCTTTTAATCTCTTTAACTATGGCTCCTGAGTTCTGGGAGAATAGCTTACATTTGTCTTCCGACTTTTTGCTTTTTCGAGTGTGGGTCAGAAACCAAGCAGCCTCAGCATCCCCTGAGAGATTGTTCAAAAGTTCTTGGAGCCCACCCCAGACCAACAGAATTGACATCTGCATTCTAGGAAGATTCCTGGGTGATTCACATGCACAGTAAAACAAGAGAGGAGCTAGGAGAGTCTGATGGAAGGGGGAGCCTTTCTAGGTTCCCAGCCATGGTACAGACTCTGTCCCGTGACACCCAGCTTATGACAGCAGGTTGATTATTCCAGCGGGAATTTGGAAGCAGAGGCAGATCAACACAAGGCTTTAGACCACCATCTGGGACTTGAACCTATGGGTTCCCTAGCAGAACACGAGGAAGGGCAGCCAGCCACTGTGTGTGAAGACATGAAATCAAAACAACAGTCCAAAGGTCACCAACATCTCCACTGAGCATTGTTAGTCCAAGAAAGAATCCTTCTGTTACATTTCTGAAGGGCCACCCTGTTTCTCCCAGCAGGTCTCACCCACACTCATTTCTTTGACAAATTGATAACTGATATCTACACGAAAGCCTCTTGTGGTGAGCTGACTGATAAATGAAGAGATCTGGCAGAGTGGTTTGATGTTACAAGAAACTTCTGAGGCCATTGAGGAAAGGGACATGCCCTGCCCCAGCATTGTGCCTGGGGTAGAAGGGGGTTTTCACAGACCCAATCACACGAGTCTTTCCATGTGGAGACAGATATTCTGCTAAGAGAAAATCAAACTTTTTATATCCAGTTCTCGTCAGTCATGGCAGGAAAACATCTTGAGAAGGCACAGAAAGCTATGGAAATGGTTCCAAAGAAAAACAATCTTTAGGACCAATTGGCTCATTCCTTATTTATTGCCACCAAGCCCTTTATTCCCTGGAGAATGTTGAAACAATACCAGTGGGTAGCTCTCATTGCGGAGTTGGAAAACATCCTACCTTTTAAAATGGTTTTGTGAAGTTGTTGTCTCAACAGGAAATTCTGGCCATTGTCACATATTCTTCTTGTTTATTATTAGTAATAATAACTCTTTGCATCATTGTTGGCTCTAGACCTTAAAAAGCTTTTCCATACAAAGTGGCTCATTGGTCTTTCTTGACAGCCCCATGGTCTAAGCGGGGCAGGCAGGAATTGATGTGCCCACTACATAGGTGGTGGAACGGAGGCTTGGGGGAATTCCTGGACTCTCTCAAGGGCACACAGACAGCACACGGCAGCTGCCAGCTTTGACTTATATTTCCGTCCTGCAGGGGAGATTTTGAAACTCTTGCCAAGTGCCTTTGATGCTTAAGTTCCCCAGCCTAGTCATTTGGCCTTTCTGCCCTGCTTATGCACATACCAAGGATCATAATCCCTGTTCTAAGACCATCCCCAGAGTTTGATGCAAAGATGCAGTATGTAACTTGTGGAGGTCACCTTCTTCAGCTTGCATTCTGGTGGTTGCGAGCTCAGGCTCCCTGTGCACGGTCTGTGTGACTCTATCCCTATTAGCCACACACCTTTGTTAAACTTCCTCTGGGAATGTATGGTGGCCGGAAATAAGGCATGGATCATTTTAAATCAGGAGCAACTATTTATGTCCCCATTTTATTTCCTAAATATGATTCATCTCACCTGATGGGGAAGGGGAAGGCATCTTATGTCTGCCTCTCTGCAATCTATGCTTTGACTCATCTGTCTGTGTGGAACAATCCCATATTTCCCCCCACTGTTCCGTTTTATTTCCAAGCTCAATGCCCTTGCACATGTTCTCTCTACTAAAATAGCCTCACTTTCCCCACCTTCTCCACCTTCCCTCCCCTTCTCATCCTTAAGGAGACCCAGATTAAAAGCGATTCCTTTGGAGCATCTTTCAGACCCAAAGTTAGAAATACCTGAGCTCAGCCAGGCGCAGTGGTGCATGCCTGTGATCCCAGTGCCTAGGGAGGCTGAGGCAGGAGGATCACAACTTAAGCCTCAGCAACTTAATGAGGCCCTAAGCAACTTAGACCCTGTCTCAAAATAAAATATAAAAAGGGCTGGGGATGTTACTCAATGGTTAAACACCCCTGGGTTCCATCCCTGGTACCAAGAAAGAAAGAAAGAAAAGAAAAGAAATACCTGGGCTCTCAAGCCTCGTCAAATGTCTCTCTGCCATCCTGAGGGAGGATAGAAGAAGCAAAAATGAAAAAGGATCAAAGGAAGGGCAAGGAAAATACAACTTCTGAAAGGCTCGTGTTAAGTTCCTCATACCTTCCCTCCCAAGCCAGTTCTCTCTCACGGGTCTGTCATTTCCAAATTTCCCAGAAATTTGCAAGTCTTCAAGTTACTGGAAATAGACCCTCTTGTGAAAATTGCCCTGTGCACTGTTAGTTAGCCCAGGAATACATGTGTTTTTAGACAATATTGAGCAAAGGGAAATACAAAATCTATGACATGGGGTGCTTTTTCAGTGTTATCTATTGATCAGATAACGGAGAAGTCATCACCTAAGGATCTTGAGGATTGCTAGACCACTATAAACTCTCTTGTGATCACCAGACTCATGTAGTCCCCACGCACCTTCCCATGCCTGCCCCTCATCAAAATTTCTTTCAAAGAGGAGCCCGTGAACCCCAGAAGCATCTCTTACTCTTGATATGGTGTTCTCCCTTGAATGCGTATTCCTTGTTTTCCTAAGTAAATCTCTACACTTCAATATCTTCCCTATGGTGTTTGTCAAGGACCCCATGGTCCTGAGCTGAGGTCTCCTCTGTGGGGCCTCCTTGGACACCTCTGGTGATGGATGATACCATTGACCTATCACAGTCTGAAATGAATGTCATATAGCCCCGTGTATCCTGGGAATTTCAGCTAGGTTCAGAGTTGCTTTGGGGCAGGAATGCCCACCTATTCTTCTTTATATTGCTGTAGCTTGGAAACTCCCAACCCATAAGAATTCACTAATTCCACCACCTGATGTTTCATTAGAATTTAAAAAAGAAGACATCACTTTCGTTTCTCAGTCTAGGTATTAGGAAAGTCTTAAAGGGGACTATTCAAACTAGGCACGAGTTATATGTCATAACCAGTCATTGTAAAGGACAGGAATACAACTGAACTTGATTCATTAATTCATCTCAGCTTCTGTTCCTTTATGTCTCCCAGGTGAGAACCACATCAGTGCAGAGTTGCTTTATCAACATCCTCTGTGACTTTGTCTAGGACAAGTCTGCCCAGAGAGATTCTGAGTTTTCTTTGATACCAGGACATTTTTTTCTCCAGCTCCTTTCACCATTTGGAATTTAATATTCAATGACCTAAGCTGTACATTAGAGTCACTTAGGAAACTTTAAAAAATACTGGTGTGGATTTTGCATGAAGCTCCTGTAAGCCTTTCACTGGGAATGCAGAGGGTAAAACGCAGAGTCCTGATAGGAAACGGCTACTGGAAGACAGTGAGCCCAGCAGATTCTGGTAGTGTCCACTGTGCTGACAGGTGTCGAAACTGTGACTAGATACAGCTCATTGAATCCTCTGAACATTCTGATGAGACCCAAGAAAAGCCCTTTAGAATAAAGCTAGCAAAACCCAAAACCATGAATCTCCTTAAAGAAAGATAATATAATCCAGACTTTTTCCACAATTTTTTATTGGTTCATTATAGTTTTACGTAATGGTGGGATTTGTTGTTACATATTCATTCATGCACACAATATAATAATATAATTTAGCCAATATCACTCCCCAGCACTCCCCCCTCCCTCCCCACCCACTCCTTGGTCCCTTTCCTCTACTGATTTGATTTTCATGAAATTGCCCCCATCTTTGTTTTCCTTTTTCCTCTCTAGCTTCTGCATATGAGAGAAAACATACAACTCTTAACCTGAGTTTGACTTATTTCATTTAACATTGTGGTCTCTAGTTCCACCCATTTTCCTGTAAATGCCATAATTTCATTTCAGGCTGAATAAGACTCCATTGTGTACATAGACCACATTTTCTTTTCTTTTTTTTCTTTTTTTTTATATAGTTGTAAATGGACAACATGCCTTTATTTGTTTAGTTTTTTTACAAAAGTTCTTTATTTAGTTGTAGATAGACACAATATCTTTATTTTTGTTTATTTATTTTTATGTGGTGCTGAGGATCGAACCCAGGGCCTCACACATGCTAGGCAAGTGCTCTGTCACTGAGCTACAGCCCCAGCCTCCACATTTTCCTTATCCACTCATCTATTGATGGACATCTAGGCTATTGCAAATTGTGCTCCTATAAACATGGGTGTGCATGTATCCTTGTAGTAAATGGCTTTAATTCTTCAGGATAAATACTGAGGAGGGTTATAGCTGGGTCATATGGTGGTTCCATGTCTAGTCTTTTGAGGAAACTTCATACTGATTTCCATAGTGTTTGTACTAATTCACAATCCCACAAACAGTATAAAAATGTTCTTTTTCTCCACATCCTCTCCAGTATCTATTATTATCTGTATTCTTGATGACTGCCATTCTGACTGGTGTGAGATGAAATCACAGTGTAGTTTCGATTTGCATTTCCTTAATTGCTAATGATATTGAACTTTTTTCATGTAGTTATTGGCCAAGTATAGTTGTTCTTTTGAAAAGTGTCTATTTAATCTATTTGCCATTTACTAATTAGTTTGTTTGATTTTTTTGGTGTAAAGTTTTTGAGTTCTTTATATATGCTAGATATTAATCCTCTGTCAGAAGAGTAGCTAGCAAAGATTTTTCTCCCATCTATAGGTTCTTTTCAAATTACTAATTGTTTCTTTTGTTGTAGTTTTTAAATTTAATACATCCCATTTACTAACTCTTGGCATTAATTCCTAAGCTTTAGGTGTCCTATTGAGAACAAGAGCCTAAAAGCTGGAGTATTGACACTATATTTTTTCTAGGAGTTGCAAAGTTTCTGGACTAATTCCCTAAGTCTTTGATCCATTCTGAGTTGATTTTTGTGCTTGTCAGAGACACGGATCTAGTTTTATCTTTCTACATATTCTTCTACATATTCACTCAACTACATAATCAGTTGTCCCAGCACTATTTGTTTAAAAGGCTGTCTTTTTCCAATGTTTGTTTTTGGCACCTTTTTCAAGGATCAGATGGCTGTATCTGTGTGTTTGTCTCTGTGTCTTTTATTCTGTACCAGTGATCTCTGTTTCTGTTTTTATTCCAGTACCATACACTTTTGTTATTAATGCAAGCAGTAAAAAGAAACCAAATAGAAATTCTAGAAATTAAAAAAAAATGAAAAATTTAAAAATTCACTAAATTGGATTAAAACATATTAGACATTGCAAAAAGAATGTCAAGCAATGGAAAAGGTAAGTACCATACAGTTTTTGTTATTGTAGCTCTGTAGTATAATTTGAAGTCAGGTTATTGTGATGCCTCCAACAATGCTTTTTTGGCTTAGGATTGCTTTGTCTATTCTGGGTCTTTTAATCGTCCAAATGAATTTTAGGACTATTTTTTCTAGTTATGTGAAGAGTGTCATTGGTATTTTGGTGGGGATTGCATCGAATCTGTATATTGCTTTTGGTAGCATGGCCATTTTAACAATATTCATTCTGCCTATCCAAGAACATGAGATGTCTTTACATCTTCTGAGGTCTTCTTCAATTTTTTTCTTCAATGTTCTATAGTTGACATTGTACAGGTCTTTCATGTCCTTGGTTAGATTTATTCCTGGGTATTTTATTTTATTTTTTGAGGCTATCATGAATGGAATTATCTTCCTGATTTCCTTCTCAGCAGATTCATTGTTAGTACATAGGAAAGCTATTGATTTTTGTATGTTATACAATCCGGATTTTCAAAAGAGTATCTGCAGATATGATACAGATATAGAATTAGCATATGAGGACTTTAAAACAGCTTTATCAATGTTTATTGATTTAAAGGAAGAGATGAACATAATGGGTGAACAGATGGAGGAACCTCAACAGAGAAATGCAAGCGATAAAAAAGGAAACAAATAGAAAGTCTAGAAATAAAACAAAATATCTGAAAAATTTAAAAATTCACTAAATTGGATTAAAGCAGATTAGACACTGCAAAAAGAATGTAGAACATTGGAAAAGGTAAATATGTGGGTACATTAACAGATTTTTTTTTTCTTGGTACCCCAGCCAGGTGATCCACACCATCATCAAAAGTCATGCACTATGTTGATAGTACATATCCTTGATATGAAATAGTGAGAATGGCATTTCATCTCTGTGGTTTTCGTCCCCCAAACCCATAAGCCCAGTCTAATTCTGAGAAAAACATCAGACAAATCCCAAATGAAGGAATTCCTACAAAACACCTGACTAATACTTCTCGAAATTGTCAAGGAGGACAAGGAAAAATATCAAAAACAAGGAAGGACTGAGAGATTATCAGAACAAAGAGGAACCCACAGAGATATAACAACTGAATATGATGCAATATTGGGGGTTGGAATTCTGGAACAGCAAAAGGATGTTAGGTGAGAACTGAGTAAAGAATGGACCCACGTTAAACATGATTGTAACAAATGTACCCTACTAATATAGATGTTAATGGTGAGGGAAACTGAAAGCAGGATGTAGTTAATTTTAAAATAAAAAGTTGAAGAACATAAATAACAATAAGAACAAGTACCGTCAAGCATGCGGAGCAACTGGAACCCTCCCTCGCTGCTGGTAGGAATATAAACTGGGAGAGTTTGGAAGACAGTCTGGAAGTTTCTTGCCAAGTTAGGCATAGGCTTGTCATGTAACCCAGCAATTTCGCTCTTGAGTTTTTAGCCAAGAGAAATGAAAAAACTTATGTTTTTCCTGTGAATGTTATTGGGGCTTTATCAGAAGCACCACAAATGGGAAGCAACCGAAAGGTCCATTAACCACTGAATGAATAAATAAACTGTGAACGTCCACGGTGTTGGTCAGGTTTGCACATCGGTGACCAAAATACCCTACAAGAACAACTTAGAGGAGGAAAAGCTTATTTCAGCTCACAGCGGGCCGACTCCATGGTTCTGGGCCTGAGGTGAGGTCAGACATTATGGTGGAAAGGCCTGGCAGAGGGGAACGGCTCAGTCCCGACAGCCAGGAAGCCAAGGGAGAGAGACAGAGGAGTCACTGTAAAATGACCTCAACGGCACACCCCCAATAACCTACTTCTAGCCACACCCTACCTGCCCACGGTTACTACCCAGTTAATCCATTCAAGAGGATTAATCCACTGGTTAGGGTATAGCTTTCATAATCTACTCATTTCACCTCTGAACAGTTTTGGGGGGAACGCATAATACCCATAATGCAATACAACTAGGCAATAAAAAAAGAGAATGAACTACATCGTACAAAACATGGGTGAATCTCAAAAGCATAATGCAAAGTAAAATCCGTAAGATACTAAAGAGTTCATACCATATTGTTTTGTGTATGTGCAAGTCTAGAACAAGCAAGAGTACTAAGAAAAAACAGAGCATTTGGCTGTGTTTTGAACTCTGAGGTCTGAGGATGAAGATTGTTAGGAGAAGCCAGAAGGGAACTTTCTTTTCTTTTTTTTTCTTTTTTAGTTTTCGGTGGACACAACATCTTTGTTTGTATGTGGTGCTGAGGATCAAACCTGGGCTGCACGCATGCCAGGCGAGCGGGCTACCGCTTGAGCCACATCCCCAGCCCCAGAAGGGAACTTTCTAAATGTCATGGAAATATTCCGTAACTTGATAGGGTTGTGGGATACATGAGGGAATGCACTGTAATTCACATCAAGATGTATACCTAAACTCTGCCTTTCAAAGGTATGTGCAGGATATCTCCATTTTGGGGGAGGAGTACCAGGGATTAAACTGAGGGGCATTTGACCACTGAGCCACATCCCCAGCCTTATTTTGTATTTTATTTAGAGACAGGGTCTCACTGAGTTGCTTTGTGCCTCACTTTTGCTGAGGCTGGCTTTGAAATCGCCATCCTCCTGCCTCAGCCTCCGAGCCGATGGAATTATAGGCATGCACCACCATGCTCCTTTGCTGGATATCTCCATTTTTTAAAGAGAAGGTCAAATGGATGATACTTGGGATTCTGATTCTAATGGTTGCAGATGTAGCTTCTGGGTTGTTTTTTGCCGCAGTCCGGCTGCAGCAAAATAACCGGGGGGTGACGAACAACTTGTGTAGATTGATACAGCAGGAGTGGAAGCCGTTTATTGTAGGACAGGAGCGGTATTTATACATTCCACACAGCTTATCTTAATTAGCATAAACTAGATACATCAGTCAACCAATAAGGAATCTCCACACTTAATGGCTCGCTGGTGTTACTTCACAAACCACTCCCTCTGGCATTTTGCCAGGCGCCATCTAGACTTGTTTACAGACTCTAACAGTTTTTCTGTTTTAAGCTCCCATAGTCAGGGATAAACACCACTGCTATAGGGATTTGACAAAGGATGGGGTCCTTCATCGTTCCTGTTTGCCGTGTAGATGCTTCTTTGACTTTGATGTGTGGAACCTGGAAGTAGATGCATGGATTTACGTGCCTCCTTGATGACCAAGGGATGGATGGCTTAGCTCATTGACAAGTGCAGAGATGCCAAAAGGCCCAGGAAGAAGGTAGGAACAGCCCCCAAAGAATCCTTCCAGCTCATCCCTATCTGCTGCTTCTGAGAATGGCTCTGCTTATTCAGAGAGTGGATTGTTACATTGCCAGGAAAAGGAAACTGAGTGGGGCAGAGGAGGTTTTGTTATGGAGCAGGGCGATTCTCACTCCATATAGGATTTGGGGAGATTGTTTATTCCTCTTCTGTTGGTATCACACAGACAGTGAAGTTCCTGGATTCTGCCTGGTCTGAATCCTGATCTTGTCCTCTTGGTGACTTTACAGAGACTGTAATGACAGGGAGAAGAGGGTACATCTCTGTGCAGAGCACATGCTTTGCATTCTGCTGAGAATTTTGCTTTTCACCCTGTAACTATACAATTTTCTTGTTAGCAATTTTTCCTCCTTTGAAGCTGACAAGCGTCCCATTAATATTTCAGGGGGAAAAAAAGAGCTTTTCTTAAAACTCTATCCAACATTAATAAAACTGCATAACAAAAACCCAAATGATAAATTATAATAGTTATTCCATGAATGCTCTATGTCTGATATTTATTTTGGAATACATGGCCAAGGTTCTGGAAGGGTCTCATTAGTAACTAAAACTTTCACTCTTAACAATTTCATCTGGGGTGTGCTAATAAATAAATGCATGAACTTAAATCCTCCCAGTGAAATGAAGTTTGCAGGTCATCTAGCCCAGCTCCATGGAGTGCCTGAATCACTAAGTGCTGCCCAGGTTTTTGCAGCCCTCTGACAACAGGGAGCCTCTCAGAACAGCCCAATACATCTCGGAACAGTTCCTACCGAATGCTTTTCCTGGCATGGAGCCATTACCTGCCTTCTAGCTCTTAAGTACAGAGAATGTCAGAACCTGCATCCTGATGGCTTTCACAAGCCTTCACTGCAATAAGTTCAACATCTCTTGTTGATTAAGATGTGCCTCCTGTGATGGGGGTCTGTCTGGACCCCGCATACCCTGAAACACACTGGCTTTCTCTCTCCCACCTGAGTCGTGTGTCCTGGTCCATTTGCCTTTAAATCTATTCAGATCCAACACAATTGTTGGAAGCCCAGTGGCTTAGCACTCCACTCCCTCTGCGCCTTGCCTAGGCTGAGTGCTATGCAGAGGGCAGGAGGAGGTCAGGTTTGTCTGTGTCAGAAAGAGAAGTCTTCTCCACTAAAGCCACCAGGACAAGGCAAGGCTTGATATTCTGCAGGAGAGACAGTGTCCTATCCCCACCCTCTGGACTCCTCACCATTTCCCATGCTCTGGTCTTGTACAGCTGCAACTTTGGCTAAAATAGACAAATCTGGAAGTTTTGGGCATGGTTAGGGTCGGCTGCTCACCAAATACTTGATGAATGCACTTCAGTTGACTAGGTCCCTATATTCCAATTCCCACTTTCAGGGAGCGAAACTGATTGGCCCAGGTTGGATCAGAGATCCACTCCTAGTTTAATCAGCTGTCAGCAGAAGGGGCAGGGTGACCTGGCATAAAAAGCCACACTTTCTGAGCTAAGAACAAGGAAAGTTCTATAAAATGTGAATGTGGTTGGGAATGACAGGCAGCACAGGCAACACCCAGAATACACAGGAATACATGAGCAGCATGTAAGAGCCATCCGTTGGATCCTGAAAGATGGGAGTTGTCTCCATTTATAGCAGGGGAGACAGATTAGAGGGGTGAAGTGGCCTTTCCAAGGTTTCTACTTGTTAATGGCAAGGTCAGGGTTCAATTTGAGTCTGCCTCTCTGCCTCTGTTTTTTCTCAAGTCTTTCTGGGACTCATTTACTCATCCACTTTCTTGTTTATTCAAGGAGAATTGACTCCAGCCCTGACCTTGGGCCTGGCATTGCGTGAGGCCCTGGGAACAGCAGTTGGTCACGTAGACATGCCTGGGGACCCTCCAGAGCAGAGGGGAAGGTTCTTGCCCTGCAAAAACTCATGGTTTCCTTGAGGACAAGAGACCTACAGATAACACAAGTTCAGGTGTGGTGGCATGAGATGACCCCAGGAGGGACCTATACTGCCAGGGTTTCAGGAAATGAGAGGAGCAAGATCTGTGTGAGGACTAGTGTGGCTGGAGAAGGTGGAACTCCAGTAGGTGTCCAAGGAAGGGGGAGAAGGAAGGGAGGAAGGACATCAAGGCAGGTAGAGTGTTGGGTTGATTCTGCCTTCTGAGCATCTTTCATGTACGTCCCACTTTTCTCTGTCCCCACTGGGCCTTCCCCTGGTCTGGTCACCCAGCGTCCCTCCTCTGGACATGGCCTGGACATGCGTCCACACTAGATCTGCCTCCTTCTTGTCTTGTTCCCCACCAATGGATTCATATGGTCACTTATTGAAATCGTAAGGGACTTCCAACACAGGGGAGATGGCGCCAGGGCCAGCCAGGGGAGCCAGCGTTCTGATTCAGCGGACAAGAACATCCCGCCATGGAGCTTCAGTTCCATCTTTCACAAAGATATTATCCTTTCATCAACGTGTCCACCCTGTTCCTTCATCCTCTCTCTCCAGAGTGAATGTCAAAGCTGATGTGATTTATTCCCCTTTCTGCTGATGCTATAGGCACAGACTCTGTGCGGTCCTCTGTGCATTTTAGTTGGTATTGGGCCTATCCGTGAGGTTCATGTCTGTGCACCTTGCTTTCCCGCCCTCACTACTCATTGTGGGTTTCAGATTTCTCCTTGATACATGGAGCAGTTCGTGGATTTACCTTCTCTCTAGTATCCCACGACACGAGCAGACCACAGATTTCGCACCCATCCCCGTGTAGATACCTCGATAGGCTGTTTCCTTCCACCCCGGCACCCTTGCACCTGGTGCTTCATGAACATCCTCACATGAGCCTCTTTAGACACAGGTAGGTGACTTTTCTAGGGTAGAAATCGATAAACAGAGTTGTTGGGTGCTGACGTCTGAATGTTTGTGCCGCCTTCAAATTCACCTGTTGAACCTTAACCTCAAGGTGGTGATGCTAGAAGGTGGTAGGATCTGTGGGAAGAAATTAGGTCACAGAGGCTCTGCCTTCATAAATGAGACGCGTGCCTTTATAAACGAGGCCCAGAGGGGACTCATCTACTCTTCTCTCCACGTGGGGATGCAGAAGAGGATGTCATCTAAGGAGGAAGCTCTCGCAGACACAGAATCGGCTGCACTTTGCATCGGGACTTCCAGCCTCAAGGACTGTGAAAGATAAATTTCTGTCCGTTGATCTTGCAGTGTTTTGTTATAGCACCTGCATGGCCTAAGGCACTGGGGCAAAAATACACGGATCTTCAACATTATTAGGCATCATCAGAGGTGTTCAAAATGGGAATGCCAGGTTCAATGCACATCCCTTTCATAAATGTGAATATAGGAGTTGCAGTCAAGGTAGGTTAAAGAAATAAGAAGGTAGGAAGGAGACATAAAGGAAGGGCTTAAATTCAGAAGTTCCACCTACTTTCCCAGGCCAGTCACTCCCCAAGCCCATCTCTTTTCCAGTCCAGTTACTCCCAAATTCCTGGGAAATCTGTAGATCTGCCTGTGCATGTTAACTTATCCCCCAGTAAGGAGATTAAACAAAGAGAGATATGATATCTCAAGGAACCTATAACTTAGAGGACTTTCCAGCACTCTCTACAGATTAGATAATTAAGACCATGTCAGTCCCAGGATCCAGAGGTTGACCAGACCACCAGTCCCTGTGTTGAGATCACCAGACTGATGTCATTCCTGCATGCCTCCCCATACCCACCCCGACCAAACTTCCTGTAAAAGAAAAGCTGGGAACCCTCAAAGGCATCTCTCACTCTGGAGATGGCCTGTGTTCCCCCATTTCTAGATGATCCTCTGTCTGTGCCTGATGGGTGCTGAAATTCTCCTCCATCAGGCCTGCCAAGAACCCCACTGGTCCTGAGTCTAGGTCTCCTTTCTCTCTGGGAACTCCTTGGATCCTTCTTTGGAGGAATCTCTTCTGCAGTGACACAGTGGCTCCCCATTCTCATGGCTATTTGGCATTGCCAATCTTCTTTTTTTTTTTTAAGTCAGATTCTTCCCACCATGGCCGATAGAGAGGTCTTTCTAAAATGCACACCTGACTGCCCTGGTCCCTGCTTAGGACCACTCCCATGGGCCCTCAAGGCTCTCTGTAAAATACCCAGACTTCTGTGTGGCCACAAGCTCTGTGTGAGTCAGTTCCTGCCTCCTCTGTCTTCCTGTACCCCAACTTGCACCAGTGCATACGCATGAGCACGCGCGCGCACACACACACACACACAAAATATTGTCCAGCCAAACCAACCATGTTTATTTTCCCTAATCTACCCCCCTTCTCTTCTTGCCCTGTGGCTTGGAATAAGCTGCTCTCCTGCCTGGGACATGCTAGCCTTCTCCTTCAGAGGTCCCACCCCATCAGCCTTCAGCTTTCAGCTGGGGTCTTCACTAGGAAGCCCTGGTAGGTACCCAGCTGGAGGGAGGTGCATCTCCTCACTGCCCAGTACCCTTCACCTGCAGCATCACCAGTCTCAGGACTCTGTTTTGTAATTGCCTGTTTCCTTGCCCCACTGGACAGTGGACACCCTGAGAGCAGGGCCTGTGTGCCAGCCTATTTACGAGGTGAATTTGTTTGATAGTGGACAGGCAGGAGGTGGGCCTGGACACAGCAGAGGCAGTGAGATGGTGAGCAGTTGAAATCAGGCTGTGCTGTCACCTCGGAACCCCAACGTCCAGGGGAAGAACCCGCCCTGGGCTAGACTCGAGAGCAGGCATCGGCTCTGGCTGCCCTGGGAGCCCTCTCTGGGCAGGGACAGGCCTGTGGGAAGAAGCAGCATCTCCCTCAATGCCCAGCCCACCCAAGTGCCTCTTTCTGTGGACATCAGGCCAGCGATTTCCTCAGAACTCCTCCAGCAGCAGGGAGACCAGAGTCAAGGGCAATTGAGAAGAAATCATGGGCTAATGCAAACCAGCAGGAGCTGGCCCAGGACTCCTCCTGCCAATGGAGCTGGGGAGCACTGAGGCTGGGCCCGGAGCTGGGGCCATCAGCCATATAGGGGAGACCTCGTCGGGATCGGCAGAGCCACCCCGGTCTCTTTAACAGAATTGCTTCTGCCTCCCTTCCCCAGTCTTCCCCATCCCTTTCACATGGTATTGTAAATTCTGAAGAGAAACTTCCGGTAATGCCCCCTCCTTTCCTCAACTCTGGGGATTAACTTGCAGAAAGGAAAATGCAGGTGCTGGCCTCAGATAGTTGAGACTGGATCCATCTTGGTGAGGAAGAAAGGGAGGGAAAAGCTGGTACAGTGGCAAGTGCCTGTAGTCAGGAGGCTGAGGCAGGAGGATCACAAGTTGGAGGCCAGTCTCAGCAACGTAGTGAGACCTTGTCTTAAAATAAAAAATAAATAAAAGGGGCTGAGGGTGTAGCTCAGTGGTAGAGCATGCATGGGTTCAATTCCCAGTACAAAAAAACCAAACCAAAACAAACAAACAAAAAAAAAAAAAGAGAAAAGAAACGGAGAGGAAAATAGGGCTCTGTCCCATAGGACGAGTTCAGGCCAGGCTCTGTCAATCTTGGCCTGGGTGGTCGGCTTTCCTGCAGACCAGGGTCCACTCCCTAAACATCAATGAGGGCTCTCAGCAGGTCTGAGACCCCCACCTCTGAGAGCTCCCTGCTTTGACTGCTTCCTGACTGCTTTTCCCTAGAATGCAGATGGAAAGTACTTGAAAGCCATTTCCGTTTCTGGCATTTTTCCAGAACTCTCCTGGGGAGGTGTGGGCGGGGGAGCAGTCAGCAGCCTGGACAGACTGCCGCCTTGGCTAAGGTTCTTCAAGGTAGGCAGCAGTGGGCGGGCCTTACCCTGGAGCAGGCCTCCCTCCCCCTCCCTCCCCTCCCTCCTCTCCCTCCC
>NW_026000101.1:13200531-13233333 GCF_001458135.2 Marmota marmota marmota | reverse complement strand
CCCTCCCCTCCCTCCCCCTCCCTCCCCCGCCTTTCTCCCCCACTTCCTCTTTTTTTTTCCTTACACACACACACACACACACACACACACACAGACCCCCTGAGCCCACACCCTTGCTGTGCTGGACTCTCAGGCCTGGCCCACACAGAGCTCCTCCTGAGTGCCCCCGAGGACACCTCCTTGCACAGGTGGCATTTCTCTAAGCAGGGAAAGCACAGCCACATGGCAGCCCTGGCAAGAGCTCACCTGTGGGGCATGTGTTGACCACCAAGCCCAGCCTCACGGGTGTGCCGAATGGGGAAAATGAAGATGCAGGTCCTTCTCTTGAAGCTGTTACAGGGTCCATGGATGGGTCTTGACCTGCAATAAGCTCTCTCACGGCCAGGACAGTCTCCTGCTCAGGGAGCAGGGTCACATCTGCTCTCTCATCTGGGCCATACAACGGCCCCGGCAGGGCTGCTGGGCAGAGGTGTTTTGCCTTTCTGGTGAGGGCACTGGAGCTCAGAGAGGTCCAAGCGCTGCTCCTAGGGATCACACCTGGAAGGCTGAGCCAGGGTCTGTCCCCTTCCACCAACAATCCTCCTTGAAGGAACTCCAGAGCTTTTAATTTAGGACAAGATCCTACATCAGCTTTTAAATTTAGAGATGAAATTAAGTGACTTGGAAGTAGACATCAGCCACAAAAGGGAAAAATTAAGGTAAAAACAAAAGTGACCATTAAATCAATAAAAATGGACTGTCCTTCTCTGGTGTCCTCCTGTCCTGTCTCTGAACTCCAAGTTGGACAGTGCTTCCTCTCCAAAGCCTTCCCTGACCCCCCGGAGCAACCCACACTAGATTGCCATTCATTCAACCGCAGGCCCTGCTGTGGGGACAGACCTGCTGGGACACAGTAGTAGCCTTAGGCAGTGAAGTCATCCTGTCAGTGACTTGAGGGGATCCTGTTCAATGTCACAGTCATGGGTCCCAAGTCTGGTGCCAAAGTTGAAGCCGTGGTCTCTGCTGGTCCAGGGAAAGGCCCACAGTGGGTGGGGAAGTGACCAGGAGAGTAGGAATGGGCACATGGAAGTTCTAGACTGGTGGGCAGCTCTTGGGAAGTCTGGTAGCCAGGGTAATCACCACAGCCTGGGGTCTGACATCAAGACTCACATCTTCTGGGGGTTAGGGTTCAGGGACTTAGGATAATCTAAGGAAATAGGTATCGTTTGAGGCTGGGGTGGTGTTAGGAATGAGTCGAGTCTTTCCTCTGGAGGCCCAGCTTCCAGATCTTCTGGGCTAAGTCTTCTGACCATCCCAAGGGAAGGGAGGGCCCAGGATCTGGGAAGACTGGGAGCTGGGAGCTGGGCAAGACATTGAACAGCCTCAATGTCTTCCCTCCCGAAAGGCAGAAGAATTGAGTCGTTAAAATACAAAGAACAAAAACACAATGTTTGATTTAGAAGTTCCCAGAACCCTGACTCTAGAGTCAAGGGGATCCCCACTTCCCTATGGAGCTTGATCACTGTGGGGGAGGAGACCACCCCTCTCTCTGTGCAGAACAACCCCATTTCTGTTCCTGCCCAGCTGCCCTGGCTCATCTCTCTGACCCCAAAGCTAGGCTGATGTCCAAAAGGTCTATTGAGAAACCAAGCTTACGTCTTACCAAACCGTTGGGATTTTACTCTCTGGGTAAAAGTGACCAGGCTATGGCCACTGTGGTTCCTTTGAAGGCATGAATCCTACCCATGGCCAGCATAAGGAGAGTGCAGGCTGTCCTGTCACCCACAGCAAGGAGCACCGGCCCTCTCATTGGCCTGCGAGCCAGCACCATGAAAAGGCCACCTTGTCATATGATTGAAGAAATGAAGAAGGAAACTAGTGGTTTACTGAGAACCTGCCGTGTCACACCTGGTCTGGGGGCTTTCAGGTGTATCATTGATTGTTCTGTTCACATGCAGAGGACAGCCGGAGACATACGGCATTCCAGCCTCAGTCTCTGTATGAGATACCCAGAAAGGTTGGTGTGGCCTTTTCAGAACCAGGATGGTCACACCGAGGCCTCTGGAGCTGGCCTGGCCAAAGCCCCTCCTTCATCCCAGTCTCCCAGGTTGATGTCAGTTTGACATCTGGTGTGTTGGCCCTGGGATCAAGTGAGCATCTGGTTGATAAGAGATCGATGCTGCTGTTTCTGTGAGAGGATAACCATGAATCAAACCTAGAGTTGGCCGGGGCTGTGCAGGTCTCCCTGTGGAAGGAGCCAGCCAGAGCAGAGGGCTGCAGGGCTTTGATGAACACCATCAGCTGCAAACTCCTGTGAAACAAGCAGATCACAAATCCAGAGGTTTGAATAACAGCCCCCTCTGCCAGATGGCCGCAGGAGCCTTGCCAGGGAGAAAAAATGCTCTCCCGCCCTGAATTTCCTCTTTGTTCTGGACCCTGCTCTCTCTGGACATCATCGGCCCACCCCCAGGCTGTCATGAGCCAGCCACCCAGATAGGGTCTTGGGTTCAGGAGCTTAAGGCAGTTTCCCCAGATCAGGATTTGGGGACAGGGAATCAGGCAAAGAAGCAGCTTTTTTGTCCAGTGTGAGTCACCATGGGCCGGACGAAGCCCACAGCTGTCTGCATCTGGACCTGGAATGCAGGGACAAGGAGGACACTCCCACGGAGCCCTGGACTCTCGTGGGTATAGAACAGGAAGTCATGAGCAGGGCCGCCCTGCAGGGAGCAGGCCTGCTGGATGCCTCAAGCTTCTGCAGTAAGTCTTGCTGTTTGACCCAGTGGGAGCTGAATGCTAGCTTGTTGCCACTTGGAATTGCAGCCAGGTCCTGGGTAAATGGTGGTGAGAGTGTCCTGTCAAACTCCACCTCCCTGGGGCTCTAAGGAGGGCATCCACTTAAGAGCAAGGCCACTGTGGCGCTCATGACCTTGGACAGCTTACTTGACCTCTCTGAGCCTTCTTCACTGAGTTGTAATGGAAATAATAAAGACATTACGTTTTCAATGCATGTAACACAGTATCTGGCACACAGCAGTCCTTGGATAAGCACTAGTTCCTCCCTCCCTCCCTCCTAGACCTCTGGTCCAGAGCCTTTTGATACCAAGGATTTCTTTGTTACCAAAATGCCTTCGCTGATCCACGATTCAATCTCTCATTCTGGGCCTCTGATACTTGCTCTTTTTCATTTTCCCTGAGTGAGTTCCCATCTCTTCTATCATTATTTTAGCTACTCTGTTTGCCCATATGTATTTGGATTTGCTAAGCTACCACAGGTTCTATTTGGAAGTAGGTGAGGCTGAGTATAACTGCCATGGCATTTCAGCTGATCTAACTTATGAGTTTGTTTTAGAACTTTCTTCCCCCTGCAAGATATAATGCTACTTTCAATAATTCGTCACAACAAGAAACAAATTTATTAGCGGATGTAGATTTAAAAGTGTTTAAAATGTGTGTCAGGATGGGTTGGGTTTTGCTGCAGTAACAAACAATTCCTAAAAATGAATGGCTTAAAATGGCAAAGGTTGTTTCTCACTCATGCTCAATGTCACTTGTAGGTTGCCTGGGCTTCTGTCCACACTTGTCTCTCTTAGAAACTCAAAGTATCCTTTCTGGAATGTTGTTTGTTGGTCACTGCAGAAAAGGGAGGAGAAGGTGGAGAATCACTTGGCAGCACTTCATTGCTTCTGTCCAGGAGTAACACATCACTTCCCATTTCATAGGCCAAAGTGGGACCTATAATTCTATTGTGTGCTCAGGTGGAAAAAAAATCAGAAACAATGCACAACACTAAGGTCAACCACATATGCTTTAAAAAGAACAGAGGAAACTCTGGGCAAGCAAACACTTAGGAATCTTCCCCCACCCCCATTCACCCCTAGGGATTTGCTAGATATTTTAAAAATAGAAGATGCTCAAGCATTTACATGGGGAATTTTCCTTTGTTTCCCCCTTTAGTCTATTTCAGTGGTCCTCAATTTCCAGTGTGCATAGGAATTACATTTGACATTGCATGTCATTATATGTACAATCCTAAAAGGTTTTCAAGACATTTTGAACATAGCAGATTTCCTGTATGTGCTAAACTTAGACCTAATCATTCCCGTAGGATGTAACTCTTCAGTATTCCGTTGATGCCAGTTCCTGGCTTTAATTGTCCCAACACTTTATCTGTACTTCATTTAAAACCTGAGGGGCCATTCTGTCTCTGAATTCAATTGTAATTAATATTTACTTGATCTTTCCTATGTAATCACAATTAGAGCATAATAATCATTGATAATATGAGTTTGTAACAACTAGCTTTTATCCAAAACTCTAAATCATCTTCTGCATACATTTTCTTACTTAATAATTCTCACCAACACCCCAAGGAGTTGATTTATTAATGGAACACTTCCACTGTCAGATAGGCTAAGTGACTTGCTTAAGGACACACAATAACAATGTGTTAAAGTCAGATTTTGAGCCTATTTCTGTCTGGCATCAAATTCTATGGCTTTCCCATTATCCCAGGCAGACTTTGGATTTGGATGAGATGGTCCTGTTTGGAAAGGGAGTTTGAAGAAATGAAGTTTGCTCTGGAAATCTGTGGAAAGCACAAGAGAGAAGGCAAGGATCAGGCCCCTTAGGCCCCTCCCCCCGCTGCCATCCCTGCCAGGGATGGCATTGAGCCCAGTAGAATCCGCAGGGATTAATTGGGCACACAACATTCTAGGAGCTGGACATTCAGGAATTTCCTGCTAATTAGGCATTTATTCACGGAATAAACATTTCCTTGAAGAGCTCTTAGTAGCCGTCCGATATCATGGCCCTGCCACAGTTTGGTCTCAAGAGGCAGGATGCCAGTTAGTCCAGGATACAGAACAGTGTGAAGCACACAGTCCCATGTGACTCTCGTGTGTAAGTATGTACAAGTGTAAGCGTGTAAGTTGTAAATTGTGTCTGCATGGCCTCAGTATTGGTTTAGCCTTTCTCTACTGTAAGGTCACCAGATAAAACACAGGATGCCCGGTTACATTGGAATCTCAGATGAACAACAGTTTATTTTTTGGTATAACTATGTTCCACGCAACATTTGGGATATATTTCTGCTAAAAAAGATCATTCATCTGAAATGGAAACGTAACTGGACGTCTTGTGCTTTCACTCCCTGAAACTGGCTACTGTATGCGCGTGCATGTCCATGTCCCTGGCTCGACTTGTTTATATCCGGGGGGCCCCCAGAGCATGTGTATGTTTGTGCCCATGTGTCTCTGGGTGTTTCTGGGGGTCTGTGTGCACATGAGCCTGGCTGATAAGGAGTCAGCCAACGGTTAGGAACCAACGACTCTGCCACCCGAAGCTCTTCTGCCAAAGCTGCTAGAGCAAGAGAGGTCAGGATGGCCTCGAATTGGGGCTTTCTTCCTAGCCCTGTGCCTGACATGTAATAAATGCTCTCTGGGGATTTATGGCATAAATAAATGCATGTGTGAAGGAGAGAAATGGGAACACAGGAGGAGGAGAAGAAGAGGGGAAGAGAGAAGTCTAGGAGCAGGGCTGACCCCAGTTATTTGGGGAACACTTGAGTTTGAGGTGGCAGTGGGACTTCAGGTTCTGCAGACCCCTGGCCACACGGCTAGCTCAGGAAAGAGGTCCAGGCTGGAAGAACAGGTTCAGAGAGTGTGAGTGCGTGGGAAAAGGAGCAAGCCCACAGCTGAGCAGCAAGGGTCAGATCCCTAGAGGATACAGAGAGGAAGGGGAAGGCAGTGGCCAGAAAGGAGGCCAGCAGGAGCAACATTTAAGACTGAAGGGGTTCTAAGAAGGTCAGTGGTTCTTACAGGCCTGGGAACCCCAAAGGAGCAGGTGGTTTTCAGAACTTCAAACAGGTACTGGCCAAGTGGGTTAGTCTGAAGCATGGGTCCATTCTCTGGGTTCCCAACTGTGCTTCTGCAAACTCTGGATCATGGAGAAGTGGAAGAAGATGGGAAGAGGGCCCAGGACAGCTGGGGTGGGGATAGGGGAGTCCAGGGGCTCAGGGCAGCTGCTCTGTACCACTAGAACAGAAGCATGTAAATGTTTTAACAAGTGGGACAGCTGTATAGGGGCGTCCCGGTTGCCCCTGGAGACCACAGTGTTGATTTTATTCTTGGCTGTAGATCTGCGTTAAATTAGTGTCAGGCAACGAGTCAATGACAATACAGACCAAGTCCTACCAGAAGGCCTGGCATATCATAGGGACCCAATAAATGTGTTTTCCAACCTTCTTTTCAGAGAGTAAAGAAGCCTCCATCTTCCCAAAAAATCTCCTCTCCTGGGCACAAAGTTTCATTTCAGTGAATCACATTTCCTTTTTCTTGGGAAGACCTGTCTTTTCTGCCACTGAATTCCTGGGAATTTCAAAGACACCGGGGCCTGAGAGCTTGCTGTGGGTCACGGGACAGTTGGAGCCCAAGTGAACAATGGCAATCCCAGGGGACAGCTCCAGCCAGCGTCGTCCCTCTCACAGCCTCCCCTTCCTTCCGACATGGCCTTGTCATCTGTCAGGAACCCGGGGCTTCTCCTGGATCTGGCACACGGTATGCGCTGTGTAAATGTTTGCTGTGATTATTTTTGTTATTACTGTCCCTGGGCCTGGTGTTTCCTGAAACTGAATCATTTCTGGACTCCAAAGTTTATTTTATTTTATTTTATCCAAGCCTCAAGCTAACACCTCAACGGCCCTGGATTCCCAAAGCAGGGAAGACCAGTTCCAACACAATCTCTTTCCTGTGATTTTTAAACATCGCACTGCGGGGGATGGTGGGCTTGCTTCAAGAGCTCACTTAGCCTACGTAAACATTTGGTCTGTGGGTATACACAGTTCCACTGCGCACCTTCTTCTAGGTATCGGGCCTCAGACAGGGTCTCTCGGCTGCTGTGTGTCTTTAGTCATTGACTTGTTCACCTGGTAATTCCCACTGAACTATAAACGTGGGTAGGACTTCTTGCCTGTTTTGTTCACTGTTACAGACCCAGTGACAGAACAGAACCTGTCACGTTGCAAACACTCAGTACATATTTGCTGAATGAATGAATGAATGAATGGGCATCTTATCTGTGCCAAAATGCCTGGAGACAGAGGTGGACACGGCCAAGTCCATGAGCTTGTGGTCTCTAGAACACGCCCACTCCATCCCGCCCCCGCCCCCCCATCAACACAACTGCCCTTGAGGCAGGGGCACCCCCCTGCAGTGATCAGTGGAGCCTTGTGGGAGGAGTGACACTTCCATGGGGTGTCCCAGATGAGGTGGCATCTCATCTGCCTTGACTTCGGCGTCAAGAGTCTGCGGAAGGGAAACAGAAGGAGGCAAGATCAGTGGCGGGCAAGCTTGGCACGGCAGAGGACGATCCCGCTGGCCAGGTGTGTCGGGCAGGTCACAGAGCAGAAGCTCCAGAAGAGCAGGCTCTGTGCCTCGCTAGGTCACTGTGCACAGCATCTGGCACATAGTAGGCTCTCGGTTTATTGTTGATTAACAGAATGAATGAATGAATGACATGAGAATGGAAAGAAAAGATGGGGCTAGAAGTCATTTGGGAGGTTCTTTTTGAGACTAGGATGGGTTTCTTTGCCTCCTTCCACTTTGGACTGTAGATGCTTCTGCTTGGGAGGAACCTTGGGTCCAACCTTCTCACCTCTACACCACTCCACCATGGGAGCATGGAATTTTGACCGGGTTGATGCTTAGGGATGGAGCTCCTTCCCTCCCACATACCTGGTTCCTTCTCATATGGATCTGGCTGTTAGAACAGGCCGCCATCAGTTAACTGCACAGGAGAAGAAGGGTGGCAGAGAGACAGCTCTGAGCTTGAAGCCTGAAGACCTAGGCATGGCTGGCTGCTGGCCCTGTGGCTGATCAGCTCTGCATGCCTGGACGGGGCAGTGTGGTCAGTGAGCACAAGCACGGTCTCTCACATTGGCCAGAACTGAAGTTCCTTGACATCTCTCTCTGTGCCTCAACTTCCTTTTCTATGAAATGGGGGTAGTAATAGTTTCCGCTTCTTAGCACTCTGGCGAGGGTTAGCTGAGTGGTACCTGCCAAATTCTTACTACCTTACTTGATAAATCAGTGCCTGCTCAGTGAAAGTTAGCGGTGGATTTCAGCATGGTCATCTTTCTAGCTCTGTTTCTTTCTCTGTGTCTTGCCTTGTGTGTCTCAGGGAGCAGGGAGAGCACAGACAGGGAGCGTCCACAGAGGTGAGGATTCGGTGCCCTTCCATCTGCGCTGGCCTCTGCTGCGGGAGACCCACCAGTCTGGCTAACCCCCCACTGGCTCCACCCCACTCAGATCCTGGGTTTTTTTTCTCCCTTTGGTAGCTGGGTTTCAGGTCCTTGACTTTGACCTACAAGACATATATTTAAAGCAGGCCTGCAAAGGAAGGCAAAGGGAAGAAGAGGAAACAGTCATGGTTCTTCCTTCATCAGCTCCTGGGAGGGCTCAGGACTCACTCTTGGCCTCTCCCGCCCTTTGGCAGAGGGGCTCGCCCTGCCTTTGAAACTACCACTTCCTTCCCTCCCGGCCTTCTCAGATCAGAGAGGTGGGGCGGCGTGGAGGTCCTGTTCCGGGAGGCTCTGATGGGGGCTCCAGCTTTCCTCTGATGGGCGCCTCCCCTTGGGGCGCCAGCCCTGCAAGACAGGACTCCTGTGCGCCTCCTCCTGTGGTCCACCTTGGACTCCCCACAGGCCCAGCTGTGCTGACCACGCGGGGTTCTTTTAAGAGGCTTGGCTGACCGTCAGCATAGCTGAGATGTCCCAAGACCTATGGTGTCTGAACTGGAAGAAGATTTAAGATGCTCTGGGCCAGTGGTTCCTAGGGTAGGGCCCCCTAATGCAGGCATGGGGTGGGGGTGAAGGAGGCGGGGGTGGTCCTTAGGCGATTTCCAGTTCTTTCGAAAGCCTGAAAGAAATGTCTATAGCTCCTGGGGGAAGCCTCTTTCCTAAAATTACCAGGTGTCTCTCCTTTCCCCTGCGATCAGCTCAGGGTTGTCCTCTGCACCCTGGTGTCACTGGCAACAATAACAGCTTCCCGCTGAGCTTAGCATGCTGGAGAGCAGGCGAGGCCCTTGGCACACACTGCAGACTCCAGCCCATTGATTTCAATCCAGTAACATGGAGGCGTTGCTGATCTCTGTTTTGCAGGTAGAGAAACTAAGGGTCAAGGGTTTGGCACTTTACCCAAGGCCTTGCACCCAGCAGTCTGCTTTCCCTGCCCGAACCCTCATTGACTGAAGGGGGGTCTCCCCGAAGGCCAGCTGTGGGTCTGAATACCACTGAAGGGGCAAACATGTTCATCATTATTCAGGAAAGGGGATTTGGTAGGGCAATTTTGGGGTCCAAGTGTTACCTGTAGGAAGAATGATAAACGGGTGGTAGAATAGTTGAGGACCAGCCATCCGTTTTGGAGAGCTAAGGACCAGAGGGTGAGGCTCATGCGCATAGTCATCCTGTGAATTGACAACCGGGACAAGAACTTGTTCACTTCAAGTGGGCTCCTGGGGCCCGACTCCAGAGGGCCTCTGTCTAGCCAGGAAGAGGGCAGTAGTGTTCTGTGCCCAGCCGATGGCATATACCTGCAGGCCAGCCTGGCTGGATCTTTGATTCCCCCTGTCCCAGCAGGCCACTCCCTGACAAGGGTCAGACCACACATCATGACTAATTTTCCACGGGTTCCCACCTAGCTCCCACCAGCTGCACGGTGCCTTGGCCTTGCCAGACCACAAGAGCCTTTCCAAGATGACAAGGTCAGCAGTATTCGTCTTCAGCAACTCTTCCTTCACCCCTCTGTGACTTCCAATCCCATGCTGTGTGTGCACTTTACCATTTGCTTTCACATCTTGCATTTTACAGAATTCGAGACCCAATTCAGAGAACTGGATGGGTACCTTGTTCAAGGTCACACACTCAGATAAGAAATGTTGGAGACAGAGGCTGGAGCTGGCTCTGCCTGTCCTGTTAACCACTGCCTGTTCCTCCTTACCAAAAAGAACTTCAGAGAGCAGCTATGGGTCAGGGGCCAAGCTGGGTCCTGCAGATAATTTTAAATATAAGTAACAGCATCACATTGACTGTCACTTTATTCCTGCAGTGACAAATACAGGCATCTAAATTAACTGTATTAACCAAGACTGCAAGCCTTCATTCTGAGAGCTCGTGACATCACATGGTAAAAGACACAGATGTTCAGTTCAGGAGTGGTTTAGGTCCCAGACCCATAACTTTCTCACTGTGACCCTGGAAGGAAAGGACTGGTCACCACCAAAACCTCTGCATGTATACAATGGGGAGAATAGTACTTACCTTGCTTGCTATGAAAACAAGTCTGTCATATGTAAGTTTCTTTATAAAAGCTTAAGGAGCATGAATGCAACTGTTATATACAAGGATGAACCTTCATAAGCTGCTAAGGCAAGGGGAATTCACGTTTATACACCAATGATTATTAAGTGCTCCCTAAGTCATTTACATGACTCACTCTATTCATGTAAACAAGAACTGGGTGGAGGGCTGGTACCATTATCACTCCCATTTCACAGATGAAGAAACTGGGCCAGGTGCTGTGGCACATGCTTGTAGTTTCAGGAACTCAGGAAGCTGAGGCAGGAGGATCTCAAGTTCAAGGCCAGCTTCAGGAACTTAGCAAGACCCTCAGCAAATTAGCAAGACCCTGTTTCTAAATAAAAAATAAAAAGGACCGGGGTATAGCTCAGTGATAAAGTGCCCTTGGGTTCAATCCCTAGTACCATAAAACAAAAACAACAAAAGAAACAGAGACCCCCAAGATTTTAAATAACAGGTGGCAAATCACAAAAACAGGCTATGAAATTTGGTCATTTAGCACCACCAGGTAAACTTTCTCTCTCTCTCTCTCTCTCTCTCTCTCTTTTTTTTTTTTGGTACCAGGTATTGAGCCCAGGGGTACTTAACCACTGAGCCTCATAGGCAGTCCTTTTTTTCTTTTGTGTATTTTATTTAGAGACAGGGTCTCTCTAAGTTGCTTTGGGCCTCACTAAGTTGCTGAGCTGGCTTTGAACCTGCGATCCTCCTGTCTCAGCCTCCAGAGCCGCTGATGGAGCAGGTTGAGGGTGGGGTCTGAGAATATGATTTCTTAGAAGTTTCCAAGTGCTGCTGCTGGATCGGGGACCACTCTGCGCACGGCTGGCTGCAGAGAGGCTTGGCTGTGCTCTGCAGGTGTATGTTATGCTGCTGGAGAAGTGTGGAAGTGGACAGTGAGGCCAAGGCCATTTCTCCTTCAGAAACCACATAAGAGAAGATGCTTCAGGTGCCTGCCTGTGTAGGAAGGCCCTGCAGCGCCTGAATCCTTGTGGCTGTGGCCATTCAGGCCCTTTCCTAGAGTGGCCAAGGGAGGAGAGGCCATCTGTCTAGGGAGGATGCAGGGAACACATCCACAGAATGCTTCCCCGGCTCCTGTTGGTCAGCCTGTCCTTTCAGGCTTCCCACACTCCCAGATTGCAGGAAATGGTCTATGAATAGAGAGATAATGCCCAGCTTTGGAAAACAGAGAGCCCAGGCCAAGAATATGTCAATTTAGTCAAACTTAATTAAAATTATATTTTTGAACATAAATAAGAACATGGTGTCTGGAAGAGCAGAATCATTTCAGAAAACAGGGGTCCAGCCAAAAACAGGAGCCACAGGTAGAAGAGAGAGGAAAGTCAAGGCAAATGGTTATCCAGCCATGGTTGAAAAGACAATGCTTTGTCCACTAAACTGCCTTTATATCTTTGTCCAAACTCAGTTGTCCATACCCAGAAGAGCCAAAGCAATGTTGAAAAAGAAGAAAAATTGGAGGACACCTATTTCACGAGTTAAATTTTACTACAAATCTACAGTAATCAAGACTATGTGGTACTGGCAGAAACACAGACATTTATACCAGTGGAATAGAACCTGAGAGTCCAGAAATCAAACTTCACATTTATGATCAATAGGTTTTCTGCAGTGGTACCAAGATCATTCAATGTGCAGAAAACAAGGTCTTCAGCAAACAGTATTGAGACCATGAGATGTCCCTGTGCAAAAGGATGAAACCTGACCCTTGCCTCACCTAACAAATTAACTCATACAGTCGGAGGCCCAAACACAGGGGCTAACACTAGACAACGCAGAGAAGAAAACAGGCGTAAACCTTGGTGATGCCGAATCCAGCGATGAGCCCACCTCGGGCTTATTTGGTTCTGGTTTAGCTTCTCTCAGCAGTGTTTGTAGTTTGCAATACAGGTGTTTTGCATCTTTTGCTAGATTTATATGTAAGCATTTCATATTCTTATGTTGTTATAAATGGCATTTTTTAAAATTTCATTTTCCAATTTTTGGTTTTGCTAGCATGGAGAAATAAAATTGATTTCTGCATATTGATCCAGTATCCTGAAGCCTCACTAAATACATTTATTGGCTCCAGTAGCTCCTCTGTGGATTCCACTGGATTTTCTCCATCGACTGTCTGAAGACTTTGACTCCACAGCTCGACTGAGCCGAGGCCCTTGAGATGGACGAAACCTCAAGTTACTCAATAAGTGGTAGCTGCCATGTACTGAGCACTTTTTATTTCACTTAAATTTTTTTTTCTTTTTCTGAACATCAACAATGTAATTTCACTACAGTTACAATTCTGGAAAATTATCTGGGCCTCAAAACCACCTCAGCCTCTCTGTCCAGCCTCTATCATCTCCCAGTGCTGTCTGCACTTCTCCCAGGACTTAGGACTTGGGCGGGGGGAAGGGTACAGGAAATAATGAAAATGTACCTGGGATGAAAGTCCTGGGGGATGCCTGAGGATGCTCAAAGGCTGAGGTATAGCCGCCTCTCTCTACCTTGTCTCCCAAGCTCCCTGCTGCTTTCTTCATCTGGGAGATTTGAATATCCAGAGGACCTTAAGTATTTTCACACCAAATTATATCACAGTAAATATTATAAAATGCTTTCCTTTAGCTTCATTCTAAGTGTGCATGTTAAGCTCAAGCTGTTAAAATGTGGAAAATTAAATGGGCGCCACCATCCCTTCCTGGCCACCAGCCCTCCCTCTACCCAACACTCTGGGCTAGTGCTTCTGTCCCCACAGTTCTCCAAGGCGAAGAGCAGCAGGAACGACAACAAAAAGCCATTCTAAACAAGGTGGCCAGTCCCCGCATCTCTGTGTTCCCAACCCCCAGTTTTCACAGAGGACCCCTCAGGGGTCTGGGAGTGTGACTTTAGGATCTTCATCTGTCTCTATCTCAACTTCTTCAAAGAACTGCTTCTTGCTCTTCGGGTAGCCTTCAAGGATGGCATCAGACAGCTCTGTTGCCGCACTCTTCCGCTCCCTCCACCTTGACAGTATTTCTGCCTCTCTCTGTAGACCTGCTCTTTCTCTTCTGGAGTCACATGGTTGGTGGCAGCTTTGATGTTCTCCCATCTCTCTAGGTAGCCAGCACATTCCTCCTTAAACTCCTGGACCTCTCTGCACCTCCCGCTTGGTCAGGGCACTAGTTAACTCCATGTGGTGGCCAATCTGCTGCAAGCTCAGCACCTTGGCAGTGAGGTCAGCATCACTCATCACATCAAACTGGCTCTGATCCGCAAAATAGACCTTCTGCTTCCCCTTCATCTTCTCCTTGATCTTGCCTTGTTGGATCAGCTACTCCAGCGCCTTACCACCGCTGCCTTGCCCAGAGCATGTTCCCTCTACAGGTTCCCGAACACATCCTGGCGCTATAGGGCCGCTTCTGCTCCTGCAGGTACTTCAGGAGGATGCCCGGGGCTGAGGAGAGAGACATATGCCGGTGACATAGTGACACTCCCCCGAATCCTACCGAGCACTTTTGTAACACCAAGAACCAGGGCTAGCACAATGAAAGCTATTATTCCGTACAATTAAAATGCCCTAATTAAAAAAAGAAAGAAACATAAAGGTAAGCATGTTATTTTAAACTACAAAACTAAATATGATTTCAAAAATCTAAACAATTATAACAACACAAAGAATCAGGGCAGAGATGGGGGTGAAAGGAGTGAGCCATATGGATGCAGAATGTAAGGGGGTAACCATGACAACCTTTGCCCCAGCCCTGCAAAGAGTACTGCTAAAGGCTTCCCTTGCATTCACTCCTGTGGACCTCAACACAGCCGCAGAGTGGTAGGGGCTGCTGTCACTCTTCCTTTACAGGTGAGGAAACGGGCTCAGAATGGTGAAGGGACTGGCCAGGCCGTGAGTGGCAGAGCTGCATCTGAAGCGACACCTACCTATTCGTGCTGGTTGTGTATCCTTCCTCCTCTGTTCTCACCTCTGGTGAATCAGAATCACCTGGAGGGTTGGGCCCCATCTCAGAATTTCTGGACAGGACAATTTGCATTTCTACAAATTCCCAGGGGATGCTGGTCCAGGCGGATGCTTGGAGGGCCACTATACTGAAGGCTTGTTTCCTCCTCCATGAAGATGGTAAAAGTAAAAGAGAAATCTAAAAAGATTCCACCAGATCCCTCTAGCTTGTGAAAAATAAAAATTAAAAAGAAGTGGAAGCATCAATTTCTCAAGACTGGACTAAGTGCCAGCGTCACCTCCCAGTATTGGAGCCCCAGCCCCATTCCAGACGCCATCCGCAGAATCAGCAAGCAGCTGTGACTTGAATAGGGGAAGGAACTGACCATAGTGGGAAACTCTGTCAGGACTTACTCATCTGAAAAGAATGTCTGACATTTATTCTGAAAGCTGTCTTTCTGTCAACCCTCAATCTTTGTAGTTCAAAATGGTAGTTTTTCCCTACACATATTTCAATATGCTTCAAGTGCTTTCTCATTTATTCTAAGATATCTGTATCAGAGGGACATGGTACCTCAGATTTTAAAAGACTTTGGACAAAGCCTTCTGCAAAAAAAAACAGAGCAGGGAAAATGATCAGCACAGAACTATTCAACATGTTTTTACAGAGAGCCCAGTTAAACCAGGTGTGGCCAAATCCCCATTTTAAGCATGTGACAGCATTACACAGTTGACCTCAGTGTCCAAGGGGCTAAATTTTCCTTTAATCTCCCAAATCTTTGACATCCTCTAAGACATCCCGCCTCCATAACCAGCTGCATCTGGCCATGGGAAAAAGCTGACTTGATTAATTCACTTCATCTTTATTGGGAGTATTGCAAAGTCTCCATTCAGGAATTCTCCATCCTGCTATGCCTTGAAGTCTCCCAGGTAGAGTGGACTAGAGGTGACTCCAGGGCCTGCCAGAGTTCAGCACCTCTGCATCAGGGCCAGTGACTTCTTGGGGAGTCACACAGCCCTCCTCCTGGTCTTTCTGAAAAGGGCCGCACCTATTAACGATGCTGGTGCATCCAGAATGTTCCTTCCTAGAGTGAGACTTTTCCTTAGAATGGGGCACAGCTGCCTCCTGGGGCTCTAATCAGAATGGGAAAGGGACTCCTATTGGTTAAAGGTCTTCCAGGGTTCGTCTATTCCTCCCATGTTCCCGATCCCTATCCCACTATGAATCAGCCTCCTTATATCAAAGAAAATATTCAGCATTTGGTTTTTTGGGATTGGTTAACTTCACTTAGCATTATCTTCTTTAACTCCATCCATTTGCCTGCAAATGTCATGATTTTATTCTCTTTTATTGCTGAGTAATATTCCATTGTGTATATATGCCACTTTTTTTTATCCATTCATCTACTGAAGGGCATCTAGGTTGGCTCCACAGTTTAGCTATTGTAAATTGTGCTGCTATAAACATTGATGTGGCTGTGTCCCTGTAGTATGCTCTAGATAGGGCAGAAGGGTTGGAGGGGAAGGGAGGGGGCATGGGGTAATTAATGATAGTGGAATGTGATGATCATTACTATCCAATTTACATGTATGAAGACACAAATTGGTGTGAATATACTATGTATACAACCAGAGATATGAAAAATTGTGCTCTATATATGCAATAAGAATTGTAATGCATTCTGCTGTCATATATAAATTTTAAAAAATTACATTAGAAAAAAAAAAAAAAAAGGTCTTCGAGGTACCAGCCTGGTTTCATCAGCTTCACCAGCCTAAGTGGAGGACACATTCAGAGAGGTGAAACAAGTTGCCCAAGGACACTCAGGTGTGAGGACAAAGCCAGGTTTTCTCCCTTCCTCCTTGGGGAAAGTGGAAGGAGTCCCTGTCACTCCACTGCTTGCTGCCTCCAGGCAAGGGTAGCCTCTTCCTTCTCATTCCCCTTTCACACATCCTTCCTGGAACCCCACTTAGTCCCACCCCTGCCCTTTCTCCAGCCTCTGGCCCCAGCGTGTCCCCAGGTTCTGCCTGCGATTCTGCCACGTGGCTTGCTAAGCTGTCTGTGCTGAAGGTGCCAGTTACACTCTAGGGGGCCTAGTGGGCTCCTAGCTCACACTCCCTGGGCTGCCTTCTTTCCTGGGGAAGAGCTGTCCCCTGGGGAAAGGGGTCCACCAAGCTACTTGCCTGCAGAGGAAATGGAAGAAGACCCCTTTAGCCCTTGGAAGTATTGGAGCTTGAGCCACCGGACCTGGGCAGTGAGGTGCTTGGTGGTCTTGCTGTTCAGGAAGGGAGAGGGGAAGTCCTTAAGTGCCTTCCACAGATGGCACATCAGGAGAGGGTACAGGAAGTAGCATGTCCAGGAGAAATTAATAACCCTGGGCAGGAAAGTGGGCCCCTGGGTTTCCCTCCCAGTTATACCACCAACCAATTGATTTTGCAGGTGCAGCCTTTCTGGACTGTATGTGTGAGACAAAGCCGTGGGACTAGGGCACATTTTCTAGTTACAGGTTCATAAGGATCATGCTTCTCCAGTATCAGTGGGAGGTGGGGGACTGACCACTCCTAGTTTGCAGATCTAAGCACTGGGAGTCCCCTGCTCCAGGAAGCCTCTTGGTCTCTGGGAAAGCAGGAAGAGCTGGCCACTCTGACAGCTGCTGTCTTCTGGTATGGACATGTTTGGCATATGACAACGAGAGCCGAGACGGCAGTGGGCCAGGGTGTTGTAGTAACCCCAGACCCTGCTGAGAATCCGGCAGGTGGACTCCCCTAGAGGCCCAGCCTACCTCTGTACTTCCTGTGGTCCTTGAAGTTGACTCCTGTGTCTGTCCTCTGCCCCTGACCCTGTGCCTGGCCTGTGACCTGTCCATGACTTCCTCAGGTTCAGAGGCCCTCACTTGTTCAGCTAAAGGTGGGGGACAGGTCATCTCTTGTATCAACACTCCCCAGGGTACACTGTCAGGTAGAGGATGACAGAGGCCCTATTGGGCTCCTCTCTGGGACTCTGGCATCGGCTCCCCTTCCCCAGGCACTTGGCCAATAGCCACCAGGTCTTGTGCTTCCCCCCTCCCCACAGACCTGGACAGGCCTGGGCACTGGGTGACCTGCTGACAGTTGTGGGGGGACATGCACAGTTCGGGGTGGAGCTCAGGCCCTGTTGCTGCTCCTGGTCTGCACAGCACCCAGCAGCCATCCTGCCCGGCAGGGGGCTTCTCAGTGGAGATGCACACACTGTGGAAGGGTAAGGTCTTTGTCCCAGCTGATGGCTGAGGAAACGGAGGCTCTGAGAAGTACAGAGGGCCTGGCTGGGCCCAGGACCAGCTCTCCTGCCTGTAAGGACCTGCTCAGGGTGCTAAGACCCTTGCCACTCAGACTTTCCTTGTCCCCACGTCTTCACCCGTCCTTTCCACACCACCATCAAAGCCATCCTTCCAAGGCACTGCCTGGCTTGTCCCTTCATTAAATAGCCTTGAAGGACATGGGGGGGGGACCCTAAACTACCTTTTATTATGGGAATTAAAAAAATATATATAGACCAGAACAGCCTAATGCCACACCATTGCCCACAATCACCCAGCTCTTAAACCAGCTCCTTCTCTCATTTCATGCTGACCCCACCCACAGCACCCCTCTACCACACTTTTTAAAAGCAAATCAGACCATTTAATCTGTAAAAAATTTTATATTTATCTTTACAAGATGAGGGCTTAAGAAATGCTACTAGTAGTACCTTTAACAAGACAAACAATATGAACAGAAGTCCTGAGTTCAAGTGTTCCCTTATGTCCCTTCAATATTGTCATTAGATCTCACTTGTTGGACTAGGTCTGAAATATCTATGCATTCCCATCGGTTGATTTGTTTCTTAAGTTTTTTTTTCTCTTTTTAATATTTTTTTTGTAGTTGGACACAATACTTTTTTTAAAAAAATATTTATTTTTTAGTTGTAGTTAGACACAATACCTTTATTCCATTCATTCATTTGTTTATTTTTATGTGGTGCTGAAGATCGAACCCAGGGTCCCGCACATGCTAGGCGAGCACTCTACCGCTCGCTGAGCCACATCCCCAGCCCCCAGTACTTTTATTTTATTTATTCATTTTTATGTGGTGCTGAGGATCGAATGCAGGGCCCTGCATATGCTAGGCGAGTGCTCTACCACTGAGCCACAACCCCAGCCCTTAAGTTTCTTTTAACCTCCAGATTCTTCTCCTCTGTTTTTTTTTTCCTTGCAATTTATTAGTTGAAGAAACTGGTCATTTAGGCTGCAGAGGTAGTATCCCCACAGTTTAGATTTTGCTGTGTGAATCCTCTGTGGTATTGGTTAACATGTTTCTCCATGCCTTGTATATTAAAGAACATTCACCTTGCTCTGATTTGAATATGGCTTGTGCTCTCAAAAACTCATGTGGAAGTTTAATCTCCATTATGAGATATAAAGATGGGACCTGATGGGACCTTTTGCAGGTGACCAGAGCTCTGCCCTCATGAATAGACAATCCATTCGTGTAGTTGATGGATGGACAGGTTTGTGGTTTATCTTGAGAGTGGATCTGCTGTGAAAGCCAGTTGGGCCAGGCGAGCACTTCCTCTCTCATCCTGAGATGCCCCGCCCCTTCTCAGCACTCTGCCAGCAAGAAGGCCATCACCAGATGTAGCCCCTTGACCTTGGACCAGAACCACAAGCCAAAATAAACCTCTTGTCTTTAAAATTCACCCTGTCTGTGCTGCTGTGCTATTAACACAGAAAGACAGACTAAGACAGTCCCAACGTCATTATCTGATTAAATTATTTTTATTCCTGCCTGTTCCCTTGTGGTTCCTGGTTACACACACATAACCTTTTGTGTTTTTTTTTTTAATACTGTACTATAAATACATGTTTCTGTATAGAACTTTCATTGTAAACATTCTTAATAGCCACTTATTCTTCCAGAGTGATGTTAAGCCTGGATACTGTCTGACTATTTCAGGATTTGTCTTGTCTGTCACTATGATAGGTACAGTAAATCTTCCATGTCTCTGGTATAATTATTTCCTTAGGAGGGATGCCCAGGAGTGAGATTATGGGGCCCAAGTGGATGAGTGATTTTATGCATTCTATGCATATTAATGAGGTGAATCCTCAAAATGCCGACTGGTTTGCAGTCACGGGCAACGAACACACCAACCCTATCTCTGTGCTTTTATCTGCACTGGGTCACATGTCCACACTGCCCCTCCCTGCAATTTGCCCCTGATTTAATGCATGCAAAATGATCATGGGGTAGATCCAAGATGATCCCAAATTCTTTGCTGTCTCTTTCATTGAGAGGTGGAGTCTAGTTCCCCTTGAACCTGGGCTGGCCTTAGTGACTGGCTTGACCAATGGTGTATGGCAGAAGTGAGGTTCAGAGACTTTTGGTCTAGGTTGCAGGAAGCATTGCAACCGCTGCCCAGGTCTCTGGGGATGCTTGCTCCAGGGGGTAACAGCTACCACAGAAGAGACCTGGCCGTGGGGGAGACTGCAAGCTAGGAGGCCCACTGTATGGGCCAAGACCAACAGCATTCTTAAGACACTTCATAATAAAATGGGCAATTTCTCTTCTAAACTTATTCTAAACTCTTTTAATAATATTTCTTCTGCTTAAAACATGAATAGATCTATTGCTAACTTTTTAGGGATTCCAACTTTATTTTTAAAGAAAGTAGAAGATACAATAACATTAAAGAAATTTGAAAACAAGGTAAAAATCCATATGCCTACCATTCTGACATACTGACAACTATATTTCTATGTTTCCTTGCTGTTTTTACAACTCATGTGTTTAAATATTTTTCTAGACTTTTGCACCTAATATTTTATCAGAAGCCATTTGTATGATCCTTCATAAGTAGCATACCCATCATTTTTAATGGCTATAGAAATTTCTTCAGGGTTTATACTAACAACCCTTCTTCCCTTTTTCGATATTTGGGTTGATTCCAGTTTTGCACTAAGCTGCTCTTTGATGGATAGTTTTCTGCGTATGGCTTTTTCCATATTTCAGGGTATTTTCTTAGGCTAGTTTCCCAGAAGGGGATTATTGAGTCAAAGCATATGAGCATTTTTATGGCTTCAAAGTATCTTTTGAAGAGGGTAGGTGTTCCATTTCATGAGGTCCCCAAATGTAAAAGAGGAAATCTGGCTTACAAAAAAAAAAAATCCCCTGCTACACATATATGTTAATATTTGGGCACAGGGCTGTTCTGATAATTTTCTAAGTAGTTAAAGCATGCCCTGTGGAACTAAACAAATATAAAAAGTTGCTTCTCATTTTGTTTTCAAGGAGTCTTTTCTGAGATGATTCACACGTCTACGCTCTTCTGAGGAGTCCATGAAGTCAGCTCTGCCATTTCCTCTTGATTCACAGACCACAGGTATCCAGGAGGAGGGGGTTCTGAGGGATTGACCCCAGTCAAGCTGCAGGACACTCATATCACTCAGTAATGTACTGGGATTTCTTCAGACTCAACTTGCTGTTACAAACTTGCATCTCCCACAGAAACCCCTGTGACTTCTTATGGAAAGTGGAGACCTCTTGAGTGGCTTTTCTTGTTTTACCTGAAAAGCAAGGCAGGAGATCCAAAAAGCTTGTGCGCTTTTCTGAGGTGGGCAGGTGACATGGAACTAGAGTGGCACATGAATGTGAGGCCAGAAAACTCAAGTTCAAGTTCATGCTGTACCCCTGAACAGCGTCTGAGCTTGGGAAAGATGGCTGCCTTCCCCCTGAGTCCCAGTCTCCTCACCTCTGGAATGGGATAATAGCACACGTCCCCAGGGTTCTTATGATGACCCCATGGGATACGTGGGGTATAAAGGTCCCTACTGTGTGGGCTGGTGAATTTTCATTTCGATCATAAGAACAGAGGCCACAGCAAAGTTAAGGTTTTATTTTGTTGGCTTGTTGGTGGGGAAACAGGAAATCTCCTGAGTCATTAGGATCAGGAGCCCTGGAGTGGTGGGGGTGGCACTGCGGGCAGGTCTGGTCTGGCTCTTCCAAGGCACCAGGGTCCTGGCAGAGGGAATATGGAAAACACTGAGTCCCCAAATCCAGGAATCAGGAAGCCTATGGTCAAGACAGGGAGGAATAACCCTGAAGGGGTGGAGGCAGCCCATGTTCTCTGACAGTGGTGTCTTTTTAACCATTCGACAGTAATGTGGTAGAAACAGGAGGAAGCAGTTGAAAGAAGAGATCAGACTTTTATGACTGCAGCCTAATTGGCCAAGGAATGGTCAAAGGGCTCTCCCCCGACCAGTGTCACAGGCCCCACCCTGGACCCTGGCTCTGTTCCTGTGCTGCTTCTGCTCTGTTAGAACCTGGCTATCCTGTGGCTGGAGGCAGGAGCCAGGCTGCCCATCTGGCACGAGGTGCCAGGCCGAGGTCAGTGAAGGAAAAAATACTCACCAACTGCGCTTTGGCTTCCTTCAGGGTCCTTGCTCCACCCGTCCACCCTCACAGGGGCTAGTTTCTCTGTCCACCATGATGCAGGAGTCTTAAAGGGGTAGGACCCACCCCTCCCCAACATGGGGAAAAGCAAATACGTGGCAGGGCCCGGGGAAGACCAGGAATTCGGGGATGCCCAACTGTTTCTCTCTCTGTTCCATCATCTGGTTTTGGGAAAGAGACCATGAAAGGTTTAGCTCACTAGAGGTCATGGGGCTTTCTCTTTAGCCCTGAGATTTTTCAAAGTCAAGCAGCACTCCTGGGAGCAGACAGTTTTCCTGGTGTGATTCCCCCACGTACCCACCACAGGACTGACCAAGGGTTTTGAAATACCTTGATATGGGTAGTTGCCAACTTGTGGGTCATGAAATCTATTGAATGAGTCTTGATCAACTTTTTTTTTTTCCCTCTCTCTTTTAACAAAATGGAACAGAACAGAGTGGTGGAAAATGTCTGAGTTCATGGCATGTAGAAAGGGCAAATATTGCTACATGAAACTTTTGTTTCCGATGTGTGTGTTTATGGGATTGTATGATCAAGGGTCACGGTCAAAAAAAGATTGAAAGCTACAATCTGAGAACATTTCTCAGGGTGCACCATTGGCAACTTTGTTGGGATATTTCCTTGTTGAGTGGGCTGCATCTGACAGTGCAGAATTTAGCATCCTTGCTCGGCCAAATGCCAGTAGCATTTTCCTTCATTGGGACACAAGAAGTTCCCCTTAAGCCCATATTTCTAAATACCCCCTCAGAATGCTGCTGACCAGCTGTGAAGCCTTGAACCTGCAGGATGGAGGGTGGAAGCTACAGCTGTTGCTGTTGAAGCAGCTCTGCCTGCACTTCCCAGCTGCTTCCAACATCCAGCAGGCAGGAGGCAGGAGGGCAGGCAAGGGGTACAAAGCCGGGCTGTTCAACCAGCCACTCTCAAGAGAAAGGTGTGGCCCTGCCATCAAGGATCAGTCAGTGATGCAACGTTTATCTCTTTGGACAGATTTCACATCCTGCCTTCTCTGGCTTATCTCCAGAACATATTTATCAACTCTTATCTTTCCAGAGACAAAAATAGCACTCACGTGTTGGGCTTCTGTAGATGCTGCACTCCTTGTTACAGACCCTGGGGGAGGGCAGCCATTGTGAGGGCACTGATGGGCGGAAGGCAGGCAGCCCACAGGTGCGGGGTTTTGCCCATGCCCTCCTCAACTGGTCTCCTGGGCAAGTCTAATAGTCCCTGGGGGATTCCTCAACTCTTATTTCTTTAAATTAAATAAAATTGCAGCAGAGAGCCTCTGATTGGTTTGGCCTTGGGATCAAGTGCAAAGGCCTTTCTACTTTTGGGGCTGCTTTCTCTCCAAAGTCTTGGATCCTAACGGTCCTAATCTAACGGAACACATTTTTCTCCCTCTTTCAAGGGTGTGGCAAGTGGGAAAATCCATGCCAGAGCCGTCTTGGCAGTTTGTCTGAGCTGGAAGCTGCAAAGGCATCATTGTGGGGTTAGCATTGGAAACGGGAAAGTGTTCTTAGGCAAGAAATTCCAAGACAGAGTTCAGCAACCAGGTGCCACAAGAAACACAGATGTGAAACTTCAGGCCAGGGGCCACAACGCTTCAGTGTGCAAGAGAAGGACTAAATCCCGGCTCCTCAGGCCTTCCCTCAGACATTCTGATTTGGTAGGTGCTGGGCAGAGACTAGGAATCTGCTTTTTACCTTCTTTCCACAAAGTGTTTGGAGGTAGGTGGGCCACCTGTTGAAATGAACCGTGGCTAAACAATGCCGTCTGAAGGGTGGCACCTGGTAAGGCAGTGCTTAGCACACAGTACTTAGGACAGGTCATGAGCATGAAGCATCCATTCCCTGTTCTCCTGGTTTGTAATGGTCTTGACTCTGAACATCCCAGGACTGGACAAAGAATACTGGACCCGAGTCAGGACACTTGGCTGTGGCTTTCCCCTGGATTCACCATGACCCTGGACAAGCCCCTCCCTCCTGCTCTCCCTTTGTTTGAGCAAAATAGAGCTGGGCTTGAGGCTCTCTTGGCCAGATTTGATATTCTGTGAAGCTCCAAGTTCTCTTCAGCATTTAAGCCAGTTCTCAGGAAGCTTGCCCCGACGCTGTGCTCAGGTCTCTAGGAAGCTCAGCTGTGGCTCATCATAGCCTCCTACGTGTGCAACCTTTGTTAAGTTCCACTCACCAAGACACGGAATTCAACTCAGTCGATCCCATGAGCCTCTGTTTTCACCAAGCGGCCATGTGTTTGGTCAGCCCCAGTGAAAACCTTGCTGTCAATGCTGGGGACAGGGTCTCCCCACTGCTGGGCTGTAGATACCTCCAACTGAGTATGAGGCCTGATTTCCCTGGTCTGGGGCTACCTCCCCCCCCCCCGGAAATGTTTCCCTGGGTGCTTCATCATATAGAACCTCTGGCCTCACACTCTCCTGATGGCCCTGATTCTCTCACTTCTCCATCCTAACCTCAGTTTCCCCCAAATGGAGCCTGAGATAGAGCGCTCTGTGCTACCAAGTTCCAGGCTGGGTGAGGTGGTGCATGTCTGTAATCCCAGCTGCTTGGGAGGTTGAGGCAGGAGAATCATATGAGTTCAAAGCCAGCCTTAGTGACTTGGTGAGACCCTAAGACTGTCTTCAAATAAAATATCAAAAGGGCTGGGGATGTGGCTCAGTGGTTAACCTTCTCTGGGTTCAACTCTAGGTACCAAAAAAAAAAAAAAAGAGTTAAGTTCCAGGAAGAAGGCAGGAGGATGGGGCAGGGGAAAAGGAAGAGCAGTTAAGTATTTAATACACACATGTTCACATTCTTGTGGGACTGCCTCTTGAGAAGCTGCTTCTCAGCAGAGTTCAACTGGGGAGGAAGGGAGGGATACTCTTTATCCATCATATCCATCTCCCATTGTTCAAAAGTTTGCTGCATCTTATTTCCTTTGCGAGGGTCTTATGTGTGGACACTAAATGAACCCTGCAGCAGGTGGTGCCTCAGAATGGGTGGAGAAGCCTGAAGCAGGAGGGAGAGGGAGACACCGGGTATTCCCTAAGGCACTGCCTGTGGTAGCCATGGCTGGTCAGAGGCTGTACTGATTGATCTCTGCAGCAACATCTGTCGCAAGGACGGCCACTTGAAGGTAGGTAATGCGGAGGAGACGTGAAGTGGTGCACTGGACCTGTGGATTTGCTTTCCAGTTTCTGTTACCTGCAGTCCACTCTGGTGCAAAACATCAAATGGAAAAGCCCAGAAATAGACAATGCAGAAGTTTGAAATTGTGTGTTTGTCTGAGTACAGCGTTCTCCGCACTTCATCTCATCATGTAGGCTGTGTATCATCCACATCTTCACAGGAAGGAGGGGGAGTACCTTCAATAGGATGTTTTGAGAGAGAGAGAGAGAGAGAGAGAGAGAGAGAGAGAGAGATCATATATTTTTACTACAGTAAGTTGTTATGATCTTTTTATCATTGAGTAATTGTAATCTCTTCCTATGCCTCATGTATGGATTAAAATTTTAATCATAGTTATGTATTTATAGGAAAAACAGCATATATAGGGTTCAGTTCCATCTGCAGCTTCAGGTATTCACTGGGGGCCTTGGACTATAGCCATGTGGATGAGGCGGGACCCCTCTTTCAATTCTGTGAGAACACAATGTCCTCATCATTTTCTAAGGGGAGAGGTATAAGTTCAATAGCCAGAGTTCCTTTCAAGTTCACAGCCAACTGAAATCTCTGAACAGCAACAAAGTAAAACAAGCTACAGTTCCCTCCCTCCCAGGGTAGCTGCTCCCACCTCCTTCCCCTCCACCATTCCAGAGCGGCTTTGTTCTTGGCCAGAGCTGTGGATGATCTGTCCGGCTTGGCCAGATGAGGTGCTCTGGACTTTTGCCCTTTAAGGGTCTGGTTTCTTAGTTTCTTTGATTGCTTCTTGTATTCATTTGCCATCAGTTATGAGATACAGGAGCATGAAGCAATACCCCAGGACCCTCCCTGGATTCTAGGCATAGCCTCTCTGCCCATGGAAAGTAGCTGCCACTGTGGCTCCTGGTGGCTCACTGTCCCCATAACACAATCACTCCTTTTTTGCCTACTTATTTATGAGAAGCCTCAAGGGACATGGGAGTGGTTATAGCTTCAAGCTTAGTGGCCTTACTTTGTCTCTTGAAAGTTCTGCTGGACCCCAGCAGCTCTACCCAGCAAGAGCACAAAGCTTCAGGGGATCACTGGGAGAGTGAAAGGGCTCACTCCCATCCTACCCTTTGGTTTCCAGACCCAAGTACGGTTGGCTCTTTGTATCTATGGGTTCTGTGTATGAGGATTCAACCAACTTCAGATTAAAAATTTTTGGAAAAAAAAATTCTGTCTATAATTGAACATGTACAGACTATTTTCTGGTCATTATTCCCTAAATAGTATAGTGGAAAAACTATTTATACAGATTTTACATTGTAAATATAATTAGTATTTAAGTAAACTGGAAATGATTTAAAATATATGGGAAGATGTGCATAAATTATATGCAAATATTAAGCTGTTTTACATAAAGGACTCGAACATTCCTGGATTTTGGTATCCATGGAAGTCCTAGAACCAATCCTCCATGGATATGAAGGGACGACTATACTCTAGTTATTGGAGACACAGCCGCAAGTATTGGCATCAGCCACTGTACCTAGCCCATTCTGGAGGAGGTGCCACAACTCTGCATCAGGTTGTCCCTAAGCTGTGCCCTAGGTGAGCCTTTCATAGGTCTTTCCACCATCCTACCAAGCACTAGCTATTCCTGGATGGTACATGCTCAAACCATCGGATTCCTCGGTCATTCACCCTTTATCACTCTTCCTCTGAGACAATGTGGTATGGAAACTATGTGGATAATGCAGGCATTCTGCAGGTCTCAGGATGGTGGCACTGGCAAAAGCACTTGGTCAGGGAAGGCAAACCATTTTTAGGTTGATGCTGATCACTCAGAACAGAATCTGAGGAAGCCAACCTGTCACCAAGTGGTGGGCGGGTCTTTCTGAGGAGTGGTACCGTATGGAGGGCTCAGTGACAGCTCCACATATGGCAGGTTTGGTGCATTCAGCAATGTCAGCAGCTAGATCTGCTTTAGAGGGATGGGGTTCATAGTTTGGGGCATTTGCTTAACATGTACCCAATGCTGTCACTGTTTAAGGCTGCTCCATGTCAGCCCTGGGGTAGCCAAGGAGAGAGACTGACTGACGTCCACGGGATGGGTCATCCTGTCCACCTCTGTGGCGCAGGGTCTTCAGTCAGCACTAGAGATGCAGAGACTAGTACATTTGGGGCTCATTTCCATAGGTCTATCCATATCACTTTTTTTTTGGTCAGCTTTTTTGCTGCTGTGACTAAAAGATCCGACTAGAACAATTGTAGGAGGAAAAGGCTATTTTAGGGCTCCTGGTTTCAGAAGTCTCAGTCCATAGTCCATTCCTTGGGGATCCAGATGAGGCAGAAGAACATGGAGGAAGAGTGTGGTGGAGGGAAGCTGCTCACGTGATGATCAGGAAGCAGAGAGAGAGGTCTCCACTGGTCAGATACAAATATATACCCCCAAACCAACCTCAATTCCCACCTCCTCCAGCCACACCCCATCACTTCAGTTACCACTCAGTTAATCCCTATTTGGGTTAAGGCTCTTACAACCCAACCATTTCTCCTCTGAACCTTCTTTCATTGTCTCACACGTGGGCTTTTGGGGGAGACCTCACATTCAAACCATAACACTCTTCCCTAGATTTCCTCTTCCTGGATCATCCAATGTATTCTCCAGGCCCCTGATCAACATTCAAGACCTGTGTCCATTGCTCAGACATCTACATATATCTAAATGTTCCACTCCTCCCCTCTTAAAAGAGGCTGACCAGGCACAGCACTCAGTTGTACCCAATGGAAGGAGTTCTCTTCCCCACTGTGCTTTAGGGTCACCCTGAGAGGCTGCAAAGCAGCAATAGTCCATCTTCACCCAGCACCAACATATGGCACCAATCCAACTGTGACGCAGCCTGAGTTTTCACTTCTCTGTGCACTAGTTGTAGGAAACCACCCTCCACGCCATAAGTGTGAAGTACGGGTATAAAGCAACTGATGACATGGAAGTTTGAACCACCTGTTCACATAATTTGCATGTGCCTTCTAGACCTGTTTAGGTCTGCTCTCCAATATCTAACTGGGGTAGACATACTGAGTTTCCTGCAAAACCCTTACAGTAGCAACTTGACTTGTAGTATCTGGTTAAAAAAAAAAAAAGTCAAATGGAAATCCTTGGGACTATCTCTTCCCCATGACTTCAAGATAGTAGATCAGAAACAATACCACCTCCCAGGAAGTACTTCAGAGAAGAGAGACACCACCAAGACTTAAATGGTGCAGGAGCCAAATGGATTGTGGGAGATGATAGTGGATACCATAAACTTGGCCAGATGGTAGCATCAAGTGCAGCTGGCATGCCAGATGTAATATCTTCACTGGAATATATCAACATAGCCTTCTGCACATGGGATGCAACACCATCTGGCAAATACAACATGAGGAAGATTTAAAAAACAATGTGCTTTTATGCCAGGGGCAATGGCACACATTTGTAATCCCAGCAACTCGGGAGGCTGAGGGAGAAGGATTGCAAGTTCAAGGGCAGCCTCAGGAACTTATCGAGGCCCTAAGCAACTTAGTGAGACCCTGTCTCAAAATAAAAAATAAAAAGAGCTGAGGATGTAGTTTGGTGGTAAAATATCCCTGGGTTCAATTCCCAGTATCATAAATAAATAACAAATGCACTGTTATGTGCAAAGGACAGTAGTTAATATTCACTATTTTACCCTAGGTTATGTTATTCCCAGAATTATAATAGAGTCCATAGGGGACTTGTCCTTCTGACACACCACAGAATATAAGGCTGGTGACAGCATGCTAATTGGAGCCAGTGAGGCGGAAGTGACAGCTACCTCTGTTAAGATACTCCATTAGGATGTGTGTGTCCAAGGGTGGAAACTCCATCCCCTCCCTCATACTGGGCTACTCAGACAGCAGCATCTGGGGCAAAGTCTTAGGTGCCTGTATTGTTTTAGGGACCACGATCCTAGGGAGCAGAGGTGAAGGGAAGGGAGGGAAAGAGAGGAAGGAGGAAGAGCCCATAAGAGGCAAGAGATGTGCGCGATGGTTTAGGAGATGCCTTAGTTTACTTTCTGGAGCACTGCATTTGAAGAGGAAGGAGGAAAATGTATTTCCTGGGTTCCACTGGCTGAGAACTTGTCCCAGGTAGTGTAACTGTGCTGCACTTCCAGGTTGCTAGCTCATGGGTGCTGAGCAGACTGAGGATGTCACACCTAAGCATCTGCAGGAGGTCCTGGGGTGGAAGTCAGGAGGTGCAATGAGGGCATAAGGCAAGGGCTGTGAACTGAGCCCGCCTGAAGTTGGTGAATGTCCAGGTAGAGTTGGTTGCAAGGAGGGAACTGGGGTTAGAATAAGTGGCCAAAGACTCTGAAGCCAGGGGATGCTGTAAGAATCTGAAATGGTCATCTCAATTTGGAGTCAAGGAGTCCACCAAGAGCACTTCCTTTGGTCAGTTTTCTTAAGAAACACTGGGAAGAAAGTGGCAATAAGAGGCAGCCATCGCATGTCTGTGTGTTTTCAAGAGCTGAGCAAGGGAGCCAAGGGCTTTGTCTACCGACTTCTTCCCAAGCTGCTGCTTGGGTGGTGATGGGAGAGGCATTAATTCCCTGCCACTCCTGGTCTGCTGTGTTGGTGGGCAGAGCAGGCTCCGGGTAAAGCTCCCAGCCCCAGACCCTCCCTGTCCACCATCAATACCAGCTAGAAGATGGCCACCCTGCACATAAATGACTGAACAGGGCACTGACCATGGAACCCTCTCTCCTGATTTTCCTTTCCCCTGTGGATTGGTAGATTTTCAAATCCATCATCCTCTATTATGCTGAACAAATCAAGTGTCTTCAGCCTGTGGCCCTCCTTGGCATAACCGAACACATCGAGGTGTCATCAGTGCAAAAGGAAGCAGTGCCTCTGACTTATACCCCTAGGCCCCCCTGCAAAAGCTGAAATATGACTTCAGAGGCTGCTCAGCACCCCAGAAAAGCAACCTGGGAGTGCAGAGCCATTATACTCTCTGGGGTGAATCTTTAGGCAGTTGTGGGTTTAGACTTCATTGTTTTATCTTGATTATCCAAGAAACAGAAAATAAAATTCTTTGCTAATTCTAATAAATTCTTTTCTAGTCAGCTGGTGAAGTCTGTTCTCCCTTTTCTGCTCATTAAGTCAGACATTAAGGCGGCTTTGGGTATCTCCTGTGAACTTTCTCTTCACGACTCCACTGAGAAGTATTATATCCCATGAGCTGAAGAAACTCAAGTTCAGAATGACATGTACTAATTCTTGGTAACTTCTTTCCAAACCAAGTTTGGGATGCTTCTTACAGATTTCTGTGTCCATTCCAACTGCTCTGAGACAGTCTGGGGAGTGTTTTTGGATGCAGAATTTTCTGGGATGTTTGGATGGATTATAGGAAAATGGAACGGCCTATTCATTTGGTGGAGTCCGGGAAGATCTGGAACATAAAATCCCTCGTCTACACGTCTCGGTCTCACAGATTGTATTGCACCATGGTAAACAATTTAGACTAGCTTGGGTATGACATGAAGCTTCCTCTTAGCCATTTCTACAACTTCACATTGAATTGCAGGAAATCACTTAAGCCCTCACACCACTGTCTGGCAGGAGGTGCAATGCCTCGCTTGGCTTCCTGCACCATCCCTCCCACGCCTGCAGCTGGGACCAGTTTCACCCTCTCTCTCCTTCAGCTCCCAGCCCCAGACCCTCCCTGTCCACCATCCATACCAGCTCATAATTCCCACTTCCAGGCAAAACTACAAAATGAGAACCCTTCTTGCCTATGGACATGACTGGAGGTACACGAAAGAGGTTCAAAACCAACGGTGCTAACATGCATCTATTTCTAGTCCCTTCTAGGGGAGAAATGAGTTTCAGGAACTTAGATTCCAGTGAATTAAGTATTAAATACTTAAGCAGAACCAACAAACTATGAAATGTGCACATAGGACTTTGCTGCAGGAGAAGTAAAGCAATCTGCGACCTGATCCACGTGTATCTCAGACTGATAAATTGGACCACAAATCGGGTCCACCAATTTAAATGCAGATATACTTCATTCTTCAGGTAGCATACATTATTGAGGTGGGCAGGTTTATTTCTAAATGGCATGTTTGTTTTCATACCTTTCAAGGCAGATATACTTTGTATATTAAACATGTAGAAATACGTCCTTCCCCATCTTTCTTTAAATATGACTTAGAAATGTCCCTATATCTTTCATTTACCCATTTTTAACAGGGACATGAGCTGTCAGTCTATGCCAGTTTTTTTTCTTTCTTATAAGCAAAGACACAGTGCAAGTGTGGCTGAATGGCAATTGACCTTTAGCTTTGGTGCTGGGAACCTTAGAGAGTGGTGGGGACTATGGCAAACTGAAAAGTGTGGCCTGAACTTAGGCAGCAGTCCCTAATCAATGCCAGTCAATTATCAGTGCAGGGAACCCAGGCCCCATATTGCTGTGTTTCCCAACATTTTGAAAAGAAGTAAGAAGTATGGACTTGAAAGTGTAATTTCCTAATATTACTAATTTAATTTGGAGTTTGATGCCAGGCAAATCAAATAAAACATATCTGTGGGCAACACTGGGTCCATGGCCACTAGTTCGCAGTCTCTGGTTTTAACTGTCATACAAAACTACAGAACAGCTGTGTAGTCACAGTTGATGTGGCTTTTCCCTAACAATACGGTAAAATTGTTCTAAGAAAGTCAATTGTATTCCTAATTGACAGGGTACTTTACAAGCAATAGAGAAATATACAACTAAGGAGGCCAGTTCTCAATGGTTAGTGATTGATAATAAGGTTATATCCGTCACAGAAGACTGCAAGTGGGACAGAATTAATTGAAGAAAATGCAAATAGATTTTTTTTTTGTTAGAATGCATTTCGCCTTCCATTACCTTGAGGTGGGACTATTCTAGAGTTGCTTTGGCTCCAGATGCCTCAGTTTCTCAGAAGCTTTTTCTGCCTGGCTTCCTCCCCTGCTTCCCCTCCCCCAGGCCACAGCCCTGATCATCCCAAGCACCAGTAACAGAATCTAACATCCAGTGGGCATTGTCCTGGGCCAGGCACTCTGATAAACGCTGTATATTTCAGTAACACCTCCAATCTTCCCACCAACCTAGGGGGAGGGAAACTTTTCTATTCCATTTTACAGATCTGCCCATGTTTCCTGAAATAGCAGCTAGGATTCAGTCCAGACACAGTGACCCCAACTTGTGAGCCCAAGCTCAGAATTCCTACTCTGCTGTCTCTTGTTTGTTAGAGGATCTTTCTCTTACAGTGACAGGGACTCAGTATCTTATAAGGATTTTCTCAGTGTATGTGAAACTGCAACATTTGAAGACCTTTTTCATCCTTTTTTTTTTTTTTTTCAAATTAGTCTCCTTCCTTGACAATCCATCACTCACTGGGTAGATGAGGCCTCTCTGGGCCTCAGTTTCTCCATCAATAAAATGGAGACAGGTGGGAAGTGGCTGGATCAGGTTTCTTAGGGCTCAATCCATAGTAAATATTCTGGGAATCCAAAATGCTGAGGGAAGGCCAACTGTTGCACGTGACCCTTCAAATTCTTCTATATATCACGAATGTACCTCAAGAAGGCCACTCCTGGGCATCCAAATGGGTTAATGGGGTAGGTGTGACTGGTGGGGCACAACTGTCAGGAGCTCCATGCAGCTGTGCGACCTCGCTCATTCGCTCTGCCTGTGAGCCTCAGTCTCCTCATCTGTCATGTAAGGCCATCCCAATGATTCCGACTTCTCTGGGTTGCTGAGACGAAAGGAAGAGCTTTGTCCGTGGGCAGCCCCAACTGGGACAGGCTTGAGGGCGGGCGAGGGGCGGCGCGTCCCACTTGCCCGGAGCAGGCGGGCGCGGGGCTGTCCTCGCAGGTTACATAAGGCCGCTGGCTGGAGGCGGTGGCAGGGAGCGCGCGTCCGTGGAGGTGTTACT
>NW_026000101.1:13060601-13200506 GCF_001458135.2 Marmota marmota marmota | reverse complement strand
CGCTTCCCCGCGCCGAAGCCCCCTCCGACCAGACCGCCCGCTTCACCGTGTCTCCCTCGGCCACTTATTGCAGGAGGAATGGGCAGTGCTGGCGCGTGCTGTTGCTGCTCTCCATCTCCGCGCTCCTCTCCGCTGTCACCCAGACAGGCGCCTCGACGGGTAAGCGACTCACCCGGAGGGTGGCACTAGCTGCCTCCGCGCCCTGGGGAAGTTGGTTTGGGCGGCGGGCACGGCTGCGGTGCGCTCTTCATTCCTGGACATAAAAGGGAGTCCTTGCCACTATGCGCGCCCTGGCGGTCCTACCCGCGGCTTTCTCAGGACAGTGTGCGGGTTCTAGCCGCAAAGGCGGTCCCTGGCAGCCCCGGCGGTAGAGCACTGAAGGGGCTCCCGAGGTGTCTGATCTAGGCGTGGTCCCGCCAATCTTCGACCGAGAGGGACTTTGGAAGCAGTTTGCTAGCGCCAAGGCAACAGTTAGCCTCCGTGCACCCAGCGCACGCGCTCAGGTTGTGCGCTCTTGCTGGCTTATTGGAAAGGCAGGACGGTGCCTTTTTGTACACAGGTGCGGAAGCCTGAGCACCAACAGGGACACTTGGCGCCTTTGCAGCGCCAGAAACAACGGAACTGAATTGTTTCTCATGCTTACTTTAGCTTTTAGTTACCTAGCGGGGTTTCACATTTATTGTGGGCAGTGGCACCATGGATGATGGAAAGAGCTGTGGGCTGGAACCAGGGAACCTTGTCCCTTCTGTTCCCTGGGCTTTAGTTTCCTGATTCAGAGGTGGTTGGCTGAGCAGTGGAGTCTGAGGTTAGATGGTTAACTGGGTTGAGTGGGTTTAAGGTCAGATTGCCTGGGTGTGAATTGTGGCTCAGCTGCAACTTTGGGAATGGATTTCACCTCTCTGTGCCTCGGTTTTCTTATCTAAAAAGGAGGAATAGTTAGACGGTCCTGCCTCCTGGAGATGCCATGAGGATTCAGGGAAAAACTAGACGTAATGTGTCTTCCTTGCTGCCGGTACATATGAGGCACACAATCAGTGGTAGAACTTCCTATCTGCTTGATAGAACTGCTTGATCCTTGCAGTAACTGTGTTTGGAAAGCAATGCAGAAATTTTTGCAGCATTGAAATAGAGAGGCTCTAGAAGTGGCTGGTCTGAAAGCTAGAACTTGAATTCAGGTCTCCAGACTCCTAATCCTCCTTAGCCACTTCCCCAGGCATTTCAATAGGAGAATCCATCTCTCAACGGTGACTTCTGACCCCTTTTGGATTTAGAGGATTAGTATACAGCCCTGATTGAATAGGGATTGAGAAGACTATGAAATAACTCCTGGTACCCTGGTGGAGTGGATGTCCTTGGTTAACTCTTTGTATTTGAAGAAGCCTGGACAGCTCAGACTTGACTCCCAGGGAGCGAGACTCAAAGGCGATGATAGCTTTTCCTGCCAGAGCATCAAGTTTTTTTTTTTTTTTTCCAGATCAAAGGGCAGCTGGAGCATAGTTTTGGCTTCTCGGCTCCCTGGCCCATGTTGGAACGCTGCAGTTTTGCATGTGCTACAGGGCACTGCCAACTCAGTGATAGAGGGCAGCTTTTGGATTCTGTGGTCTTTTGAGAACTTTGCTGTAACTCCTACTTCCCCCAAAGGAAGAGGGTTCTGGGGAAGGGAACTGATGTTTCTTTCTCCTCCTGAGTTTGTAGCCTGGTGCCCTGATGTCAGATCAGGATTGTTTTTTCTAACAAGGAGGAAGTCCTGTTTCCACCATAACCTAGAGAGGGAGGGCCAGCAACTCCTCAGGAGGGCCATTTACAACCGATGCTAGTCAGTGTTCCTTGCGGAATCTGAAACCAGTTCCTGGAAATGTGAACTCTCCAAAGTTTGCCGCAGTTCCGTGTGGCAACGCTTACAAAACACGGTCTGTCCAGGTGGAGTGGGAACGTGTTCCTGTTTCATTCCTCCACTTCTCACGATCCTTCCAGGAGATGGGCACTGAGGACTCTTACTACTTCCGTTCTTCAGATGAACACACCAAAGTCCAAAGTCACAAGGCTTCCAAGCATCTGGGGTAGAATTGGAATGAGAGAGTGTGACTTCATTGCCCTTGCTGAATACCATCCTAGTATTCAGTTAGAGCAGATTCACAGATTCACACCTTGCAGGGCCCCACAGTCTCTAGTGAACCCCATAATCAGAGTGTCCTAATTGTAGCATGAGCTCATTGCATCTGCGTGGCTATTGTGCACTCTGCAGATCAGTTACCCTCCACCAGCTCACTGGATCTGCCGCCTGGTAGTGCTGAGAAGTTGGGTTCCATCTTATAGATGGCTTTCAGGGAGTCTATTCAGCAACACAGAGGGGGTGACGCACAGATCCCTGTACAACAGTTCAGATGGACCTTCTAGGCATTACACTAAGTGAAAGAAGCCAGGCATACACTGGGTATCGTCAGAGTCCCATTTATACAAAATTTCTAAAAGGGCAACGCTGCAGAAATGGAAACCACCAGCAGCTGCCTGGGCCAGAGACAGAAGCAGGGACTGACTGCAAATGAGCATCAGGAACTTTCTGGAGAAATATCCTAACACTGGACTGGGGTGGTGGTTGGACAACTGTATACATTTACAAAAGTTCACCTAACAGGACAATTAAAATGAGTGAATTTCAGGGAGGGTGTACTGTGCCTCACTGAAAAGAGTTATAGAAACAGAAGAAAGCATTTCCCCAGGTACCAGGGCACCCAGGCTCCAGCCTAGGACACACCCGGCCCACCGGGGGCCACTTGCAAGCTGCCGGCTCAGAGTGCATTGCCTCTCCTGAGTTCTGGCTGGAAAGGTCAGGTCCACCTGTATCTCTAGGTCTCCAACTCAATTGTTCCCAGCATCCCTGAATGTCCTTGTGGGCCCAGGGTAAGTCTCCCCTGTTAGGGACAGAACACAGGCATGGGGCGATTCACAGACAATGGAGCTGTTGAAAAAAAATGGATACTCGTAAACTTCCTGTTTTTCCTTCCTCACCTCAACCCCATTTAAATTTCAAGCACTGGGAAGCTCGGGTTTCATCACACACTACCTCTGTGAACTCAGATGAGTTTCACTTGAATCTCAGTTTTCCTGTCTATAAAATGGGGAGGCAAGATTCACTCCTGTCTGTTTTCCTTCTAATTTAAAACATGGGAAAACAACAACCTTTGCCTAGTGTGAGCTCTAACTTATTCTGCATAGTTTAGTTCAACAAATACAAACTGAACACCCATTTTGCCAACCTGCATGCTGACTGGGGACAGAAAGGAGTTGGGCACAGATCTGCCCTGAGGTGCTTATAATGCATAGGCAGAAATATAGGGTATCAGACAATAGTCCTGGAACCCTTCACATTCAACATCCATCCCGTCCTGTGTGCACCCAATCCCATCCCCTTACACATTCCTGTTTAAAGAGACCTCTTGCAGTGGGGTGTCACCACATGACCCCTGTGTTCCTAATGGGTCAGGACTGGGCTGCCAGACAGCATTATCCCTTCCTTTCCCTGTGAAGGCACAGTGTCATTGGAATGCCTGTTATTTTGGAAGATGAGCCATGGTTGGGGAAGGCATGATGTGGTTATAAGTAATTTGTTCCTGCCATCAAGTGCTGATATGTATAAGTTATTTGCTTCTCTTTAAAATATCAAACCATTGAGAAAAGTTCTTGCTAAAAGTACAGCTCTTTTATTATCACAGAATAAACCTAAAACCCAGGTCAGGAAGCGGGCTAGCCCCCAGGCTCTGTGAGGCCCTGTACTGAGATTTTTCCCTCCCTCCTCTCAGAGGTAAATCTCACCTTGCCATCACTTACTTGCATTTAATAAATAACTTTACTACGTAAGTATGTCTCCTTAAATTCTGAAGTTCTTTTTACTTGGTTTTAAACGTTTTACGGGAAGGATATATTCTTTGATATCTGTTTCCTTCACTGACTATTAAGATTTTGGAGATTTATTCATGTCATCGTATGTGGCTGCAGTTAGTTTATTTTCGTTGTTGTATAATATTCCATTCTGTGAATACATCAAATATTTTTTAATCCATTTTTTTCTCCAGCAACATCTGGGGTGTTGCCACTTTGGGCTCATGTGACAGTACGGCTGTGAACATTCTTGTTTGTCTCTGGTGCACATGTACATCAGTTCTGAACCTAGGAGGAGAGTGCTGGGTCATAGGGTGTCCATACCCTTCCACGGAGCGGCAGTACCAGTATGTTCTCTCTGTGGCTGTGCCAACACACGTGGCCACCAAGAAATGAGAGTCCCCATTCTTCACCTCCTCCCCAGTGCTTGGTCTTGGCACTGAAGTTAATTTCAGCATTTCTGGAGGGTACATACAAAACTCTTACTATACCCTTAATTTATATTTTCCTGATTATTAAGTTGATCACCTTTTCCTATGTTAATGGACCATTTTGACATCCTAACTTACTTATTTTATGAGAGGAAATTCATGATGGAAGATTGATTATTTTAAAGTGTAAAATTCATTGGCATTTAGTGTGTTTATGCAATCACCATTTCTATCAACTTCCAAAAAACATTTTTGTCATTCCAAAAAGAAGCTGCATACCCATGAAGGAGTCACTCTCCCTCTTTGCTCTACTCCCGGCTCCCAGCAACCACGAAACTGTTTTCTGTCCTCATAGATTTGCCCAGTCTGAATATTTATACAACATGTGACCCTTATGGTCTGGCTTCTTTCACTGAGCATAACGTTTCAAGGTGAATCCATTGTGTGTGTGAGGTTTTCATTGCCATGACCAAAATATCTGACTTGGAGGAGGAAAGGTTTATTTGGACTCCCAATTTCAGGGGTTCAGTCCATGGTTGGTCAGGTGCATTGCTCTGGGCCGGAGGTGAGGCAAAACATCATGGCAGCCAGGAAGCAGAGAGAGGGGAAAGAGGGTACAGAGAACATGAACCCTTCCAGGTCATGCAGCCAGTGACCCACCTTCCCAACCCTGCCCACCTGCCTACAGTTACCATCTAGTTAGTCCATTCAGACTAAAATGGAGCTGGGCGTGGTGGTACATGCCAGTAATCCCAGCAGTTTGAGAGGATGAGGCAGGAGGATCACAAATTCAAAGCTAGCCTCAGCAATTTAGTGAGGCACTTAACAACTGAGCAAGACCCTGTCTCTAAATAAAATATTTAAAAAAAAAGGGTTGGGGGTGCTGGGGTTGTAGCTCAGTGGTAGAGCATTTACCTCTCGTGTGTGAGGCGCTGGGTTTGATCCTCAGCACCACATAAAAATAAATAAGAAAATAAAATAAAGATATTGTGTCCATCTACAACTTAAAAGTATTTTTTAAAAATGGGCTGGGGGTGTGGCTCAGTGGTTAAGTGCCCCTGGGTTCTATCCTTAGTACCAAAAAAATAAAAATAAAAATAAAAACCCCACAAAAGCAAAATGGACTAATTAGGTTACAACTTTCATAATCTCTCATTTTACCTCTGAATACTCCTGCATTAACACAGGAGCTTTGGAGGTCACCTCATATCCAAACCTGGCCCCCGAAAGCTCCATTTCACAATGCAAAATGCATCTAGTCCATCTCCAATAGTCTCATGATCTTAACAGTTACAGCATTGCCCAAAAGTCCGAGTCCAAAGCAAGTTACAGGCTGGGTGCCATGGTGCACATCTGAAATCCCATCAGATGGGAGGCTGAGATAGGAAGATTGCGAGTTCAAAGCCATCCTCAGCAAAAGCAAGGTGCTAAGCAACTCAGTGCGACCCTGTCTCTAAATACAATACAAAATAGGGCTGGGGATGTGGCTCAGTGGTTGGGTGCACCTGAGTTCAATCCCGGGTTCCCACCACCAAGTTACATATATCCAGTATGCAGTGGCACAGAGTAAACATTCTCAGACCAAAAGAAAAGGGAAGAGTATGAACATAGATAAAAGGGTTGGCACCAGGGAAAGACCTAAGTCCAGCTGTGCAAACAAGTCCCTTAGCTCCACATCCAGCAGCTGGGGCACATGGCATCTGATGTGAGCTCCAAAGGGCTGGGCAGCCCTGCCCCCTCCGCCTTGCCCGTTGCAGCCCACATGGCCTTTGTCTTAGGCTGACTCTCCCACAGCTTTCCTTGGCAGACAGTCCATGTGGCTGGCATTTCTCAGTCCCAGGGGTCTTCACTGCAGCTTTGGCTTCCTCCTCATAGATTCACACGTTGCCTTCTCTGGGGCTTTCTGCAGGGATTCCCACCCTGCTACACTGTGCCTGGCCTCCCAGTCTAAATTGTGAAATCTAGGAGGAAGCCTCCGTGACCCCTTAACTCCAGCATTTTCCTTCTTGCAGAACAAGCATGATGTGAACGATGCTGAGGTCTGCCACCGATTTGAGCAGTAGCTGGGCCCCCTTGGACTATGGCTGCGATGGCCTCTGAGTGCCTGGGCAGCTGAGCATAATGAAACACATCTTAGGAAAACAACTTTGTAGGCCCCCCTGTGTGAGAAGAGTGCCCTCATAGTCATTTCTCAAAGGAATTTTTACTTTACACCCTTGAGCCTGTGATGGCTGTGGTCTTGCCAATTCCTGGGATGCTCTGTCTCTATGCAAAGTACTTAGCATTACTTTAGTAGCTATAATTTCTTCACATCTTCCTTGACCCAAGTTTTACTTGTACTTTTCTGGCCAAATTGCAAGTTTTAAAAATCTGTCTGTCCTGGTTTTCACAGTGAACCTGGCCTAAAGCTGAGAGCAATATCCATGCCACTGCCTGAATACTGTGCTGCTTTGAAACCTCCTCAGCCAGATTAATTAGTCTATAATCTTTAAATTTGGCTTCATACAAAGTCTTAGGGAATAGGCAAAAATGTTGAAAATGTACAGTTCCTTGCAGAATGCAACATGAATTACTTCTAGTTCAGTTTCCAAGAGTCTTCATTTGCCTGGGAAACTTCATGCGCAATCTTTACTGTCCACATTCCTACTGGTATTCTAACCTTCTGAGCTCCCACCAGAACCACCTGCTAAGCTCCCCTGACAACATATTAAGGCTTCTCCAGCCTGTGTCTCCAAACTTTTCCAAACTCCTCCCACAAACCAGTTCCAAAGATTTCTAATCTACACGACTCCTAGTCTCAGCAACAATCCTACCTCTCTATACCAGTTTCTGTGTGTTGGGTTTCAATTGTTGTGACCAAGATACTTGATAAGAACAACTTAGAGGAGGAAAAGTTTATTTTAGCTCACGGTTTCAGAGTTTTATTTCATGGTTGGCTGGTTCTGTTGCTCTGGGCCAGAGGAATGGCAAAAGGGTGGAGGAAAGCTGCTTGTCTCCTGGTGCTCAGGAAGCAGAAAGAGAGAAGGAAGGGGCCATAGGGAAGAGGACCCCCTCCAGAACACCCCTAGTGATCCATCTTCTCCAGCCATACCCCTCCTGCCTACAGTTACTACCCGGTTAGTTCATTCAAACTTTGATGAACTGATTAGGCTACAGCTGCCACAGTCTAGTCATTTAACCTCGGAATATTTCTGTATTAACAGGATCTTTTGGGGGATGCCTCTTAACCAAACCATAGTGTCCATGTTATATCATGTATCAGCACATTGTTTCTTTTATGACTGTATAAATATTCCTTCATTTATATATACCACATTTTGTTTTTCATTCATCCATTGATGAATATTTGGGTTGTTTGTACCGTTTGGCTGTTGTGAACAGTGCTGCCATGAACATCTGTGTTCTAACATCTGCTTAAGTGCCTGTTTTTAGTTCTTTTAGATAGATATGTAGGAGTGCAATTTCTGGATCACATGGTGATTTTTTTGTTTACGTTTTTTTTTAGAAACCCCCAAACCGTTACCCGCAGTGGCCGCACCATTTTACATTTATACCAGCATTGTATGAGGCATCTCATTTTTCATGTATCACTAATACTTGGTATTTTAGAACTTTTTCATCGTTGCCATGTTAGTGCGTGTGAAGTGGCATCTCATTGTGGTTTTGCCTCTCAAAACTAATGACGTCAATCACCTTTTGAAGAGCTTGCTGGTCCTTTGTACATCTTCTTTGTAGAAATCCTGATTTAAACTTAGACATATGAATCAGAGCAGTTCAGAATTTTCCTGTAATAATGTCTCCTCTGGCCGTTGGCAGTCTGATAGGTGGGTAGGCGTGACACCTGAGAGCTCACATCATGGACCTTCAGTCTCCATCACCCAAAGGACATTGTCCAGCACTGAGCATGAACTTTGGCCATTTTGTCATTATTATAAACAGTGCTGCTGGGAACCTCTTCAGACAAATGGCCTTTGTTTTCTTTTTTGTTTCCTTTGGCTACACTCCTCAAACGGACTCACCAAACAACAGAGCTAGTTGGAAAGTTCTTATTTTATATTCAAATGGATCTTTGTTGATACAGGTTTAATTGTGTGACTTCCTAGTTTAATTGCCCTGTCTGGGCTATCATTGGTCCTAGGATGGAGTGCTGCAGATTCTCTCCTCCACTAATGCTGAGCCCTGCTTGATGGGGGCTCATACCAAGCCACTGGCAGGTTTCTGAAGGAGGCATGTGATGTCCAACTCCCACTCTTTGGACCGGCCAGTTTCTTTCAGAACACGCCCCTCCCCTGTCTACCTGGTAACCCCCATTCATCCTTTGGGATGGTGTTCTAGGAAGCATTCCTCCCCTCCCCGGTTTATTGGTGCCTGCTAGTCATAGGGTTATTCAAATGGTGCAGTGACCATTGATGACTCCTGTGTCTCCCGTGTTGCATGGGAAGTTCCGTGAGGCAGGGACTGGGTCTTATCCAAATCTGAATCCCAGAAGCTAGCAAAGGGCCTGGCGCAAAGTGGGCACTCAGCAGACTTTTTCAGTGAATCAAAGAAGGGATGAATGGGTTCGTCTAGCCTGTGGTTTAATGTGCCCATTTACTACATCCTCTGCGGTGTATAAGTCATCCCAACTCTTCCACGGCTCTGCAACTATGGAGTGACCATGGCCGAGTCACCAGAGAACATCATGGGCTTTTAGTTTTCTTTAATAGCTTAATAAGTAGGTAGGCTGGAATTTACACTACTGTTACTTTGCTCCTTATTATATTAATTGTTTAAACAACTTATTTTCTAGATTATACTCATCTTATTCCTAATAGCTTACACTTTGTCAAAGGTGGCATTAGCTAAATGCATAAGCTTGTTTTCCAGTCTTAGTGTCTATGGCTTGATTCCTTTAAAATGGACCATAGATTAAGATACAACCTGAAGTCAGTTCTTCTTCAAGGTAGTCCCCAGTAGTCTCAAAAGTACCAAATAAATGTGAACTATTGGCTCCTCATTGTTATTTATTATATCAATTTTTTAAAAAAATTTAATTTGTAGATGAACCTTTGTTTTATTTATTTATTTTGATGTGGTGCTGAGGATCGAACCCAGTGCCTCACACATGCTAGGCAAGCGCTCTACCACTGAGCCACAACCCCAGCCCCTATTATATCAATTTTTAATTTAATGATATAAACTTAATTCCATAATCCCTATATCACAAGTCACTTTCTTATGTTTGTACAATGTGCTTAAGTCCTTATAGTTTTGATGATTATTGTTTTGTATTGTGCTTTAAAGCCTGGTAAGAGGTCAGCCCTGCCTCCTTCTGCAGAATATTGATTTGTCATCATGTACTAGTGGAGGTAGGCGGGTGAGTGTTGGAAAGAGGGGGGCAATCTTACAGTAAGGCTCAGTGTAAGACATTAATGTCCACTGAGGAGAATAGATGAGCAAATAAGTCTTCAAAGTCAGAGCACAGATTATGGGGCCTGAGCTGCAGGCCATACCGGGCCCAGGGGAGCTGAGATGGTATAAGAGGTTTTGGAGGAACCATGTTTGCCAGCTGATCACCTTCCTCTGCTCCACCCCAGCTAGAGAGAGAAATAGTCTAGGGTGAGGACAGAATCTGGGAGAAAGTCCAGACTTCTTCCTGGGCACCTAAGGAGAAGACACAGTGCATCCCTCCTCATCTCCAAGAGAACCCCACTCAGCCCGGCCCTAACCAAGTCATCCCAACCCAACTCAGCCAACCCAACCCAACCCAACCTAATCCAGTTCAATCCAGTTCACATGCTTTGCATGCCATGGGTGATTTAATGGATCGGACAGGGCAGAAGACTCTCCTGAGGGCCCTGGTATCTCTCTCAAATGGCCAAAACCCTCTGACTTCAAAGGTTGGTGAGCCCTTTCCTGGATTTGGAGAATGTGGCCAGAGTCTGACTCGCAGCAAGCAGCCTGGCCTTAGGCCTCTGTAGGAGTCATCCCTTTCATTGCTGAGGGACTCAAATGTGGCCCAGCTTAAAAGTCCCATCCCATACCAACTGGGAGATCTTTTGCAACTAGCCTCCTCCTGAAGAGGACTTCTTCAGAATGCTCTGTCCCCTTCTGTGGTGTGGTTGCTTTCTTCGATATCTGTCTTCCTTCCATATTTCCTGGCTGCCTGCTCTCTCTGGGGCTCCCTGAGTGACACTGGACCCAGTGTCCACCTGGAGGGACTCACAACCCAGCAGGGAGGTAGGTGCCTCAGCTGGCTTACATGCCAGGAAGCTTGTCCCAAATGTGCATGCAAGCCTGGGCGCTGCTTGGGTAGGCACGTCCACTTCCACCCCAGATGAGGGAGATGTTAGGACATAAGTAGCCTTCAAAGGAGAAGATTTATTTTTTTAATATCATCAATTTTTTTTTTTTTTAGAAAACTAATGCACAATCACTATAAAAACCTAGGGCAAAAAATAAAGGAATTTGGAAAGATTACATATTATCCTGTAACTCAGCAATAAACAAACCCTGCTAACATTTGGTGAAATGTGTTCCATGTTTACTTTCCAGATCTAAGTATGCACATATATTAGAAGATGAATAGATCATTCTGTACATTATATTTTGACCGACTTTTCCCCTAGAAACTTCTTCTGGAACATTCAATAATCTTCTCCAATGTTCTTTGAAAGTAAAATAGTGTGGCATTGTATGCTTATCCCATAACTAAACGAGTCCTCTTTGAGACCTGTTGGCCATTTCTTGTTCACTGTTGTAAACCCTATAGTGATGACCATATTCTTATGGCTCTGTACTTGACCACAGTTATTTCCTAGTGCAAATTCACGGCTGCTACTTCTCTAACTCAGAAGGAGAAATGACAACAGTGAAAGGGACATGCCTGCACAGTGGGCTGCTCCCCACTGTGGCCTTGGTGGAGTGGGCCTGCAGATTCTTCCTCCCTGCACCCCTCCATTCATTTTGTGTGCACCTGGTGGTGAGGGTGGGAGGAATGAGGTTTTTTTTTTTTTCAGGAAATTAGAATGTGAGCACTCAGTCCCAGGGACCCTGCTGGTTGTCGTCCTGGAAACACCCTGGGGACTGTGAAGGAGCCATGCCCGTGCTCTCCTCTTCAGGAGTCTATACTCACCCAAGGTGAGGTCCAGCACCCAGGGTTTTCGAAGCTCCTGGCTCAATTCTCAGGTGCAACTGGGTTGAGAACAACCCAGCCCAGTCCAGAGGCTTCCTCTTAAAGGTGGTGGTCCTGAGTCCCAGAGGTAGAGCATGCCCATCCATGTCCCAACACAGGTGGAAGACCTGGCACCCAGGGAGAGGCTTCAGGAATGTGGCTCATGCCCCTGAGCTCTGGGATTCAGGGACCTGAGTTCAAATCTCTGCTCTGCCACTTCCCTGTGAGTGATCTGGGACCAGTTACCTCTCTTATCCTTTTCTTCTTAGTTGTAAAACAGGTCAGTATTTCCTATTTGTGAGGATTGATGAGACGAGCATCAGGCTTGCCATTGGTGACTAGTTTTTTTTTTAATTATTTGTTCTTTTTAAATATACATGGCAATAGAGTGTATTTTGACCTATTATACATACATGGAGTATAACTTCCCATTCTTGAGGTTGAACATGTGGAGTTACACTGGCCGTGTATTCATATATGAACATAGGAAAGTTATGTCCAATTCATTCTACTGTCTTTCCTATTCCCATCCCTCTCCCCTCCCTTCATTCCCCTTTGTCTAATCCAGTGAACTTCTATTCCCTACCTCCATTGTGTGTTAGCATCCGCATATCAGAGAGAACATTCAGCCTTTGGTTTTTTGGGTTTGCCTTATTTCACTTAATGTGATAGCTTCCAGTTCATCTATTTACTAGAAAATGCCATAATTTCATTCTTCTTTAAGGCTGAGTAATATTCCACTGTGTATATGTGCCACATTTTCTTTATCCATTCATCTGTTAAAGGGCACCTACATTGGTTCCATAGCTTAGCTACTGTGAATCGAGCTGCTATAAACATTGATGTGGCTGTGTCACTGTAGAATATTGATTTTAAGTCCTTTGGGTATATACTGAAGAGTGAGATAACAGGGTCAAATTGTGGTTCCATTCCAAGTTTTCAGAGGAATCTCCATACTGCTTTCCATAGTGGTTGAACCAATTTGTAGTCCCACCAGCAATGTATGAATGTAAATTTTTCCTACATCCTGGCCAATATTTATTGTTACTTGTATTCTTGATAATTGCCAATCTGACTGAGTCAGATAGAATCTCAGTGTAGTTTTAATTTGCATCTCTCTAATTGCTAGAGATGTTGAAACTTTTTTCATATATTTGTTGACTATTCGTATATCTTCTTCTGTGAAGTGTCTGTTCAATTCCTTTGCCCATTTATTGATTGTTTTTTTTTTTTTTGGCGTTAAGTTCTTTGAATTATTGGTATATCCTGGAGATTAATGTTCTATCTGAGGTGCAGGTGGCAAAGATTTTCTCCCATTCTTTAGGCTCTCTGTTCACATTCTTGATTGTTTCTTTTGCTATGAAGAAGCTTTTTAGTTTGATACCATCCCATTTATTGATTTTGATTTTACTTCTGTGCTTTGGGAGTTTTGATGAGGAAGTCAGTTCCTGAGCCGACATGATGGAGCATCGGTGACCAGTTTAATGCTTCATTCCTTCCCTGAGCCCACATCATTGTGGGTTCCTTGAGGGCAGGAGCCCTGCTTTATTTATCCATGTTTCCACAGCGTCCGACATGGCACCAAATGGACACAATGAGCATTTGAATACGTTCATGAATGAATCATTCAAAGCCTGGGACTGTGGAGATCTTAGTGAAAACCCAGCATTATGAACCCTTGGCCGTGGTGAAGCCTATGTGTGCCTCTGACCCCCACTGGAAGACCACCCCGCAGCCATCCCCCATGGTGGCTGATGGTGGGCACAGAGGGGATGGGAGCAGGGGCTTCTATGACAGATACATTGGGAATTAGAGTATGTTTCATGAAAAAAATAATAATAAGGTAAGCTTTTCCCATGCTGGGAAGTTGGAACCATTGCATCCAGTGGAACAGAGGGGCAGAGATCCCAGCTATGGCAGGCTGAACCTAAATTCATGCCGTTTGGACAACATCACACCCTGAACTCTCGAAGTCGGCTCAGCCAGCTGCTTCTCCACCTCTGGCCACAGCAGCAGTGCTGGCTAATCCTAACTTTATTGTCCAGAGAGGGACAGTGACTAGCTCAAGATCATGGTGCAAGTTGGCAGCAGAGCCAGGACTAGAGCCAGGTGTCCTGACACCCAGACCGCTGCTGTGATGCCCAGAGAGCCTCACATGGACCTAAGAAAATACCACAAATATGCTTTGTGCTAATAATGATATAGTGCTTTCGACATTTTAAACATACTTCAGTTATATGTAGGTAGGTACATGTTTCGAATACAGGCATATCAATTATATGTATATATGTCTGTGTGTGCATTTGATATATCTAACTAACAACAGCCCAGTGAAGTGAAGTCCAGTTACAAATTGACGACAGCAGGCAGGTCTGTGTCCCGGGCTCTGTTCTCTCCACTGTACAGCCCCCGCGGTGCAGCCTCAGTCATCTTGTGCCTTCTTCAGCTGTGGTCCATGGACCAGCAGCATCCGCATCACCTGGGAACTCAGTAGAAATGCAGTGTCTCCGGCCTCACCCCCACCCCCACCCAGACCCAATAAATCAGGATCTGCGTTCTCAGGAGATCCCTGGTGATTCGCATGCATGTTGATGTTTGAACCAGCTCTGGTTATGTTGCCTCTGCTTGAAACCCTTCCCATGATAACCACCTGTGTTAGGCAGAGTAATGGCCCTCCAAGGTGTCTGCCTGCATCCCATTCCTCAGGACCTGTGACCACATCAAGCTACATGGCAAAGGGGAAGTGGGGTTACAGGTCGACTGAAGGTCGACAATCCGCCGACCTCTAAAGGGAGAATTTCCCTGGATTATCGGGTTGGGCCCAGTGCAGCCTCAAGGGTCCTTCAAGTGGAAGAGGGACCCGAGGAGGAGGTGGGGCAGCCACAGAGAAGGGCCTGACCAGCTGGCTTTGCAGCTGGTGGAAGGGGCCAGGAGCCGAGGGGTGAGGGCAGGCTCCAGAAGCTGGAAAAAGCGAGGGAACAGATTTTTCCCTTCATGCTTCCAGAAAGCACAGTCTGTTGACATCTTGATTTTTATCCCAGAAAGACCTGTGTTGGACTTTCAGCCTCCAAAACTGTAAGACAATAAATCTGTGTTGATCTGAGCAACGGAGTGTGTGATAATTTAGTATAGCAGCAATCAAAGATGAAAACAGCTCTCGAGGCAGCGTTTGGGGCCCTCGGAAGTCCCACTGAGTGCTGATCTGGCCTCCTCTCTCAGGACATCCCCTAACACCCTGATCTCACACCAGCAGGGCCTATGGAGCCCCTCCCCTGGGCATCCAGATTCTCTATTCTCTGTATCCCCAGCACCGGGCACTGTGTCCAGCCTGTGGGCTGTAGTCAGACAATGCTTGTTGAAGGAATAACCCGTGAAACCCTGCTACATTCAGGTCACCACCAGCCCAGGAGAACTGCCCCCACCCCCGCCCTGCCCAACACCACCATGTGGTGGCCATAGGGAGGGACATGGGGCAGATTCATCTGGAGCCTGTGTTTTGACATTTTCCTTTCTCTTCTTCTACTTTGGACAAATTTATAAAACTCTCTGGCTTCAGTTTTCCTATCTGGGAAACAAAGAGGCCTGACCAAGTGAACTCTAAAATCACTGTTAGCCAGAACATTCTCGAACATCTGATCAGGTTCCATTTGCTGAATTTCGTGGCTGAGGGCTTGAACTCGACAGTGCTCAGCCCTGGTCCCTGGTCATCCTGCTCTGAACATGTCCTTCACTGGCAGCCCATTCTTGAATTGGGACATTAAACTGCCCAACAACTGTGTATATTTGGTACAAAATAGAGGCTCCAGCTGCCCTGTCTAGTTAAAATGCCAAATTACTCACTCTCCCACAGAAAGAAAAAAGGGGGACCAAAAAAGAAACCGTTTCTCACTGCAGAGATTTTCCATGTGACACATTTTCTAATTTTACTTCAGGTTAAACTGTCTATAGTAGATGGCTCCCTTTCAGGGTCTCCCCCTCCCCTCGTTGGCCATGAGCTTCCAGTTTGAGAAGTGGAATCGTTCTGGTTTGTTGAGTACACGCAAGTGTGGGCTGATACCAATTATCCCTGCACGTCTTCATTTTCTCTGCTCAAAGATGCACAGCTTAGTGGTCAGGAGTTCTTGGTTTTAAGGCTGGCCACGGGGCTCTGGCCAAGGCACTTCCGCTCTCAAGGCACACAGTCTGCAAAGGGAGGAGCAAGTTGGCTGACCCGAGACGGTGCGGCTGCGTTGGAAGAAGTGGTTGCTGGGCCATTTCTAAGGGTGGTTCTGTTTGAGACGGTACTGGGATCGTGTGCAGCTGAGTTCACGTCTGCCTGCAGCTTTGGCAGTCTGTGCACGTCGCTCTGGTGCGTGGAATGAGTGAGACATTTTTAGCACCTGTAGAGAGTACTGTAGCTTTGATTTAAAGGCACGAATTCTGCTTCTGCACTGTCTGTCACATGCAGTCCTTCCCTTCCATCCCCTGCCCCACCTGGGTTCAGCCTGTGCCGGGTCTCTCTACTGGGTTGTCTGAGCGCTTCCCTTGTTAGTAGGACCTCTTCTGTCTCTGATCTCTGGCACAACTTCCCACTGCAGTCAGAGAAGCTCATCTAAAACACAGGTCCCCACATGCCTCGTCCCCTCTTCAAACCCTTCCGTGCTTTCCATTACAGCACAGAAATTTCCCCACTCTTGGGGCTGGAGTCAAGGTCTCCTCTGCTCTCACATCCCTCCCATGCCCAGGCTCCAGCCACACGAACTACCTGCTGCCTCTGGATTTACCATTTCATGTTCCAGTCTAATCCACATCCACCTCTCCCCCTTTATAGACTTGCTCCTCAAACTGGCCCCCGAACCAACAGCACACCAGCAGCACCCAAGAGCTTGTTAGGAATGGAGGGTGCCCGGTCCTGTCCCAGGCCTGCAGCACCAGAATATGGACTTAGCCACTCCTAGGTGAGGGGGTTGACCTCCTTGGTGAGCTGCAGTGCTCTGTGACCTGGGGGTGGGGAGCCAGGCAGAGCTGGTTTGGTTGTAGGCTCCCCAGGTACGAGGTGGCGACCTTGGGTGATTTACTAATCCTCTTGAAGCTTCCCTTTCTTCATCTCTAAGAGTGGGGATAATAATAATGCCTAGCTGAGACCCCCCTGAGCTCTCAGCATAGTGCCCGGCCCATGGTCAGCCCTCAGTAGCATAATGGCCACAGTCACCAGGTTCAATGTCAATGTCATCAATGCCATCCCTAGGCCCTCCTGTGGCTTTCTCAGTTTTGCTTGTACCTTTCCATTAGGGGGTCTGTCCAAGGACCAGAAGGTTAGAGTCACTGACCCTCCAGTGCAGTGAGATAAACAGCCCCAATCTGGTATGGGAAGGACTTTGCCAGGTGGGTGAGTGGGATAAAAATAATAGAATTCCAGTTTCTGGCTGTAGTAGAAATGACCGTGTTGCCTGTTACATCCAGGTTGGGTTTTCATTTGTCTATTTGTTTTACTCACTTTTACTTGATAAACATTTATTGACTGCCTACTGGTTACAAGGCAAGATGTGATGTGGTGGGCATAAATGGTGACCAAGACCAGCTTGGTTTCTGCTGTCTAAGGGGGATGGCAACACTAAATGAAGATTTGTACCAAAAACAAACAAGAAAAAACAAAACACCTCCATATATTAACTGGCAAATGGTATTGTGAGGGAGTATTGTGGGGGTTAAGAAAGCAGGGACACTCTCATCTGTACTGGGTGTCAGGAAAGTCTCCCTGAGGAGAGACATTGAAAATGATATTGGAGGGGTGAATTGATTTAGCCAGGAAAGTGGGTACGGCTGGTGGTTTGGCAGAGGAACGGATTGTTTCAGATGAGGAGCACAATGGGGCGAGGGTTAAGGAAGCAGCTCGAGAGGGGTCAGAGGTGGGTATCAATGGGACAAAAGCAAGAACTCCATACAATAGCTGCTGTCCCTCGCTTGGCCCTGGGGGCCTCGGTGCCATGGACCCCCGTGTGGTATTCACAGTCCAGGGGTGCACCAGCTGAGGATTCTGCTGAAGGACAAGACAGAGTAGGACTCTGGGTTCCACTACCTGTCCTGTTCCTCTGCTTATCAGAGTGAATTGTTTCCAGGTGAGAGCAAAGGCCCCTCCTATGGATGGCTGAAGAGAAGGGAACCTGAGAGACTCAGCAAAGGTTAAGGAAGCAGAGCCCAAAGTGAGGCCAAAGCCAGCAGTAGGAGCCTCTGACCCACCCAGAGCCTGGTAGGTCAACCCAGCTGCCTGTCAAGAAGCAGCGAATGGCATGTGAGAAAGAGTTTTCAAGACCCGCCCTCTGCAGTGAGGCTCAGTCAGTCCAGGTTGCAGAGCTGCCTCTGGGTGCCATGATGGGGTTGGACCAGTGCTGATGGGATAGGACTTTTTTTATTCTTTGGTTGTCTCCGGGTCTCTGTATTGAGAACGTATATCCATAAACAATGCCGACTGCTCCTGCCAAGGAACAGGAATGAGAGCTTGGGAGGACTATGTCTGGTGGGAAGGCTTCAGATGTTTGTCCTTGGGGAGCCATTCCTTTAGAGATGGTTTCACAAGTGGGATCCAAGTGGTGCATGACCCTCCTCCTGCCCGAGCCGCTCCTTTCAAGACCTGCTTCTCAAACTGGGCCGCGCTCTCGGTTCTTGGCTGTGTGACAGCAGCCTGCAAAGAGCCACATTGTTTATTTCCTGGAGCGTCTATTTCACTCAGCAGTTGGTAAGTTGGGGTGAGGAGACCAGTAACAACTGGGGAATAGTCTAGAACGTTTTTACCTTATTAAAAGCACATATACACGCACATTATGAAGTGAAAACTGAAGCCCTTCAAAGCACTTTGATTCAATCTGCAGGCTCCTGTGGGGCTCCTTGACTGGGCTCAGGCCTGCAGGTAGAGGGACCCTCTCCGATGGTGGATGCTTTCGTGGGGATGGTGTCAGCTGCAAGAGGGAGGGGACTTGTCTTTCTCTGTCCTTGATGAATCCCCAGGACCTGTCATCCATCCGGTGCTCAATAAATACTTGCTGCCTGGGTAGCGTTGTGTATGTTGATGGCTACAAGAAGCTTGCCTTTCTCCATCTGTGTTTACCTTTCCAGGAATAAGTGCGTGGGGCTGCTCAAGATGGGAAACTTGGGTGGAATGTTAAAAATGCTGCTCATGCATATGCATGTGGGAGATGGGCAGTCTTGCTGAAGTTCAAGATTTCTAAGAATCGCCCTTTAGAGGCAGCCTCCCACCCAGTGTGGTCCGTGCTGCATGGGTGAAGGCAGAGTTCACCAGTAATGCATCCTGCACAACTGGGTTCCCAGGCCTCACTTCTCACGGGCCTGCAAGTGCCAGCACCTTACTTCCATTAGAACCCACTGATAACTTGAGGACAGAAAATGCTGGACTTTGGGGAGCATCTGTTCCAGCTGTCCTAGATAACAGATGGGAAGATGGAGGTGCAGAGGGAACGGGGGCTTGTTGAGGTGTGTGGTTTAAGACCTGGGTCTAGGACTCTGCATCTGGTGCATCACATCACTCTGAAATTCCTGAGTACACTTAACCATAGCCGTGTTGTCACCTCTGCCCTCTTCAAGGATGGACCTGGCAGTATATGGCTAGAGATGAGCTCTGAAGTCATCAGAAGGACTTCAAAACCCAGTTTTGCCACTTACAGCTATGTGACCTGGGCGCATGCTCGGAAAGAGCATTGATTTCCTCATCTGGACAGAAGGGTGGTAGAAGTCCTGCCTCTCTGGACCCTAGAAGATGCTCAGCAAGGAATTTGGAGGAGTGATCTGGGTGGATCCTGAGAGCTACAAGTGTTGAGTCATGTGAACAGTCCCAAAGACTGGACCTCAAACTGCTGCATTACTGGGGTGCTTTTAAATATACGTCTTGGGGTTTCTGATTAGGGTGGGGGCCAGATGCCAGTATTCTAAAGCCCCTAGTGGTTCTGTTGTGCAGCCAGGATGCAGAGCTCAGTCCTAGGCAATCCACACTGTGGAAGCAGGACCACATCTCCTGTTCACCCCAAGTCTGCAGCACCAGTGGTGCCAGGCGCATGACAACCCTTTGGTACTTGATAATCATTTGTAAATGAACGAACAAAGGAGCAGGATGTGCTCAGAACCTGACATTCACCTTGCACTGCAATCCTGACAACTGGTTATTGCCATCTCCGTGTCCAGATGAGAAAACCTAAGCTCAGAGAAGTTACAGAATGTGTTGAAGGTCACTTACCTAGTAAGAGTTCCAGCAGGGACTTGTTTGAGGTGATGTTGGTGCCCAATTCTGTGTCCTTTTCCAGCACCTGGCTGGGAAACATTGGTCCTCCTTGGGTCCCTCCAAGGTCACTCTCTCCCAGTTTTTAGTCTATTCCAGTAAGGAGGTGTGTCCTGGATTCTCACTTTGAAAGGTCCGATTCCCTCACTTTATTCTGGAGGCCTCAGGCTCTTCCTCCAGCAAACATTTGGAGACTGACAAGCTGCACTTTCATCTACTTTAAACAGGAGTCAGCCTGTCTCAAAATAAAGACTTGAGGGTCACCATCTGTTCTAGTGGTTTCCTTAAACTCAAATCCCATTTCTGAGCCAAGTTGCAGACCTCTTTGCATAACTGAGCCAGAGATTTTGTAGGAAGATGCAGCAGTGGGTTTGATAACAATGGTGGAACAAATTTCTTACGTTGTTTGTGCTCGCCTGCTCAGCAGCATCAAGTCACCACAGGCGGGCCACAGGTACCTGCTTCAGGCTCAAGTGCCTTCATTCCTGCAGCGGGCACCCAGTACGCACCAGCGTGCATCAGGCACGGCGCGAGGTACCTTCCCATACCTCGCTTCTTAGGGGTCATGAGTGGGCGTGACTTGGAGAGTTGGAGACATGATATGCTGTGGGCAGTTGGGATACAGATATTTCCATCAGTCTGGGCCCCAGTCTTCTTATCTGGGGGCCATTGGTTTGGGTGTTTTCTGAGGTTCTTCCTGGCTCTGAAGGTTACCCTGCTTCTTCATTGGCCTTGGTCAGTGTAGGCGCAATTTCATGGTGACTGCTGAAGCCATGAGCTCATTCTGCCCCCGCTGCTTGTCTGCCCTGGCTGGATTCACAGGAGCACATCTGTTGGGATGCCCTGGGCAGTTCCCAGGGCAGCTCGATTTTCCCCCGGGGCATAACATGCCAAGTGCTGAGAGACTGCAGGTCGGCGTGGCTGCTCGGTTGCCAAACTCCCGCCTGCGCTCCACATTCCTAGACGCCCAGTCCCACCCTCTCCTTGGCAAGGACAGGGAATGGGCCCAACTGCCAGGGGGCAGTCGCTTGAGGTGAAGTGGTGATTGCTCCTAAAATGGTCAGCTGGAGCCCTCCTTAGAAGTTTCCCGAGGTGCCTTATTGCCTGGAGCATAAATTTTAGTCTCCTGGGCGTGACATCTGAATCTCCCCACTATCCGACTCATCTCCTAAGTGAAGGAGTGAATAAGAATAGAAAGGCTAGGCAGATGGTGCACGCCTATGATCCCAGCCACTTGGGAGGCTGAGTCAGGAGGATCATCACAAGCTTGAGGCCAGACTCAGCAGCTTAGTGAGGCCCTAAGCAACTTGGTGAGTTCCTGTCTTTAAATAAAAAATAAAAAGTGCTGGGGGTGTGGTTCAGTGGTAAAGTGCCCTTGGCTTCAATTCTTATACAAAAAAGAAAATAAAGAAGAAGAAATCAAGAAAGAATAGAAGGAGCTGGGAAGTCCCCGCCAGTTAACAGCTTATAGCCTTGAACTCCTTCATCCTCAGTCCACTCATCTGGAAGATGGAACAGCTAAAGCTCCCCCTGCCCACCCCTTATGTGCCTAAGTGCTCAGCTCAGAGCTTGGCCTGTTGCTAGTTGAGCATCTCTGTCTGTCTATCTGGACCCACAATTCCCTCCTCCCTGCTCTAATGCGGGTGGTTATCTATGGATCTCGCTTCTCCTACTCTGGAAACCGTTCCCATGTTCCTGGGGGAGTGCCTTGTGCTCACCTCTCCAAGCCTTGCAGGCCCATCTGAGGTCCTACCCAGAACTTCCAGTGAGCAGGCAGCCCCTGGAGCCTTTTGCCTGTGCTTTGCTCATGGCCTCAATCTCAGGCCACCTTTTCTAAGACTCCGTATGTTGGTGTCTGTTTCCCTCCACTACGTTGAGAGCTCGTCACAGAACAAATTCCTCATCTTCTCCATCTCCCAGAGTCCTGACCAGGCCAAGTCCAGACAAGGTTGGCTCATGGATACTGGATGTGGAAAGGCCAGACTGAGACCAGGACACAGTGACAGATGGGGAGTCCACTGTGCTGTGGCTGTGTTTCCAAGGGTCTAGGATCACATCAATGACAACTGCCTTGGGACCTGTGGATATCTTAAGATATTTTATTGACCACGTAGTATCAACCATGCCAAAGAATTCAAGAAGCACCCAGGGTGTTTCACTTAGAGACGTAATGAGAGAAAGCTCCAGAATGGCAATGCCTTTTCAAGCTCCTCTCACCACTCCATGACCCTCCCACTCAGTGCCTCCATGGGGGCGGGGCCTCGCTCATGCAGGAGGACCCAGAACCTCCCTATTAGGCGGCTGGGGCCTGGAGTGTTGGCCTATCCCATCCCATCCTGCCCAGTGCCCCTAGCTCAGGCTCTAATACCCGGATGGGCCCTGAGCAGACTTCATGGGGCCTCCAGCCAAACCTCAAGAACCTAACAGTGTGTCACAGAGAAGGGGAAGCATCTGTTATTCACATGCCCCACTGGGCCCTTGTTTCAGGGAGGGGACAGCGGAGGCGGCTGGAAGGCTGCGTGTGGAGGAGAGGCACACCCAGCTCAGTGGCGGCTGAGAGCTGGGTGTTCAAAGACCTCCTGCTTAAGGGTCAGCTAAAAGGGTAGGACTGTCGCCTCCAAAGAGTCAACGTCAGACCTCTGTGTGGCTGTTCACATCACACTAACCAAGAGAATGTTATACCCCAACGGTGGATTGGACGAGAGCAAGGCCATGAAGTACATGTGACTCTCAGGGGTACTGAGGATTACTGTGACTGTTCCTGGCAGCCGGGAGAGTTCTTTGTGATTGCTATTAATACATGTGTTGCTCTGAGATGGGCCTAAATCAGCCTTGTCCGGAACCCATTGGTGTAAATCCATTCATTTACACAATGGGCATCATTTATTCCTCCATTAATTAATTCATTCACTCATTCATCGAATGCTCTGCATTCTCCAACCCTGGGTCAGGGGCCCATGGTAGAGAGCTGAGGGTGAAGCTGGGAGTTGCAGAGACAAGACAGAATGTGCTCCTGTCCCCTGAATGGCTTGCAGGCCAGAGGGAAACACTGACAAGTGGACAGATACGAACAGAGTAGCCGGAGACTGGGCCTCTGGAGGACTAGGCGGGGGGAGTTGTTCCTGGGGAGATGATGTGACCCATTTGTAGACACACAGAAGGTGTCCTGTGGAGAAAGGGAGGCCACCAGACGCACATTCCAGTGGCGATGTGGGCCTCCCCTGGTGTCCTCCCATTCCTGAGACTAAGGCAAAGCAAGAGGAGATTGGGGTGACTGCAGGCCTCTCCTGGAAGGTGTGGGACCATTTTGCCAAGTGTGCTACTAAGGAACACACGGGAATGGGCGCAGCACTGGTTCAGACCACAGCTTCCTTCCAACTGCACAGCCCGTGCTCAACTGCCCAGGCCCCGTGGACGGAGCTCCAAGTCCCTCTACCCGCTTACCTCTAGGTATGGCCTTGGACAGGCTTCCTTACTGACCAGTGTCCTTCCGTCTCAGTAGAGGCCACTTGGTGGCCTTCCTCTGGCCCCTGGGCATTCCTATTTCCTGTGCATGGGACATCAGCCTGGCTGGAAAGTCACTTAATTGCTGGGTTGCAACCACAGGGAAGCCCCATCTTTCCTAACTAGACCTGTGTCCCTCTCTGGGTCTGTCCTCTGGTGGAAACAGATGGAGTCCTGCCACTGAGCGCTGGACCTGGTCTGTGCCCCCTACAGTAGTCTTCTCTGCTCTGGCTGCCAGTCCTGCCCCATGACTGCCCGTAATTGGTGGTAAGATGGCAACTTAGTCCCAACAGTGGAACAGCCTCAAACAAGTGTGCTTCAGAGACACCTGCAGGGTTGGCTCACACAGGATGCTGGGTCCAGCCCAGAGTGTCTTTTATTCTTTTTTTTTTTTTTTGGTACTGGGGTTTAGGGGTTGAAACCAGGGCACTTAATCACTAAGCCACATCCAGCCCTTTTTTTATTTTTTTATTTTGAGACAGAGTTTTGCTAACTTGCTTAGGGCCTTGCTAACTTGACAAAGCTGGCCTCAAACTTGCAATCCTCCTGCCTCCACCTCCCATGCTGCTGGGATTACAGGTATGCACCACTGTGCCTTGCTCATTCCAGAGTATCTGATGGAAATCTGGAGAAGACCTGAAGATTTGTGTCTCCAGTAAGTTCCCAGCTGCTGTTGCTGGTCCAGATCAGGCGCTTGGAGAGCCACTGGTGTCATGGATAAGCATATGGGCTGTGGGTTTTGAACCCAGGCTGTCAGGATTCAGATCCTGCCTTCTGCCACTTACTGTGTGACCTGATCTCTGTGTGCCTTATTCTCTATAAAAAAAAGAGGTCATAATAACACATTCTGTTGGGTTATTGTGAATATTGAATGACCCAACCTCAGTAACTCACATGCAGTAGTGCTTGGCACCCTAAGCATTCAGGGACTGTATTAGTTTCTTGGTGCTGCTATAACAAATTGCCTCGAACTGAGCAGCTTAAAACAATACTTTATTCTTGTGCAGCTGTCTGAAATCAAGGTGTCAGCAGGGCCACCCTTCCTCCTGGGGCTCCAGGGAGAAGCCATTCCTAGTAGCTTCTGGTGGCTGCCAGGCACTCTTTGGCTGTGGTTGCCTTACTCTAACATCTACCTCTGTGGGCCTGTGCCTTCTCCTCTTCTGTCACATCCCCGTGTGTTCCTTAGTAGCACACTTGGCATTGGATTTAGGGTCCAACCAGTGAATCCAGGATAATCTCTTTATCTGAATGTCTTTAACTTTTATCTGCAGAGGCTACTGGGATAAGGTAACATCTGTGGGTTCCAGGGACTAGGGTATGGGCATGTGTTTTGGGGCTCACCACTGAGCCCACTCTGGGAAACATGGGCTGTTATTGAATTGGTGTTTCTTCCAGCAGCTACCCAAGCTTCCAGCCTTTGAGGCAGAAAGAGAAGCTGATTTCCAGGTTCCAGTGGCTGTTTTTTACTTATGACAACTCATTCCCAGGCAGGGGCGGGAAATTCTGCTTCTGCAGCCACACTATAGCATTTCCTCCTGTTCAAATTTCACTCATCTGAGAAAACCACTCCCATCCCCGGACCCCTGACCGGAGCCCTCTGTCCATGCTGATTTTCACAGTCACAACTATATTTGATTCTCATGGCAGTCTAGCAGGGGAGGTTGTAGCCCACTTTGTTGGAGGTGAGAAGACTGAGAACCAGAGAGAAAGCTGCACGAAGCTCTTTCATAGTGATTCCGGGCAGCAGCTCACGGAGGACATCGAATGGATGATAAGGCAACCATCACCGCTGGGATGGATGAAATGTCTGTTTGCGCTGGACCCCGTGCTCAGGGTTTTCTGTCTCTTGTCTCGGGTCTTTCTCAAAACTCTCTTCTGAAGTAGGCGGTTTATTCCGCTGTCACAAATGTAGAAACAGGACCAGAGGCTGAAGTGTCTTGTCTGAAGTTGGCACAGTTTTGAAAGGCAGAGCCAGGGTTTGAATCCAGAGTTAGTTGAATCTATGATACCAGGCTGCTCAAAGATTCTCCTCCGACAACCCCTGCCCCCCCAAAAAAGATGAGATCAGTGGCTGCCCGGCGGGTCAGGACTACAGCCTCCTGTCCTCCCAGACTGCCTTGCTGTCAGCAGAGCCTGCTCTGAGATGGCAGGGAGGTGCTGAGGGTGGATGCTGGAGTCACAGGGAGACAGGGGCCAGGCAATGAGAACTGAGATGGGACCAGGGTCACCAAGAGCTGGGACCATCAGGCCACGCTTCCTGGATTTAAATTCCCTGGTTCTGAAATTGGATAGCTGTGTGTCACTGGGCAAGTTATTTAACTTCTCTGTGTCCCATTTCCTCATCTGGGAACCAGGAATGGTAGCAGTGGGGTTGTTTTGGAGAATCAGGAGCTCATCAGCATCACTTGGGGTGCTCGTGCAATGCTTGGGCCATGAGTGAACCAACTGAATCAGTATCTCAGGGCTTGGGGCCAAGGCTTCACTACTGAGAGCACTGCCCCGGGAGAGTGTGCTGTGTGGCCGGGGTTGAGAAACAGCGCTATGCAGGTGAAGCCCTCTGTGCCCAGGATGGAGTGGGGGCTCAGACACATGAGCTGTGCTGTGCTCTCACTTGTGCAACCTCGAGGCCGGCATTTATTGAGCACCTGCAGATGTCAGCTGCGTGTACTCACTTGCATGCCCTTGCTTGGGTTGTTTCCAAGGGATTGGGCTAGTAGGGCTCAACGCTTTGTGACCCCAAGTCTGATATTCTGAAGAGGAGGCCTCACCCACAAGGGAGAGAAGAGGGGGAAATACAGAAACCCCCCCCCAGAGCAGCCAAAGCCTCGTGTGTGGGGAGGGCGACTGGAAATCCCAGTCTTTCAGGGGATGGTGAGGCAGGACAGGAGCACCCCCCCCACCCTGTGTGGACCTGCCTCCAGTGCCCCAGCTTCACACCTGTATCCTGGGAGGCTTGCAGGGATTGCCAATTGTTCCTGTTTAGCTACAGACCTGTCACTGACCCCAATATATAAAACAAGTTAGGTCTGAGTGCTTGGGTGTGAGTGTGCACACAAGTGTGTGTGGTGTGAGTGTGTGTTGGCGTGTGAGGAAGGATCCATGAACAAATGCAGGAGAGCGTGGTAGTAGATAACACGGGTGTGGCTCTGTAGTGTGCAAGTGTGTGTGTGTGTGTGTGTGTGTGAGTGCCATGAGTGGATGGGGAGTGTGAATCTGTGTATGTAAGAGTGCTGGTGTGCATGAATAGCTGTATCCATGTGTGAATGTGTGTGTATTTGTGAGTGAGAGTGTGGATCTGTATGAATGGAGTGTGTGTGTGTGTGTGTGTGTGTGCATGTGTGTGAGGGAACTGAGTGGCTGGGCTTCTCCCTGGTGACCTGCGTGATGCCCCCTTCTCCCCATCTCTGCCCTGGAAAATGCCCTTTGAAACCCTGCTGTCCCGATGTCCGTACCGGCCCTGCCTGCCCTCTCGGCTGGCCGTCTGGGTCCCCTTCGAATGCAGAGCCCGATGGTTTTCAGGAGCCGAGGGCTGCGGTGGCCGCTCTGGGCAGGCCTCCGTCTGTTCCCCAGCTCACGAGCCCCCACAGGCCCCCTCTCCTCCAAGCCGTTGGAAATGTGTTTTTCTCTCAGAGCCCTGAGCTGCGCCCTCCAGAGCTGGGTGGTGACTCATTTCAGTTGATGTCATCCTTGGGAGTCAAGGCCCTCAACGCACTCAAAGAGTCTTTGTTCCCCAAATGGAAAAGGAAAGTCCAGAAACGGAGAGGAGTTCATCCCAGAACTCTTCCCCATGCCCATGACTCTCTTGCCTGCCCACACCTGCTGGACTTCATGATGCCCCTTGGTCTACATGGTCCCTGGGACAGCTCTGTACCCAGGTTCCCAGATCAGAGGTTTGGGGTCCTGCAGTAAGGCAGCAGGACCCTCTCACCCTTCCTGAGGTTCAGATGTGGCTGTTGTGCTGGGCTGACTTCCAGGACTGAGGGGTGTGTGTGTGTGTGTGTTGCGGGTGGTGAGCACCAGGTCACAGCACGAGGGAGTCATGCCTCACCATCTCCAGGCCACACTCAGCCCCTTGCTCTCTGGCTCCATGTGTCTGATTATATTCTGCTGTGGCTTACAGGTGGAGGCTGGACTGGGATGGGGTGAGTTGAGAACTTGCCCTTGCCCCGCCCCTAGTCAGCACCCAGTCACATTAACTAGGCTCAACTCTATGGACCAAGTGCTTACTACACCCAGGTCCCATGCTCAGAGTCACCTCGGGGTGACCCAGGTTCTATTGCTGTTTGCCACTGTACAGGGTGGGCGTCTCCAGCAGAGATGAAATGTCTTGCTCAGGGTCACACAGCCACTCAGTTGCAGAGCCAGGCCTCCAAGTCCAGGCCTGTCTGATGCTAAAGCCCAGGGACTTAACCAAGACAGGGCATCAGAATCACAGAGGACACTCTGGTTCCAGAGGGCCAGGCAGGAGAGGCAGACTTTGGACTTTTTAAAAGCTGGGTGACTTGGCTACGTGCCTAGAACCAGAACCTTCACTCCATGTCGTCCTGCCTATTCCCTTTTGAATCCTGACTCTAATCACCTGCTAACCTTGTGGTCATAGAATGTAATTTAACTTCTCCAAGCCTCAGCTTTCTAACTGTAAAATGGGGATAACAGTGTTATCTACCCCATTAAGAGCCAAACTCAAGGATGAGCTGATCCATGGCAAGCTCTCTGAACAGTGCTTGGCATGAAGCAAGCCCACAGCAACCTTCAGCCACAGATGCTATTGTTTCTTGTCATTTGATTCATTCATAGGTCCTCTTTGTCAGGCCCCACACTGGCAACTGAGAGCTGAGTTGGCATAGTCCATGCCGAGGAACCCTTTTGGAATCAGGAGAGGACAGACAAATGAGGGTGTGCAGGTGGGAGGATGGGTGGGGCTCTGGGGACACAGAGGTGGCAAGTGCACCTGAGAGAGCCACAGGGAAGGTCTGGGAGGTAGTGGGCTGGCCAGGCAGAGCCCAGCTTTGGGTTTTCAGTGTTGGCCCTGCACCAAGGCTCTGAGTGGGTTTCATTGCCTCTCTGGGACTTGATTCTCATGACTGAAAATGAGAGAATGATCTTTGCTTTGCTTCCCTCCTGGCCGAAGGAGCAGGTGAGAGGATGCTTTGGAAACTGGAAAGGGTGCTGCACAGGTGAGACCTTCTCCCAGTGCCTTCCAGCCGTTGGCCAAGGAGGCCAAGCTGCAGCCCTGGACCGCAGCTCCAGGCCCCTCTACAACATGCTCTCCTTGGCTTAGGAAGGGGTCTGAGAAAGAGAAAGAGAGCCAGAGAGTAGGAGAGCAGAGAGAGAGAGAGAGAGAGAGAGAGAGAGAGAGAGAGAGAGCGCTCACACAGTAACTTCATTGAACATGAAAATTCCTATGCTATATATGAAAACCGGAAAAGGGAAGGAGGCGTTCTAAGTTTACATGTAGAAAAATGCTCTTCTGTAATTCAGAAAAATGGGGTCTTTGATTGTTGCCCGGCCAGGTCTCCTTTCTAAGTTGGTCCAGGATTTTTCCCTGGCAAGGAAATAGTTCTTTTTCTAAGAAATGCTTTGGGTGGTAGGTTTTTCTAAGAACCTCCTGCTCTGTGCTGGGTCAGACTGATGCCGTGTAGTGTGAAATGTGCTGTGTTCATTCCCCTCCGGAAGGGGGGTCAGGTAGCACCACGAGCCCCTGGAGACTCCAGCCCTGGTGGCACTGAGGTTGCTCACAGGCAGAACGTGATGACATTTTCCTGGGCATGGCATTCCCTGTCCCTGGCCAGGCCACGTTGTCCTGAGATGAGGAAGTCTGTGGGGAGGGTTGGGTTTGGCCTGGTCCTCGTTGGAGTCATTCCTTCCAGGCCTGAAGGCTGTGGGCCGAAGGAACAGGCCATCCTGAGTGGCTAGAAAAACTGGGACGCAGATGGGAGTTGAGGAGGATGGAGAACTGGAGGCTCTCAGACTGGCAAGGGCCTTGGAAAAACATTCAGTTCCAGGTTCTGGCTTTATAGATACTGAACCCGAGGCTTCCAGAGAAGAGCACATGGCAAACTGGTGGCAGAGTGTGCCCTGTGCCTCATGTGAGAAGCCATGCTGAGGCTGACTGTGTATGGTTCCAGAGGGCAGAGCTAGGCCCAGCTGGGTGAGTGGGAGACACGGGGAAACTGCCTTAGTTAATCAGGAGAAGGAGCTCCTCCAGCTTCAGGTTGGTGGGGTCTTCAACATGGGATGGACAAGCAGACCAGCTGACCTTTGATGAGTGTGCACCGGAGGAGACTTCCCTTTGTGTCACCATCTGTGGCTTGCTGAATTCCCAGCTTCCTGTCTCTCTAGATAGGTGAGAGGAAGGGAAGCCACATGCCAAGAGTCTGATGTAGGCACACTCAGAGTCCTCAGGGGCCACCTTTCTGGAGAAGTGTCCAAAGGGAAAGGAAAGAAGAATTTCCTGCTCCCAGGCAGGACAGCTGAGGAGGGGCAAAGGGCGGGGCTCTGGGCTTCTCTGAGGCTCCTGGCTCTCGCTGGGGAGGGTTATTGAAGACTGCCTTTCTTCCCTGGGGGCTGAGTGCAGGGAATTTCAGAGAGGCCCTGCTGAGGTTCCCAGGACAGTCACCCTATATACTTAGCCTCTGGCTCCAGCCCCAGGCCACAGACAACATGGGTTTTTCAGGACCTGGAGATGTGGCCCCCGGAGAGAAACATCGTGAGGCCGACTGAGGGTCCTGTGGGTTTTCCTGGGTAGGGGTGCCAGGGGAGTGGTGTGGGGAGGAGCGCCTTTGGCCTACCCAGGCATCCCACCTAGGGAAAAAAGGGCCCGGCAGGCATTTGGGTTCAAGGCCTGACTTAGCCACAGCCCACCGCATGACCTCAGACCTGCTCCCTTGGGTCCCTTCCAGACCTCTGACCATCTGTTGCTGGAATCTCGGTTCCCCAGTTTGCCCTGGCAAGTGGCAGTGCCCCTCAGCCCAGCAGAAGCCTTCCCGTGGGGGGCGGAGGCGCAGTTCCCAGAGAGACCGCTGGGGGCCGCTGTCGCGCGGTGGCGGTCGTCCCCCTCCCTAGTGCTGGGTCCTCCGGGCTCTCCACGCCCTCCTTGGCCCGGAGTCAGGGGGACGCTCCCTAGCCTCTTGGGTCCTTAAATGTTAACAAGCGCGAGCTCTGGGCTTGGGTCCCAGACGATCATCTGTGGGATGCAGCTTTTCAGAATTCCCTGCGGAGACAAGGCTCCAAAGCCCAGGCCAGCCCTGGGCCCTGCTTCAGGACCCCACAGATGGAAAAGCTGACCCAGCCCATTCATTGCCTGGAAGGGGAAACCGAGGCCGGATGGGGAAGGGGGGGCACCAGGTGTCCGGAGCCTGTGGCAGAGAGGCGGAGAGGCGGGGATCCCGTTCTCCACCTCCTCCTCTGGCCAGGTCGCTGTTTTCCCTGTGGGAGGAGAACCTGAACCCAGCCCTGTTTGTTTCTTCATTTGCTAGGAGTCTGTTCTGGTTTCCATGGAAACTGACTTTGGACCCTTGGGAGGAAAGTCGCACCCTGCAGGGACTGCTCAGATTTTCCTCTGCCTGGTCCACCTCTAAAGCTGTCTGATGTCTCCTCCCTGTGCCTGGGGAGGGGCCACCCTGAAATTGTCTGTACTAAAGATTCCAGGGGTTGGCGGGAGGGAGCTGGTGAGGTCCAGGTTGAGTGCATCTGTCTCCTTTCTTTGAGGCCACATTGCTGGGTGCCTGCCCCTGCCAGGCTTTTATTCGGGTCTTTAGAGGAGGGGCTGTGCCTGTGGTTGTGGGGCTCCCATGCATTGTGGTGCCCTGAGAAGCAGGGCAGGGGGGCAGGGGGGGCGGAACTCATCAATGAGAAGATGGGGGAGTGTGGTATCAATAGGAGGAATAGTGTGAGTGAAAACAAACAGGGATGGAGTGGAGACGAGGAGATGGAGCAGAGGCTTCATAGGATTTTTACCTGATGCTGAAGGTGCTGGGGGGCCTTTGAAGGCTTCGACTGCTGTCACCTAGAAGTGAGCCTGGTAGCACACGCCAGGTTCAGCTCCATAACTCCAGCACTACCAGAGGCACGTGTTGTTGGGGCTTTATTAGTGTCGTCAAATTCCTGACTTGAAGGAGTTGAACATTCCTGACTTGAATTATGTTATATATTAATGAAGTGAAAGAATAAGACTGGGATCATCTTTAGCCCCAGGAAGTATCTGAAGGCCATGAAGATACACAGAATGTCACAGAGGACTCAACTCTGAGGGTCCTTCTTGTTTAATCCTGAGCAGATGGAGAAACTGAGATCAGAGAAAGAAGCAGTTTGCCCAAGAGCACAGATAGAGTCAATGGCAGAACTGGGACTTGAACTTGAGTCCTGTCTCTCTTGCTTGAGACTCTTTCACGGCCCATGGCTGTGTGCCTCCTGGGAGATGGGAGGCAGCCTGGATCCCCAGGTGATGAATGAGCATGCAGTAATGTCGTTGTTGGGGGCAGGGTTGGAGCCTGACCTCACTGACCTTTACCAGGGCCTCAGACTCTGAACCTGAAGTTAATTCAGTTCAGCCACTCAACACTCAGGATCAGAGCCCCGGTGCTGGGGAGACAGGCAGGGGTGGCTCCCAACTCCAATACTCAAGGAGCTCCAAGGATGTTGGGGGTCTGACCCCCTATGATGTGATGTGATGCATGCTACATAGAATCAGGGCAGTGTGCTGGAAGGAGGATGTCCAGCTAACAGGAGAGGGAATCCTGGAAGGCTTCATGGAGGAGGTGATGACAGTGAAGCTAGGTCTATGGAGCAGTTCCCCAGGAGGAAGGAACAGCACACACAAAAGGTTGGAGGTAGGAAAGGCTAAGATTCACTCAGCATCCTTTCAGTTTTCTGGTATGACAATTGTATGGAGAAATAGAAGGATGATAGTAGTGAGAGAGATGGTAGCTACCATTTGTTGGGCACTGTGTGTGCTAAGCAGTGTGCTGAACATTTTAGGTATCCTATTGTATTCAAGGCACACAGCTGTCCTATGAGGTAGGCCCTCTCCACGACAGTCTCCACCAGCAGTGTCCTCTGGCCTTCAGGTCTTGCCCCCCGCCAAGATGGCAGGCTGTCTTCCCACCAGCTGTGCTCTCCACCCTCCCCATCCTCCCCAGCACAGAGCCATCCCAGGACAAGCTCATGGCCCTAGTTGCTGGGCTTGTTTCTCTTGGCTCCCTGGCTTCTCCTTGCCTCTCTGGTGGCCGCCTGAGCAGGTGGCCCTTCTGCTGGAGGCCAAGGGGAAATGAGCCAGCAGGCCCAGGCCAGCCTGAGCAGGGGTCACTCCAGGCCAGGGGTCGCTCCTGCTCCTTGCATACCACACCATGGGACTGTGCCTGTGGATGGAGCCAGGGTCTGGAGCTGGCGTGGGCTTCCTCTAGATCCGAGGCTCAGCTCCCTCGTTGGAGCCAGAGGAAACAAGGCCTGCGGCCCAGTGCCTGCCCGCTTGTCCTCCTGGAATGTCTGGGGCCTGGGCGCAGGGACAGAAGGGTCAGGAAGGCTTTGCAGACTTTAGTTTGTAAAGTTTATATCTTTATATCGAATCACAAACCAATCAGTAAAATTTGTGGAACACTTGCACTTCCCACCCGTCTTCTTTTCAGATCCCCGGTGGCCAGGAAGCCTCCACCCCAGGGCTGTATATTTGGCGAAGGGCAGAGGCTGGGCCTTAACCCTAAGAGCATTCTCCTCTGCATCCTGACTCCATTGCTCACTCTCCAGCTGGCCCAGGGCTGGTACCTGGAAGGGCCAGAGTGGCCAGGTTTGGTGGGAGAGTAGCAGCTCTGGGGATTTGTGATTCCTAGTCCCTGTCTACCCTGGCTCTTCTGTTCTAGACCTGGCTGGGTCTCCTGGTCAGGCATTTCTCTCCCTGATCATCAGCTTCCTTGTCTACAAAACAAGGATGTTGGATAAACTTTTTTTTTTTTTTTAACACCAACTCCTGGGAATAGGAATTCCCAGAGTTGCCACCTGTATGTGTCCTGGGCAGCCCTGGGCAGCCTTCTGAGTGGGACCCCATCAGCTCTTTCTCCACTGTGTCTCCAGAATCATCACCTGGCCCTAGAATCCCTAGGGACACCTCTTGGAAACAAGCCACGGGATGTGAACCTCAGACTCTTTTGCCCCAAGTGATCTAGGAATGTTCCAGACCCGGAGCATCCCACCAGAAAGGGATAGGGGTTTCCCTCCTATTCTCCATAGAAGACGCAGGAACAGGAGGAAACACTGTTTACTGGATCAGATAAGGAAAAAGAAAGCAGAGCAGTTGGTAAGGTGCTCATGGCTTTTGTTTTTATCTGTAAACTATGGAGGAGAAAAATAATAAATCTCAGTAGGATATTTGCCCCCCCCACTTCCATTTTTTTTCTTTCTTTCTATACAAAGATGTGCTATATCCAAGTGAGCAAAACAAAAAGAATAGCTTTTTAAATTTTTAAAAGCAGACACAAGGAGTTTATGTCTTAAAATAACCTGTTGTCTTTATTTCTCATGCCACATAGAGGGTGTAATATTGAAAAAGCATGAAAGGGCATCGTTAGAAGAAAGTCGCCTATCCCACGGCCACCAGCCCCCTCCTTGGAGACCATCTCTAGCCCGTTTCATGAGCATCCTTCTTGAGATATTCTAATACATGCACAGTCACGCATCGCTGAACGACAGGGTGCATTCTGAGAAACTCGTCCTTAGTCAGTGTTGTCCTTGTGGGAACGGCAAAGTGTGAGCTTAAATTAAGATGGCCATGATCACCAGGCAACACCATCTCAGGGGACCACCCGCCTATGTGCAGCTGGTAGTTACCCAGAATGTTGTTACACACTGTGTGACTGTATTTACATCTATTTTACACACTTACATATTTAATATATACTTTATATATCTAGGTAACTGGTAGCAATTCTCTTCTGTACCTTGTTATTTTTGTCTGTGTTTACTTAATTCTTGTTGATTGCTTCATATTAATACACAAGGAATCGCATCATTTGAAAGGCAGCATTATATTTCATTGCATGACTATATTATAATTTATTATTTACTTAACCATTCCATGAAATGGGCATTTTAGGTGAATTTTAAACCATACTGGGGATGGAGCTCATTGGCAGAGCTCTTGATGAGCATGGGTTCAATCCCCAGCAAATAAATAAACAAAACAACAATAATAATAATGCTTCAATGAATATTCTTATGTGATGCATTTTATTTCCTTAATGGAACTTTGTTTAAAAATTCACAGAAGTATTAACTTGTTGGCCAAAGAATACGTGTACATTTGTAATTTTGATAAGTGTTGTCTCATTGTCTCCTCCACATTGATTTTTATGCTCCTGATAGCAATCAATAGCAGTGAATGAGACAGCCTCCTATTGCCTGTCCTTAGCAACCTAGGATGTTATCCAACGTTATGATTTGTGCCAATCTGATAGGCAAAATGGTCTCTTTTGTAATCTTAATGTGTGTTGTTCTCATTATTTCTTCTCAATATATGAGGTCAAATATTTCCATATATTTAAAAGCCCTGTTTATTTCTTTTTCTGTGGAGAGGATCAATCACCTATTCTTTGCCTATTTTTCTGTTGGATTGCTGCTCTCTTGCTCATTCATTTGCTTTGTATATGTAGGGAAATGACAGTTTGTTGTTGTTGTTGTTTGTTTGTTTTGTCTGATATATGTGGCAAATGCTTTTCCCAAGTTTTGGATTTTATTTGACATTGTGGAAATTATCATTAGTATTATTATTTGCTATGCATAAATTTATTTCTATATGGTCAAACTTAACCAAATTTATCAGTGCTTTAACTTATGCCTTTTGGAGTTTGGTTCTTAAAACCAAATTACTTAAAATTAATTTCTGTTTTAAAGCAAGTCGTGAGCTGGAAAGGACAAGCTTTCAGTGAGAATCACATTTGATGGCCAATAGACCTTTCCTTTCTATTAATCTTTGGTGTTAGTGTTTTATAAAATGAGGGGACTGGGGTGGGATTGTGGCTCAGTGGTAGAGCGCTTGCCTAGCATGCGTGAGGCACTGGGTTTGATCCCGGCACCACATAAAAATAAAACAAAATAAAGGTATAAAGGTATCGTGTCCATCTACAATTGAATAAAATGTTTTTTAAAAAATGAGGGGACTGAATTTTTTCATCCATCTGTCTGTCCATTCGTCCATCCATCATTCCATCCACTTGTTCATCCATTCGTCTGCACTGGACTGGGTACTAGGAGCACAGGATGAATACTGCGGTCCTTGTCCTCATGGTTTAAGGAACAGAGGAACAAGTGACCCAGCAGGGCCATGCAGTGTGCTGAGAGCTGTGACAGAGGACCCGAAGTGCACCCAGGGAGCCCCTAGTGCAGTTCCAGGAGAGGGCGTGGGTGTGGGAGGTGAGATGAGGATTACGGGGGGAGCGGGGGAGGCCTGGGTTGAGTCTTGAATGATGAATGGAGTTTTTCTGGCAACATAACTGGGTCGGTGGTGTGGGCAGCAGAGGGGAAGGCGTTTGTGGTAGAAGTGGAGGACCTGTGACAGCACGGGGTGCTCCAGAGACCAAGTGGAGGCACCTTGGAGGGCAGGGAGAATGCTGGGTCCAGACCACAAAGGGTCTCAAGCCATGTGGCAGCCCTGTGAGCCCTGACCCGGAGGGCCTTGGGTAGCCACAGAAGGCTTCTAAGAAGGGCACTGATGTGTCCTCTTTTGCTGAGGAGGGAGTAATCATTTTCCTCTATTATGAAATCTTTTCCATTAAATGTATAGTACTATGAAACTGGGCACAGTGGTGCATGCCTGTAATCCCAGCAGCTCAGGAGGCTGACACAAGAGGACCGCAAGTTCAAAGCCAGCCTCAGCAAAAGTGAGGCACTAAGCAATTCAGTGAGACTCTGTCTCTAAATAAAATATAAAATAGGGCTAGGGATGTGGCTCAGTAGTTGAGTGCCCCTGAGTTCAATCCCTGTACCAAAAAAAAAAAAAAAAAAAGATATATCATGAATATTTCTTCGGAACATCACCTCATTCAAAAAGTAAGTGTCATCATTGCAGTTGAAAAGCCCCAAGGACCTCTCCTAAGTGGCATCTTTCTGCCTCCCTAAATGTTGGTGAGAACGTGTTGCTAGTGGGTACATAAAATGGTGCAGTTGCTCCAGAGAACAGCCCAGTGGCATTCTGTGGGGTGGCAGGTGCACATGCCCACGTCATCCAGTAATCCACCTCCAGGTGGGGAATTACCTGCACAGGTAAGCAGAAGGAGATGAGCATGAAGAAGTCTGTAGCAATATTGTTTGTAATAGTGGTGGAAAGTCATGCAATCCTTTGTAGCTTATTTATTCCATAGAATTCTGTTGTGAAACTAGAAGACCAGAGCCACGTGTGTCAACAAGGAAATGCAATGTTGAGTGAAAAAAAAAAAAAAAGCAAGATCCAGAAGGATACACACAGCACGCCAACACTTTTGTGAAGTTTAGAAATATGCAAAGCGGTTCACATTCTGTTAGAGACACATCCTCATGTAGTAAACACCCAAGCAAAGGATAAACGCCAAATCCCCGAGAGTATGGCTACACTGGGACCTCAGCAGAGGGGTGGGACAGGAGGTAACACACCAGAGGATCCACTGAGTGTTTTCTTCCTTAAGAGGACTAGTGGCCATGCTTGTTCCTCATCGTAGTTTTTTTTTATTGGTGTATTATAGTTGTACATACTGATGGGATTTGTTGTTACATACTCATAATGCACACAATACACAACATATAACTTCATAACATTTAAAAAAAATTTTCTACATTTAGCTCAGTATTTTCCCAAGTTGTCATCTCAACACGTAATCAGTATAAAAATTACTAATGGGGTGTTTTACATTCCTTTTTCTGAATGAACTCTTTGAAATCCAATTTGCTTTTTATACTTACGGCATCTCACGGTAAAGAGTACCTCATTTCAAGCACTCAGTAGCCACATGTGGCTAGTGGCTACCATGCTGGACAGGGCAGGACCAACACACGTTAGGGAGAGGTTGTATCAGGGACCTCTGAGATTCCTTAATGAATCTGAAAGTTGGAAGAGGAGGACAACCATGATTTTACCTATATCCACTATTTTCTGAGCATGTGCCATGCATAAGCGCTTTGTATTATCTCATTTAACCCTCACAACTCTGTAAGCTAATTATGTTTTTTATGATAAAATACGCATAAGCTTTTGCCATTTTAACCGTTTTTAAGTGCCTCTGATTATTCTTTGTTATTTGTATTGACAAAAACGCTTCATGATAATTGTATCTGTATGTCACACCTTTTCTGTGGGTGTTATGGGGTGGGGGTGGGACACAGTAGTAGGGTGTCTCTCTCCCCTCCTGTGGGAACATGTGTGACCTCCATGGGGAATTAGAGTTCTTGGACCCCTTGGGGATGCCGTTCCCTCCTCTTTGCTGCTTCAGGTCCTCAGCTTAGCAGGCAGACAAGCTGGAGCCCCACGCAGAACCCTGCAGAGACCCCTCCTCTCAGTGAGGCTGTAGCAGTAAACCAAGAGAAACTCTGCAGCCACTGCTGCAAGACCTCTTGCTGCTCAGCTGTGCAGCCTGGTCATTTCCTCTTCCTACGCCTCAGTTCCTCATCTGTAAAATGGGACAATGGCAGTTAGCTCCCAGGCTGCTGTGGAAAGTAAAAGTAAAGACACAGTAGTTATTACTCTTTATGGGGAGCTCAAGGGCAGAGGCAGGCTCCATCTCAGCACAGAGTAGGTGACAATCCCTGCCCACCCACCTCCTGGAGTCACTGAGAAGATGTAATAAAAAAGAAAGCGTAGTGAATGTTTATTGTGTCCCTACTGGTTTTGACGGGAGTTGCGTGGATGGCCTGTATCTTTGGAGACCATACCCAGGTCACACAGCTAGTTAGCTGTGTCCAATAAGATCATGACAAGGTGGCAAACTAGAAACAAGTTTGATTGCACAGGTAGTGCCTGACTTGGCGGTGTCCTGAAGTGGGTTTGGTCTTTTCTGAATGTCAACCTATCCAGTCCCCAGAGGACACTCAGGGGACACTCTGGCCTCTGGCTGTAGCCCAGGTAGCCAGCAGGTAATTCTGCCCTGCCCTCTGGCTTCCAGGGCAGGACACAGCTGGACTCCGATCCTTGCACTCCCGAGGCCTCCTCCCCAGGTCGAATCCTCGGATCTGACTTTGCTTCCAAGGTCAAGCGTGTCGCTTGCCCTTCTTTGTGGCTGCAGCGGACTTGTGTACCTCTCCCTAGGACCTGCCTTCCCATCTCACTGGGGCTCCTCGGAGAGAAGTTCAGGAGTATGTGGGCCAGCCTGCAGCCTTCTCCCAGCACCATGGTTGTATGGACGAGGACTCGCCCGAAGCCTTGAGGTCCTTTTCACTATAAGAGTGTTTTATCAATTCTCCCCAAAAGGTGTGGTAGTTAAGAGCACACACTCTGGGATCAGATGCTCTGGGTTTGAATCCTGCATGGAACTTACCTTGAGCAAAGGTGTTTAACTACTATAAGCCTCAATTTTCTTGGAAGTAAAGTAGGCATAAGGGTACCTAACCCCATAGGATTACCATGAGGATGAAATGATCTAAATAAAGTATGTGAAGCGCTTAGGGCAGCATCTGGTCCAGAATGAAGAGGTAGTTCAGGGCGTGTAGACGAGATGGTGGTGGTGGTGATGATGATGGTGATGATGAAGGGTGGTGAGACAATGATGTGAATTTCAGTTGTTCTGAGATCTGGGAACACTTTACTGTGTCCTTGCTTTCCCCTCTACATCCTGAGGCACTTAAGCCTCATTCAAAACAAAACAACTCTATCTAGTTTTACAGTGGGAAAAGAAATCCCCACATTAGCAGAGGAACATCATGTATTCTGGCAATATTCAAGGAATTACTTATAATGTTTTCCAAGCTGCAAATCCTGACCTCTTAGTGGATGTCGAAGTCAATTTAGTAGGTTATTGTCAACATGTTTTTAATAAAAGAAAAAATAATAATTAAACAGAAGGGAAAATATTCAAGGACCTGGCAAGTATTAGAAGCCAGTATAATGTTTTATGAAGAATATATGTTACAGATATTTATTTACCTATATTGGTCGATTTTAGGTTGCAATGTATATGCATTCCATTCCGTGGATTTTTGTAAAAAAAAAAAATTTATTTTTTTATTTTATTTTATTTTTTTTTTTGTGGCAGGGACAGGGTGGGGTACTAGAGATTGAACTCAGGAGCACTGGAACACTGAGCCACATCCCCAGCCCTATTTTGTATTTTATTTAGAGACAGGGTCTCACTGAGTTGCTTAGCACTTCACTTTTGCTGAGGCTGGCTTTGAACTTGCGATCCTCCTGCCTCCACCTTCTAAGTGTCTGGGATTACAGGCATGAGCCATCGGGCTGGGCCTTATAAAAATATTTTGGAAACAATTTCCTCAGTGAAGTTTCAGTGGTTCCTGGGGGAATCCCAGGTAGCTTGGGCAGTTTCCTGGTTTCCAGCATGACAGAGTGTGCAGGTCAAACTATGGCCTCTCTCTCCCTGTAGAGTTGGCCTCCCAGAGACATCTGGACCTCACGGAGCTCATTGGTGTCCCGCTGCCCTCATCTGTGTCCTTTGTCACGGGCTACAGTGGCTTTCCCGCCTACAGCTTCGGGCCTGGCGCCAACGTGGGCCGCCCGGCCAGGACCCTCATCCCGCCCACCTTCTTCAGGGACTTCGCGGTCAGTGTCACAGTGAAGCCCAGCAGCCCCAGCGGCGGAGTGCTCTTTGCCATTACCGATGCCTTCCAGAAGGTCATCTACCTGGGCCTGCGGCTCTCCGGCGTGGAGGACGGACGCCAGAGGGTCATCCTCTACTACACGGAGCCAGGCTCCCACGTGTCCCAGGAGGCTGCCGCCTTCTCCGTGCCTGTGATGACCAACAGGTGGAGCCGCTTTGCTGTGATCGTCCAGGGCGAGGAAGTGACCCTCCTGGTGGACTGCGAGGAGCACAGCCACGTCCTTTTCCAGCGGTCCTCCCGGCCTTTGGCCTTCGAGCCCAGCGCTGGGATCTTCGTGGGCAACGCAGGCGCCACTGGACTGGAAAGATTCACGGTGAGCTCAAGTCCATTCCTGCAGGTCAGGGAGGCCCGGGGACATCCATGCCCCATGCACTGGATTCTAGGTGCTATTCTTGTTGTACCCTTCTGCTCTTGAAAAGGCATGCCTGTTAGGGTGGGGGGAACCTAGGCTTGGAACCCAAATCCCTGGGCTCCAGGGCTCCCTTTTAAACTCTGCCTGCTGATTCCAGATACTATCAGATTCTCCAAGTCTCTCTGTTTTCTTATCTGAACATGGAGATAAGAAAACCTGTTTCACAGGCTTGTAGAATCAAGTGAGATATGTGGAAGCACTCTGTACATTTTAAGCCATGATCAAGAGTAAGGTTATATCCTTTAAGGATTTTATCTTTGAACATCTTTGAAATTAAGTAATTTCTTCAGAGGAGGCCTAATCTAGAATACCAAAGTGAGAAGTAACTGTCTCTCCTTTTGGATCGTGTGCCCTGATACAAAACATCAACAAACGGACTTTACTATTATTAGAATGAGCTTTTAGGAATAAGCCATTCTAAAAAAAAATCCCTGAGTTTTTGTGAGGATTTATTGACTCCCACAGGTATTTACTGACACCTGGTTACTGAGCCAGCAAAGGCATGGAGTGGCGTTTCTGTTTATTTGTACACAGTGGGAGGCGTTGGAGAAGGGTAAGGGCAGTTTTCACATGCCCACTTTGAGTGTCTGGTGGAGAATGAGCTGCCAGGTGGGGGAGCCGGTGAGCATAGAGGCCCAGAGGCTGCAGAGGCTCTTCTGGATTGAGGCCACCCACCTGGAGGAAAGGCTTTCTGGGAAAAGGAGATGGGCTCTTCAGGGCCTGCTGCTGACAAGCTGAGCCCTGGGGACAGCTAGAAGGCTGCTGTGGTAGGCCCTGCTTGAGCACAAAGCTCTCCAAGGGCCTTTCTAGCTAAGGGAGGTTCACATTATTTTGTCCAAGAGGTAAGCAGTGCTTCTTATTCCCCACGACACAAACAATCCCGTTTCCACCAGAGTTGCTGTGGATGTGTAATTGACCCATGGTTTCCGCTTCCTTTTGCTTATCCCCAGGGTTCCATCCAGCAGCTCATCATCCACTCGGACCCCCGAACCCCAGAGGAGCTGTGCGAAGCCCAGGAATCGTCGGTGAGCCCCAGCATGCTCGGCCAGGGAGCGCCAGGCGCCCAGGCAATCCGTCATCCCCAGTGTCATGGACTCTCTGAAACCTCTCATCTTGGCAGGCGCTGCACCAAGTCCTATTTTGGGCTTTTGGCTTTATTTCACTTTTTAAAGAGCTGTAGCCATCCCTTTGGTATGGGGTTTGTGCGTCTTATAAGGTGTTAAATTCTTCCATGGCTGTGCAGTCAATGGCCTGGTTTCCAGGTTCCCTGCCAAGGAGAGTGTCGGATTCTAAAATCAGAGTTAAGAGTTTAAGATATTCTGGGTGTAAATTCCTATAAAAATGAACCTAAATTTAGATTAGTTTTATGCCTGGCAAGTGAATCAGTTCCTATGTTGGGGGTGGGGTGGGGGGGCAGGGAAAAAAGATGGCTCCCTCTCTTCCTCCTTCCTTCCCTCCAGGATTTGCTGAGCAGCAGGGTAGATAAAGGCTGGGGAGGGAAGGATAACCTGGGAACTATCTCCCTCCCCCAGCTTCTTGCATATGCTTACACACCCAGAGGCAGTGACTGAACTCAGACCCGACTCAACATGGAGGGGGCTCAGGGAGAGAAAACAGGAGGAACTGGGAGCACATCAGGGTGAAGGCTGTCTGAGAGCCCTTCCAGGCAGACGGGACAGACGGCAGGATGCCAAAGTCAGAGGCAGGCAGCGGGAGGCGTTTCCCTAGGACATCTGTTGCTCTCTGGGTGGTGTCACTCTCCAAACAAATCATAAGGTTGATTTCATTAATTTTGCACTAAAAAATGGAAGCAGGTATTGATGGAGTTGGAAAGCCATGCAGAGGAGGAATTTGGCTGTGTCTGAATGTTTGTGCTCCTTGAGCCTGGGACCTGGCCTGGCAGTCATAGGAAGCTGGAAGAAAGGGAAGCTTACGTGTTGTCACTCATTCATCTCTGCACTGCCATTAATACTGAAGAAACAGGAACAACCCAAGAGCCCGAGAGCAAGGGTTCAGTTGCAAAATCCCAGCGCCCAGGCTGCTTGGCTGCCTTTACGAGGCTAATTACAGAGATTAGGTAACAACAGGAAGTCTTACTTCAGGGCTAATGGTTCCTAAAGTGGGATTCCGATGACAGTCTTCCAGAGTGGGAATGAAGGAGATCTGGACAAAATGGAAGTTGACGTGTTAAGAGAGACTGAAAAGTGATGGACTTTGTTTGAGCAATGAGAAGTGGAAAGAAAGAGAATAGCTACCCACGCACAGGCACACATGTTGCCCCTTCAACTCCACCATCCCTGTGCTGCACGCATGCGCACATTTCCATGCGCATGTATCCATATACCCTGGTGCACACGCGTCTCATAGTTCCTCTGCAAGAGTCTTGTTAGTTTCTGATTGGCCCAATTGCTATGCTCCTATGTAATGGCTCCCTTTGCGGGGCATGTGGTTTGTCTCCTCGCAGGCATCAGGAGAGGGCAGCGGGCTTCAGGACCCGGACACAGTGGCCGAGATCTTAGAGGCCGTCACTCACACTCAAGCCCCGGTGAGTATGGACTGCTGCTCCCTGTGAACTGGGTCAGCTGTTGGGGGCTGGTGCCCAGGGCCCAGGATCTGACATCTCTGCTTTCAGATCTGTGAGGTCAGTTGTGGGGTCCTCTGGGGAGGCCAGGAGGGCATTGGCCAGTGGGCGTTTGGCAACCTCCCGGTTCCCCTGTATGCGTAGCCATGAGAGGACTGTGCAAGGCAGGCATCGTGCACTACTGTGGCTTTGGATCGCTTCTCAGCTGCCCTTCCCCAGACCGGCAACAGTGGTAGTCCTCTTTCTCCGGGTATGGCAAGAGAGAGATTTTGTGGCAGCAGGGGCACATCTCAGCCTAGTGCCTGGCTCCAGGGAAGTGGCTCTGAACGATGACTGCTGTGGCATTTTCTAGGAGAGAGCACAGTTGGGCCTGCACTCCAGCTGTGAGGACTGCCAGAACACCGTGGGGCCCCACTCCTGTGAGCTGCCAAGCCACCCCAGCCCCATGGGAAGGGCTGCCCTCCTTCTGGTGCTCGACCTCTTGCCTGCTGGGAATGCCCACTGTGGCCTGTGGCCGAATTATTTTTGTGCTTAGTGACTTAGCAAGGAGCATCTCCATCACTGAGCACAAAAAGTTCTAGCAACCTCCTGTGGACTGGCTTACTTTGTGAGCTCACCTCTTATAGAAGACACAGGGAGAGGTGTCAACGAGGCAGAGGCTGCAAACTCTAGACTTAGGGTGACAGGGATGTGGATGCTGTGGAATAGGACTGTAATTGTTAGTGCTGGAGGGACTTGGTCACTTCTTGTACAGGAGTGTACAGAAAACTGCTCCTAATACAAATGGGCAAACTGAGGTCCAGAGAGGGGAAGAAATTGGCCCAAGGGTGCCTAGGTGCAGGTCTCCTGATGCCTACCCGTGCATTCCTGGCTCAGGAGGATTGTGAAAGTCTGTCCCCAGAATGGAGGTCCATTCTTGGCTAGGATTGGGGAACTTAAGGGTCCAGTGGGCCTGCCCACCTGGTGACTAGGGAGGGTGGCCACTCTGGGCAGTGTTATAATCCCCTGCAACCATCAGCCCTGGGCTGCTCTGTCCAGGACACAGGACAGCAGGGCACAGAGTGGTGGTCCCTCAGGGCTTGGAGCCTAATGCTGATCCTAGCATACCAGTCCCATTTGGAGGGAGGCCATCTCAGGCAGAGATGATAATAACCCATTTCTGGAAAGTTCTGTTTTATGATGAATAAGAATTAATATCCCTCTCAATCCTGGGGCTGCATCCAAGTCACCTCTGCCTAAGTGTGTCTGTGGTAAGGAAGGGCGTGGGGCAGGTGGAGGGGGTCTTTCAATAAAAACTCCTGCCTGAGCTGCTCACCTGCAAGTTCCTGGTCCAAGCCCCTCTCATCACCCCCTCCTGCACCCTGCCTCTCAGGCTCTGTCCTGCCTCTTCTCCATCCCTGGGCCTTTGCCAAGCTCAGGTTGTCAGGCCCTGAACTTGGCAACCCTTCTTTCTAGCCCTGTTTTCTGTAACTCTGCTCACTCTTCAAGGCCCAGCTCCCTGCAGCCATCACTCCCACCTCCATCCTGGAGATTTTATACGACAATAAAATTGACAAGTGATTTTTCGCTGGGTATTGGTATTTAAAGTGATTATTTTCTGTTTTTGTTTATCTCCTCATGCAGCTTTTTCAGTAACGAATATGGGATGTTGGTATATTGAAAATAAAGGTGTGCTGAGCATTTCTATGCCCTTTCAACCTCTGAATACATATGATTGTCCCCACTGGACAGAGCAGGAAGCTGAGGCTCAGTGAGGTTATGTGACTTTCCCAACATAACTTAGCAAATAAGCAGAGAGCTGGTATTTGACCCAGTTCTGACTGTAAGAATGGAATCATCAAATTATGGGGAGCCTGAGAATCTTCCCTGTTCTGATGGGTCAGAGATCCACGGTGTATACACTAGATTCTGACAATGAAGAAATATCCTTGTGTTGTTAGGATAGATAAGTGATGCTGCATTAAGACATTAACTCTGAGGTCTTAGCATCTTAACAAGATCTGTTTCTTGTTCATATCACAATTTGGACACTGGGCCCTTCTCCTCATCCCTCCTCCCCTAGCAACCTTCTTCTTAGAAAATGATGAGACCATTTGGATGCCAACAAGCCCTGGGTCTCACGAGCTGTGGCTGCGGCTGGGGGTGATGTGACCCTTAGGACCTGCATTGGGATTTCTGCTTGGATCTCTGAACTGCTGTTTCCAGCTGTTGAGTTTTTGTGTTTGATTTTCCTTAGTAGGTAGGGTTGGTCAGGACACTGGCTGGCGTTGGAGAAGCTGCACAGGTGCTAGAGTGTCCCTGGAAGGAAGCCATTGCGTCTTTCCTATTCATAGGCCTTCAGCAGCAGGACACACCTGGGCTTAGGCTGGTGTCGTAGTCCCAGTGCAGTGGGGCTCATGCGCTGGGCCGCTCGTTCCTTCCCGCACCCAGTGCATCTTCACTGGGCACTTCCTCTGTGCTGGCCCTCGCTTCCGGGATTACAGAACTGTGGTCCCTGTGCTCAGACCTGTGGCTGAGATGAGCAGAGTCTTGCTGTGAGCTGACGGGGATTTAGTATGATCCAATGAGCATGGCTTCAGGCCCTGGGAGGCAGGTGTGGTGATGGCCCAGGACACAGCAAGGGGGGCTCAGCTTTCTTGGCTTATTCAGCATTTTGTGGATAAGTTATTTTCTCCTCTGAAAGTCACTGTCATTTTTTTTTTTTTTTGAGCTTTTCTGTCAAGTCCATCCTTTTGGGTCTCATTTTTCATCCTTTCAGCCTAAAGAAGCAAAAGTGGATCCCATAAATATACCTCCAACTTCACCCTCTCCCTACGAGGACACGGAGCTTTCTGGTGAACTTATACCAGAGGAGACCCCAGAAAATACCTCCAGCATTGTCCAGCACAGCAACCTAGAACCAGGCAAGTCTTGAGGCCCAGGGACAGGGGATGGCTTTTCACTGAGTGGTTGCTGGGTTTCCAGCCTAGGGACATTTCACACCACTGTTACAACCCAGGCCAGAGCTCTGAGGTGTGGGGACAGGGTTATTTCTAGCAGTGCTGTTCCTAATAGCAAAAACAACCCAGAGTGCCCATCATAAAGAATGGGTGGGCAAACTCTTATGTCACTTGTATCTTTCCCAATGATGTGAAAGCTTAATGACCCAGGAATATGCTCTTGGTTTATTCCACTGAAAAAGCAGATTTCAAAACTTTGTGCTGACCTCATTATGAATATGTTATTTATATCCATTTATGTACAGCTATGTAGATCAATGTGGCTGTATTAGATATAACCTATGAGATGTTACAAAATGTTAGGAACAGTTATCTCCAGTTATCTCTGGGTGTTAGGATTGTAGGTGGATTTTATTTTTCTTTGTTGGACTTCTATATTTTCTAAGTCTTCTGTAATAATATTTATCATTACTCTTTTTTGCTTCTCCATCAGTTAATGAATGCTAGTCTAATAACTAGGTTTGGGAAGTTGGTGGTTAAGAGATCATATACAATATTGGACATAAGAAAATTGTATAGTAATTTAATAAAGTTATAGTAAAACCAAGAAGTGAGGCTGTAGCTGCGAGAGCCAGAGGGTCCTGGGACACAGCTTGAATGGAAGCCCTGCACAGGAGCCTATTTGCTGAGGGCCTGGGGCAAGGAACTGAGCATTTCCCAGCCTAGAGTCCTTAACCAAGCGTGTCAGTAATACTGCCTTCCAGGTGAATGTGTCATAGAAGTGATTTTGAGTTGCAAATGCTGTTCTGGTGGACTTGCAATCCCTAAGGAAGGGGCAAGGAGCTGTCAGGGCAGAGGGCAGGGCAAGGACTCTCCTAGTTTGAGCAGGCAGAATTGGAATGGAGAGTGACCCAGAACCCAGCACAGCTCACTGTGCCCAAGACCAGCCTAACTTTTTAACCTGCCCCTCAAAGGCCAGAGGAAAACCAGGGACTGACTAAAATGTTCCTTTCAATCTTGTTTTGTAGACAACCCAGATGATGGGGAGAAGGAAACCTGCACCCTGAGCATTATCCCTAGCTAGGGAAAGCCCCCACATAGTTGTATTACCAGCTTCCACAACAACACCTACCTGGCCTCCACCCTCCCAGGGTCAGGAAAGAGGCTAAAGGCCCACGGGCCGCTTGCACAGCGCCCCCTGGTGGTCAATACAGGGAGGACACCCGCATCCCACTGGTGCCTGTGCTCTGTAGTTCAAGTTCCTGGTGGTACAGGGTCCTTTAGAGAGCCTAACACTTCCCCCACACTGTTCTGACCAGGGGGTGAGCGACCTCAGTGTGCAGAAGGATCCCGGTCTGGAGACGGGTCCTCCCAGCTTCAAGGCCCCTACTTCAGCCACTACTCTGTGAAAATTATTAGTGAAAGGTTTCATTGTGCCCATGGGAGCGGGAGGCAGAATCCTGGGATTCCTGCCCGGCTCTTCCCAGGCAGCCTGATAGTAGGATAGGTCCCTGTTAGAATTAATGACTGGCTGGGGGATTAAAGGAGGGGTGGGGGTGAGGGATGGGGTGGATAACAAGCATGCATTTACTTTAGTGTAATTTCTTTTTCTTTGCTTTAGGTCTCCATTTGTTTTTTAAATTATAAAATAAATGTGTGCATGTGGTAACAATTTAATCAATACACAGTTGTATGAGCAATAATAGTTTCCTCTTCTCCTTCCACTCCTATCCTCTTCAAGATACAAATATTAAGTACTGTGGTATAGCCAAGTATGTATATAAACATATAGACACACACGTACATGTATGTTAGATAATATCATTATTATATAACATGAATGTTAAAGAATATATAATAATGATAGAACATGTATAGTCATGTATAGTTTGGGTTGGTTTTTTTCTATATTTTACAAATACAGAACCACAATAACAATGAAAGTTTATCAGTCGCTTCCTGTATGCTGTGAACTTTTCTCAATGCTTTTCTTGCATTAATTTATCAATTAATCCTGCAAACAACCCTATGAGGTGGGAAGTATTATGATCCCTCATTTGTAGGTGACCAGCTTGCATCATACGCTAAGCAATCTGCCACAGGTCACATTCCTGGTAAGTGGCAAAGCAGAATTCCTGGCTGGTGGAGGTACCAGAGCTGGTGATGGAAGCCACCAAGCAATATTACCTTATCCTCTTGTTCTGCAACTTGGTTTTTTTCTTCTTAATCTAATGTTATGCTGTTACACCTTTCCAAGTTACACCAAGCTAGCAGGTAAAGAGACAGTTTATTCTTTTCCAGCAATGAAAAATGTAGTTATTAATTACAGAATGCCTTCTTCCTGTAGGGTCAGGTGAGATCCTGAATGACACCCTGGAGGGGCTTCCTCCTGTGGATGGTGACCCCATTCCTGAGATTGGCTCAGGGAGCGGGGACTTCCCTGTCACTGAAGAAGAGGTGAGTGAATGGCAAATTTCCTTTGTAAGTCAGTGGTGAACTTTGCTTATTTCAAACCTAATGGTGACTTGGAAACCATAGAGAACCAGGAGGGTTTTAGTTGGACTGCCCCTGTCCTTGTGATATGTAGAGGCAAGATTCCCTGGGCTTCGGGGTGCACCAGGCAAGGTGGAGGAAATGCGACCCCCGCTCATCCTCACACCTGCCTAGTGATGCATGCCAGGCCCTCACCATGGAAACCACCTACCTCCTGCTCCATTGTGGAGACTCCTCAGCCCTTTGAGCCCCCTTCAAGACAGAATCACATTAACTGCAGGCGTGTCCATGCTATTGCGTGGTGATTGGTTCTTCCACCTGCAATGCCAGCAGTATTTGAAATTCTGGACACAGTAGGGTACAAAACTAAAGCAAATGTAGCTCTCTCACAATGACCCCTGCTAAAAACTAAAGTGCCAGATCATTTCTTCCCTCTCCTGGGATGAAAACTCAGACAGTTCTCATCTCTCCCAATCATCTGGTCACACTCGGATTTTCACAGGTATTTCACTTGGTCAGTCCAGGATAATATAAAAAAATTAACAAAAATACAAATAAGTTTCCCCCTTTGCAGGTGTAGGCCTGGTGCACACCAGGATCACCCAGGGAAGGAAGCACTGTCAGGGGTTTCCTCTTTATTTTCTTCTTTCTCCTCCTCACTTCCTGTGGCCCTGGAGCAGCTGCTTTTAACATCTGCAGGGTCCGCTGCACCTGGAGAGGAAGGCCCAGCTGGGTGAAATTAGGATCTGGGCCTTTGGTGGGGAAGATGCTAGAACTTTCTCTTGTGGCAGCTCTTGGGATTCCTCCGAGGTCCTCCTACAGGAGACCTAGGAGGACCAAAGTTCCACTGCTGGCCTTTAAACCTCTGCCTGGGCTTCCACACCCTCTGGATGGGCCTCTGGGTAGAGGCCATAGCTTGATGAATTTAACCAGCTCCTTTTGCAGGGATTGTATCTTGCCTGTGTCCAGTAAAACAGCTGCAGACAGATTCCCCCTCTGTCCCTGTGTCCCCCTATATCTCTTTCTCCCATTCCCTCTCCTCTGTCCCCTTTCCCTTCCCTCTCTGGATCTAGATGGTCCCCTACTTTCCCCTTTTGTCTCCCTGGAAAGCATCACATCAGTCCCTGTGTCTCCCAAAGAGAATACACATCCAGCTTGCCAGATGGTTTTGGGGAGGAGAGAAGAGGGAGAAAGAACAGCACTCTGAAAATTCTTTCCAAAGAAATTTTTCCTCTCCAGTCACTCAGCTCCCCTCTCTATCAGGGAGGTAGGATGGCCTAAAACTGGTAGAACTGCTGTCCCGCCATTGTCTGTTAGCATGTCCCCATGAGTGAGGCAGCCACTTCTTTTAGCATGTGGAAGTTACCTGATGGCTGTGGAATCAGGTGGATTTGGAATTTGCAAATGGAATTGTACTTGCCCTTTGGGGCTTTAGCTGATCCTGAGTCAGAGAGAGAGAGTCTCAATTGATATCCTGTGACATCATCTTTCTTATGTGTCTTTATGGGGAGAGGATAAGTCTGCAAGGACAATATGTTATGTGAAAGAAGAGCTCTGAGGACAAGTATGTTTGGGAAATGCTCTGACTTTCCCTTCATATAGGCCCTGAGAAGTCCTGCAGCAGGAAATCTGTCTTGGATCAGCCTTCTGTGTTTAGTATTCAAAAGCAAAAAAAATAAATAAATAAATAAAAATAAAAATAAAAAATGAAAAACTTTGAAAAATGGACATAAAACATAGCCACTTGAGGACACTGGCAGCCAGAGCCACTCTGACACTTCCATTTGTCCCCTTGCTGTGTCACTTTCTTGAATTCAGCCTATGTATTGCCCAGAGGGAGCCGAGTCATGGGAAAGAGAGGACAGAGGAGTAGCTGGCCTCGATAAGGCTGAGGAGGACGCAGGTGCTGCTTGCGCATCTCTGAAGCCGTCGGGCAAAGATATTGTCCTTTTGTGTGGACTGGTGCATGTGGACAGGGGTGTCAGAAGGCCCCTGTGTCCAGGCAGAAGCATCAGAGCTAGAGCAGACTGACTCAGGAGGCAGCGATCACTCCTCACCAGAGGGGCAAAGACACTGAGTCAAGCAGGGGACCGAGGTGCCCAGCAATCTGCCCTGTCCCTGGCTTCTGCAAATCTGGGACAGGCGTGGAGCTGGGGTGGGGTCGTAGACGTGGAAGTGCCTGGGGTAAAGGAGCTGCAGAAATGCAGGTTGCTGGATGGGAGTAGGTCGTCTGTTCTCTCCACGTGGACCAGGACCAGGGGCCCAGTGACGTGGTCTCCTGTGATGTCTGTGTTTGTAGGGGTTAGCAGCAACAGCAACAGGAGAGGCTGAAGTGCCTGTCAGTACCACCCCAGAAGCAGAGCTCAGCAGTTCGCCCACTGGGAGATCAACCCTGCTTATGACCACCCAGGATCCCGGGGAAGAGGTCACTTCTGTAAGTAACTCAAGTGCCTGCTGTGCGCCACCTGCTATCAGGGAGGGGGTCAACCCAGTTGGAGCAGTCACTAGCCTTCCTCATCTCCCTGCAAAGTGCAGAGTAAAGCCCTGTGAGGCCAAGTCTGGGTGGCTCTGAGTAGGAGGCTGAGGTGTGGCTTGACTGATTGGGCAAGAGTTTGTGGAGGGCTGTGGCCTGCTGGCCCTGGAGTGGGGACTGAGGGTAAATAGGATGGTCCTGGTTTCTGGAAACTCAGTAGTAAGAGGTTCAAGAGCAGAAGCTGTTGTTGCTTGGTGAGCACAGAATAGGGGCCCAGAGACCAGCTTTGGGGTGAAGGAGGTAAAAGGTGAGCCCGGGAGGAAGAGAGGAAGTAGCTGGGCAGATGGGGATGGGACAGGTGTTCTGTGAAGCGGGGTGGCAGAAGCAAGGCCTGCAGCCTCGTAAAACAAAACAAGTACAGTGTGACCATGGGCCTCTGTGAGGCCTCTGAGACCATGGCAGGGCAGATTTAGGACTCCATCAAGGAGCCTGAGGGGATCCAGCAGAAGTAAGGTGCCATTGAAAGGCAGGAAACAAGGAAGGGATGTAGTCAGATTGGAAATCTGCCTTCCCAGGGGAGAAAGAATGGGGGCATTCAGCCGCCACCAAATTCTCAGCATGAACCTGAGTAAGGTTGAGGGAGCAGTTTCAGAATGTGGGAGGAGTGGAGCCAGATGGCCCTGTGCTAGGAAGAGCAGGAGACAATGAGTGGTCAAGTGGTCAGTGAGTACAGATAGCTCCTTCAGCAAGAAGGCCATGGAGCCCACGGCCTGGGTTTTTACCCCCACCCAAGGACTTCAGTACCCGTAAAGTTCTGCATTTGGGACCAGTGGCAGAGGTTGGAAGGGACCACTGGAGAGCAAGTGTCACCCGAGGGTGACATGGCACAGCTGGTTGCTAGGGTGCTGGGAGCAGGAGTCCATATTCCCACACTGATGTCACTCTGCGGGCACAGGTGCAAGGTGCCATCTTGGTTGTGTACTTGCTTGGAAGGTGCAGGAACAACAGGATGCAGGTGCAAAAGGGGCCCTGTCTGATCCCTCCAGCAACAGCCCAGTGGTCCAGGGTCATGGTCCACTGCCATGGTCCCTCAGCATGCCTTTCTGTTTAGGGACTGGATAATGAAGGTTTAGCAACGACAGCAACAGGGGAGGCTGGGGAAACAGAGGCTGGCAGCATGCCCACTGGGGAGCCGGTCCTCTCCATGTTCACCCAGGACTCTGGGGAAGACGCCACCCTGGTAAGGAGCATGAAGTGCTGGGATTAGGTACTGGCCTTCTCAGTGTGGGTCCCACACTCAGCAACTCCCCTGTGGGGAGGGGGACAGTTCTCTGACTAAATGCTCGCTCAGGGGTGGAGCTCGCTAGGTTGGGTTGGTGTGTGGCACAGCCCCGGGAGGCCAGTGGGGAGGGGAGCCAGCATGAGGGCAGTGGCCAGGTGAGAGTGGGAGAGGAGATGGAGTTGCAGCTGGTTGTCAGAAGGGGCAGCAGGGTGTCAGGGTGCAGGCAGACCAGGCCAGCAGGTGGAGGGCATGGCCAGTCCTGCACACCCACGTCTGCCTTCAGCTCCTGAAGCTGAACATAAGTCCTCCAGGCACTGGACGAGACTGTCCTGACAGTGTCCCTATAATAGATGTCTTCAGATTCTTCACTCAGTAGATTCAAAGCTAACTCCTTCTGTCCACTTCTGCATTCCCACCTCATAGGAAGTGGACCATCCATCTCCCAGTGGCCTAGTGCTGAATTCTTTTCCCCCTTCCTTACATCCACATCCCATCGAATATGGAGTCTAAGTGATTTTTCCACCTAAACCCCTTATGACCACTTCTGTCCTCCAGTGTCAGCCCCTGGACTGAACGGTGCCCCCAGTCCAGGTGATTTCTCAGGCTCCTCCCTGGCCTCTCTGGCCTCTGTCTCCAGTCCTCTCTGGGGTATCAGCCCTATGCTTGGGAACTTCCCATCATCCTGACCCACAGACATGAGCCCAGCCTTGCAGGGTCTGGCTGGCCACCCGTGCTGACCACATCTCTGGCTGGTCTCTCCCCACCTTCTTTCTTTGGCCCCTGCTTCCCACCCCCATCTTCTTCCAGTCTCTTGAGCAGATCTGTCCCTCTTGCCTCACAGCCTTCTCACACCCCTGTCTGCTGGGAAGCCTCATCCTTTCCAATGTGCTCATCTCCCACACCACTTCCTCAGGAAGGGGCCGGGGCCATCCTTGCCCTTGGAAGGGCCCACCTGCTCACTGGTTCATGCCTGGCTCCCTAGCAGGGCACAAGCTCAGCGAGGACAAGGCTTGCAGATGCCTCCTCTTGGGTGTGCTTCACTTTTGCTTCGTGATGGGCACCAAGTGGTTGCTGAGTGAATGCATGCAGGGTGGCCAGGCCCAGGTCCATAACCCGGCCTCGAGGCCATCCACACCATGCTCCCCGGTCTGTGTCAAGCTGCTCCAGCAGCATCCAGCTCTGGTCTGCGGTCCATGCAGGGAAACTGCAGTGGGAAGATGTGCACTGTCCAGCGACAGAGCTCTCCAGGCCACTTAGCAGTTGCATGGATCATTTCCAAGAATGAAGTGGTCTCCTCCTTCTCCCCCTCCCCCACTCCTCCTTCTGATTCCCTTTCTCTCTTCCTCCCTGTTTATTCTTTAAAGACAAAGCACTTACCACAAGGCGAAAACCAGGGTCAGGTCTACCAAGTCTTAGCTTAATAGAAAGTAGGCTTGACCAGCAGGACTGTCTGAGCCCAGCTGCCTGTAGAGATGGTGGGCTCCCATTATTGGAGCTATGCCAGGTAAGCACCTGGCAGAGATGTGCTAGAGGGATTCCTGGGGTGAGTTGGGGACACCCTGAGAGCCTCATTCTAACCCGAGCCCCAGGAGCCTGGAGCTTAGGTACAATTCCTGATAAGCAAGGGGAAGGGAGTTAAAGTCAGTTGTCTGATGGCCCCCGAGGTCTCCTCCTTGCAGCATATTTGCACCCGATGCAGCAGGGGCCTGGCCATGGATGCCAGATCCTTCATGCTGGTTTCATTCCAGGGTCCAAAGGATGAAGAACATTTAACCACAGCCGCAGCTGCTTCAGAAGTGCCCCTTGTCACTTTTGAGGAAGAAGAAGCCAGTGGGGTCCCCACAGAAGGCCTGGCTACCCTTGCACCCACTGCGGCCCCTGGGCAAGTGGTCACTCCTGTAAGTGTCTTCTAGTGTCCTCTCTGGCCTGGGAGAGCGAGAGGTCAGCATCCTAGGTTGAGGTAGTTAGTGGCCTCTGCAGAGGCACATTCAGCTTCATTATGAAGGGTCTGGGGAGATGCCACCTGGGTGGGGGTGGAGTGCAGTGGCAGGAGCATGACAGAGGGGTTAGACATTGTCCCAATCTGCTGCCTCCCGGCTTTGGCCCAAAAAAAAACTGTCTCAGAGACAAGTGGTCAGAGGTAGAAAGGGTTGCAGGAAGCTAAGCCCTGGGGGAGACAGATCCCTGAAGGGCCTGTGACCTGCTGCTTCTGAGAATGTGCCCCGGGTGCGGGGTGGGGGAGGGGGGGTGGTTAATGGAGGTTGTAGGTGAGAAAGTGCCTTGAAATTGAGCTAGCACCACAGAAATGGCTGTGACCACAATGCCCACAGCCACGTGGACGGGGCAGCGTCACTTCACAGGCGGTTTCCTTCCAGGCACCTGGTGATGACCACTGGGCAGCAACCTCCACGGAGGAGCCCCCTGCCACGGCTGGAGGCGAGGGACCCAGCAGTGCTCCCCCTGACGGGCCACCACTCCCTGTCCCCACCGCAGCTCCTGAGAGACAAGTCACTCCTCCGGTAAGTGGCTGGGAGGTGTGACGATGTGGCTGGCAGCTCTGGCAGGGAAGAGCAGGAGCGGCCCCTGTCCTTTTTAGAGGCCGGTTCTTATTTCGGTTTGTGCATTTGTGTATTGAGGGCCTTGAATCTGGGGAGGAAAAAGCAGGAAGTAAAAATCAAGGGGACCTAGCCTCGGTCCCAGCTGCACTTTTTAATTGAAGTGAGACCTTTTTAACAGGCACTGTGGGAAGACACACACACACTGACTCTGTGACTTGGGGATTGTAGAGGGGACAGAATTGAGTTCCCTTCCAGCACAAGTTTCTAGGATCCTGTGTGACCTGAAGCAATACTTTCATTTCTCTGACACTGTTTCCCGTCTGTGAAGAGGGTAGCTGTGAGGGACACTGTGTACCCACACGTGAGGTTGTCCCCAATCAAGGGCTATAGCTTCATCTTTTAGAAATAGGAAGCCCACAGCTGGGCCTCATTTGGAGGGCATGGGGAGCAGGGAGTGAAATTACTGTTCAAAAGTGAATATATTTTTAGAGGACCCCCCTCCCAGGTTGGTGACCAGCTTAGGCACCTCAGTTCCCTAAGTGACCCTTGACTTAAGGTTCAGCCACGGCTGACCCAGAAGCTGAGGGGCTGCAGAAAGAAGGTCAAGAGAGGCCGCTGGAAGTTTAGAATCCCCTGTGGCCAAGGGTCTCTTCCGGTGGCCTGGTGCTCACTACGTAGCTTCCCAGCCCTGTAGTTACAGTGTCCCTCCTGTAGTCATTGACTCAGCCTGGACACATGGCATCTCAGGGCCCTCAGTCCAGATACTCGGAGACAGAGAAGAATGTGACCTTCTTCCTGTCCCTGAGGAATTCACAGTCAGGGGGCAGGAACCGAGCTGTCTGAAGGGACGGATGGAGCACCCTGTGCCAGCATTCCCTGGTCCTATTTACCCCACAGTCTTGGTGTCAGGTGAGCAGTCTCCATTCTACATGAAGGAGGAGGCTCCTGGGAGGTAAAGACACCTGCCTCTTTGGCGGCCTCGAGGGGAAGTGCTGGCGTGGCCCCCAGCCTGCTGCCCGCACAGTCCCTGCTCTTGAGCTTCAGCCCCCTGTGTTCTCATCCATGAGACCCTCAGTGGGAAGCCAGAAGGCGAGGTTCCACCCTGAGGGATGCCCTTGACTCCTAGAGGCCCAGGCCTCCTCGTCATCACTAATAAGGGAAGAAGGGGAGAAGCCACCCCAGGCTTAACCCAGCCGTGCCCCATGCACACCCAGGCAGCCTCTAGCACCACAGAGTCTGGGCCCGGGACCCCAGGGGATGATCTCAGGCGACCAATCCTGGGAGCAAGTTGGGCTACGATGTTTTTTATTTTTGGAAATCTAAAAAATTCACAAAGGGGCTTAGAATGGTCTAATTAACCCCCACGTGGCCATCCTTCAGCTGGAGCACTGACCGTTGCCGATCTTGCCTCATCTGTTCTACCCACTACCACCATCTTTTTGCAGGGGAGGGGAGGGCTGGAGTATTTGTTTAAAATCCCAAGCATCATATCATTTAACTTGTAAATAATTCGTGCACATTGCTAAGAGATTGATCTGGACCTTTCTGTTTTGTATTGTCAAAACCCACAGTGTCGTCATCTATTAACCAGTCAACAGTGATCCCTTCATATTAACTAACACCCTGGTTATTTTTTTAAATGCCTTTTTTTCTCAAGGGCTAACCATCACATGGGGTTAACAAGTGTCCCAGGAGTCTTTTATTCTCTGATTGTCTCTTAGATTCTTTTTGCTGCTGATTTCTTGAAGAAACTGGGTTAGTTGTCCTAAATCCTTGTGTTTTCTACTTTGGGAAAGTGGCCTGGAAAGGCCGGCCACGCTGTTGGCAGTGTTGAGGATTTACTGCTTCTGGGAAACCTTGTCCACGTCTGTTAATGACCATGAAACTGCATATTAACAACTGTAAACTAACCACCGTGAAACCACAACCAGAAACTTCTGTCTCAGGAATCCATTCTAATGGAGATAGTCTGATATGTGAAGAGGCTTTGTTCACAAGGGTGTTGATCTCAGTTTTGTTTGTGGTAGAGAAAAATGGGGCATGATTTAATTAGCCAACAACAGGAGATGGAATTAAACTATATTCAAATAATGGAACATTACACAGTTATTAGTTATTACTCTTATTAATATTTAATAATGGGGAAACATGTGAAGTGAAAGAAGCTGGTTATAAACTTGGGTATATTGTGTGGCCTTAATGATTTAAAAATATTCACATGTAAACCCTGCAAGACTAGAAAACTTGGAATGGAACCACCATTTGACTCACTTATCCCACTCCTTGGCATATACCCAAAGGACTTAAAATCAGCATATTATAGTGATGCAGCCACATCAATGTTTATAACAGCTCAATTCACAATATCCAAGCTATGGAACCAACTTAGGTGCCCTTCAACAGATGAATGGATAAAGAAAATGTGATATATATATATATATATAAAACAGAATATTACATCAGCCATAACGAAGAATGAAATTATGGTATTTGCTGGTAAATGGGTAAAGCTAGAGATTACTATGTTAAGGGAAATAAGCCAATCCCAAAAAACCAAAGGCTAAATGTTCTCTCTGATATGCAGATGCTAACTCATAATAGGTGGGAGTAGAAGAGGGAGGAGGGGAGGATCACCAAACAGGACAGGGCAGAGTCAGGGGAATGGAGGGGGGATGGGAATGGGAAAGCCAGTAGAATGAATCAGATACAACTTTCCTGTGTTCATATATGGATACACAACCAGTGTAACTCCTCATCATGTACAACCACAAGAATGGGAAGTTGTACTCCATTTATGTATATGTCCAAATACAATCTACTGTCATGTACAACTAAACAGAACAAAAAATATTTTTAAAAATTTAAAACAATATTAACATTAAAAAAAAAGGAACCCTGGAAGGAAAAACTCTCCCTAAATATTCAGTTTGTGCCTTGAAGGGGTAGAGTTGTGGGAGGTTGTTAGGTCCTTGATACGTTTTGGAATTTTCCACCATAGGGGCTTATGATTTTTACAATCAGTTTTTTGGGGAAGCTCTAAGAAGCAGGGAATGGAGCTGGGAGAGAGAGAGAGGAGAGAAAGGGAGAAACAAATGAACACACAGCAAGTCATCCCAGCGCACAGCCGATGAGGACAGATCACCACTGCATGCCTGTGTTAGGGGCCTGCGGGAAATTGAAGTGGTTCTGAGCAGATAGTTAAAAAGCACAATAGGGGGTCTGGGGCTGGGGCTCAGTGGTAGAGCGCTTGCCTCAATGTGTGAGGCACTGGGTTCAATCCTTGGCACAACATAAAAATAAAGATTAAAAAAAAAAAGGCACAATCAGGATGGTCGGCAGGACACCCCCTCAAGAACATTTTTAGGATGATTTTGAGACTCGGAGTCACTAAAGCAGTGTAGCTTAGTGGGTGAGAGGCAGCATGCCAGCCCAGGTCTGCCACATGTGTGCAGCCCGTTTCTTCACCTCTTCCTGTCTTTGCACCACACAGGGTCATAATCGAAGTACCTAACCTCTTGATTTGTCACGAGGGTTAAAAGAGTGAATATGTGGAAAACTTTGCCTAGCACAGAGTATACACTCGATAAATCAGCTGTAGAGGATTATTTTGCAGATGAGGCCCAGAGAAGATAGGGGCTTTGCTCAAGGTCACACATTTCCCAGGGGTCAAGTAGAGGTGACAGCCTCAGTCTCCGGACTCTCTGCCTTGATTTTTTTGCACTGTCCACAGTCACCATCTGGAGACATGAGCCACAGTGGTTGAAATCAAGTCATTCTGTTTCTAAGGACTGATTAGGTATTAGAATCTTTTCTAGAACACTGGGAGAACATTGCCTTTAAAATGAACTAATGTATTTGAAAATCTGTGTTGTGGAACACTAGCAAAACATGGGACTGACAATCACCTCTGGATGACTCCAAATGTCTTCCTGGAAGTCACTTGTCAATAGGAACTGAGAGCTGTGATCTGCCCGTGGCCTCTCCATGGGCTCCCTCACGCTAGCCCAGCCCTGGCCCCTGGCTCAGGCCCAGGAGTATCATCAGCTCAGCAGCTGTATGTCCCAAAGATATTATGACCATGCTTTTGGGTTTTTTGTCTGTTTCTGTCTTTTCTTTGTTTTTTTGGTGGTTTCTCAGGGCCTCACACATGCTAGGCAAGTGCTCTACCCCTAGCTATATCCCCAGTCCCTATTGTGACCAAGTTTTAACCGAATTTTCTTGTTTCAGGCTGAACGGATACATGTGGGAGTGGAAGGACAGGCCGGGCCCAAAGGAGAGCAGGTTTGTGCTGGGCGGCTCTGGAGCACTCACAGGCTCTGATCAAGGGTGTGGGGATCATGAAGATGGCAGGGGAAAGTTCTGGCCAGTTTCTTCTTACCAGCTAGTGACCTTGTCCAAGTCCTCAACCTCCATGAGCCTCCATTTCCCTATCTGTTCTGGAAGGATCCTTCCCATTCAGGTGTTCTGTGTCTAAGCTCTGCCCCTGGTTTTCCTCCTGGGAGGGTGATGAGCAAATAAGAGCCCCAAGGATCATGGTCCTGGGCTTATCTCAGGGGCTGCAGGATCTCAGTGTAGTTCTTTATCAGTTCTTCAACTATAAAAGGGGGCCGTGGTGCTTACCCTAGCCCAGATAAAGTGGCTGATGTTTATGGAAATGCTATCTTATGTTGGTCACCACAGAAAGATAACAGGTTCCTCCTACTGAGATGGCTACTGGTGGGAAAGTCTTTCCGAGGGGCTGCAGCACAGTGGCCCTGGCCTGTGGTCCCAAGGAGGCCTGCTCAGGGAGCCTGCCTGGCCATGGGCGGTAATCCAGCTGCCTCTGGGGGCCCTTCCCATCTCCACGTGGCCCTGGCCTTCTGCCCCTGCTCAGCTCCCTTGGGCTGCATGGAGGTGGTCCCCAGGCAGATGGTGCCCTAGCCCTGAACCCTAGATCTTCACATTGAGGTGGGGGAAGGGAGGCTCTGTGGATTCAGAGGACAGCAGGGCTCTGGTGGCTCTGAGGGGTGTGTCACGGCACTGATATTTGGGGTTTTCCCTGTCAGTGTTCCCACCCCTCCTCTTCTGGTCTCGGCCATTCTGGTGCCTTATTTGGCAGGGCAGCCGCTTCTCTGGGTGCTTTTTGGCAGCTGATGTGTCCTGGGCTGCAACTCTCTCCTTTTCTTTTCTCCTCCTTTCCAAATGGGTGCTTCGGTCATTCTAAAGGTATTCCCTAAGCACCAGCCCTGTGTGGGGAGCTGGGACCTGGGGATGATTCTGGCACTGTGCCTGTCCCCTAGGAGGCCAGGGGCCCAGGGAAGCAGCCTGTGAACAATAAAGACCCCTGATGGTGGCAGGGGCTGCTGGGAGCAGCAGGTGGGCAGGACAGGTGTGGGGGGGAATGGGGGAGGCTGGGTTGGCTGGATGCTGGGGCTCTGGTGGTGCCCAGACCAGGACTGGGCCATCCTGGTGACCAGGGCAGGCACACAGGCATGTCCACGTCGCTCAGCTCTTCCCCCAAGGCCTTTCCTCCCACCACCATGGCACAGGAACACAGGGATCCTGACCTCTGAGGGTCAGGGTGTCCTCATGGGAAGATCGATGCCTATCTTCACTTCTGTGTAATCAGAACTTGACACCAAGCACAGTTTTCTATCCAAAGGGGTCAGTTGGAGGGGCACCTTGCTGACCATTTGTTCTCTTTTGGATGGTGCCTGGGAGGGTCTTCCCCTCTGGGGCTGCTGAACCCACCGTGAGATTCCCCATCTAGCTTGTCACACACGGTGCGCAGGGACTGCCACAGGCTGGAGAGTCTCCCAGTCAGCCCCCAGAGTAGCTTCCAGTCGGGCCTCAGGGCTCTCTGCCTCTAGCAGAAGCCTGCAGTGTGCTCAGCGTCAGTGTGTGCTCAACTTCCCCTTTCCTTAGCGTCAGAATTCATTTATATCTGGTTTATGTCCCATGCCCTGAATGGTCAGAGGTCCCTCAACTTAGCACATCCCAAACTGGACTCCTCACACCTGCCCCAGTCCTGTTCTTCCCGCTGGGTTCCCCATCTCGGGAATGGTGTCCTATTTATCTGGTCACCAAAAGAGAAACCAGGAAACATCCTCAAGGGGTCCTCTTCTTCCCACTGCCTACCAAGGCTGTCCTCAAGTCCCCTGAGCATCTATGTGCTACTTCTTCCTCCCCCCGGTTGAGGCCCACAGCCTCCCAACAGGTCTCCCACCTCCATCACCAGTTCCTCCTCCCACCCTCCACCATGGCTTTCCTGCACCCAGCTCTAACCCCAAACTGGCTCCTCCTTGGAGCCTCCCAGACTTGGTACACACCCATTTAATGACTGAGGGAAGCCTCCCTTGGCTCTTGCCTTCAGGAACTAGGGCCCAGGAAGTAGTTTGAAAGTTCCCTTGGCCTCTTTGGAGGCCTTTGGTGACGTCACGGAGCCAGGTCTTGTGCTGGTCTCTGGACACACAGGGAGTCTCAGGGTTGGTCCTGCCCTGGAAGGGCCCCTTGTCTGGAGGGGTCAACAGACACGTGAGCGACTGACTTTAGGTCAGGGGGTCCAGGCACCAAATCGAGACTTTGGCAGAGACCGGAGGGAAGAGAGGAGGGAGAGGTAAATTCTGCTGAGAATGGGGGAGTGGGGGCTTCATGGAGGAGGCCCCTGCAGAATGAGGCCTGGAAAAGATGAGTGAGGGCTGAACGGCGGGGAGGGAGGCTGAGAAAGGGGCCCCTGTGAGTGGGGGTGGGGGCCGCAAGGAGGATGGAAGCAGGAGGGAGCAGCCAAGGAAAGGGGAAGTTGGCGTCAGGTGTTCTACAGCTGCAGAATCTGAGGAAGCTCTCAGAGGTGAGGCGTCCATGGAGACTGTTGAATCCAAGCTGTGGGGATTTCTTCTCTCTTCAGGTGGGAGTGGAGGCTGAGGGCTCCGGCCTAGGCTGGGGCCTGGATGGCGGTTCTGGCTCCGGGGACCTCATGGGCAGTGAGGAGCTGTTAAGAGTAAGTGTGAAGGGACACGGTCTGGTGCCTGGGACCAGGAGGGAGGAGCACAGGGGCGGGCAGTAGGGACCTGGCTGGCCAAGCTGAGCGCTGTTGGCAGAGTCCATGGGGCTCCTTACTCTTTTCCTCTCCTACGTGTTTGACATTTTCCACTTTGATCAGGTTCGTATGGTTTGAAGTAAGTCTGGACCTGAGTTCATATTCAGAACCTGCTATTCACCCCCCTCCCCTCCTTTCCCTGGCTGCCCTCTGCAGCAGGCTGCTCCCAGCAAGTTTGCACACTGACCTTCACCTCCACCATTGGCTTTTGATCCCCCTGCCCTCATCTCACTCTGCTTAAGAAACAGATCCTCTGGCCTCCTCCCTGTCTGGATGGCATTTCACACCTTGACTTCCAGACCTTTCTTGAAGTCTTCCCTGCCCTTTGGCACCCCCACCCCTGCCTTTAGCTCTCCAGACAGCCCTTTCTCCCTCCTTGGCGCCTGTGCTCCCTGGCCCCTGCCCAAGGCTGGGCTCCACCAGTCTCTCTTAAATGGCCCCCAGGGGAGCGCCTCCCTTCTCCAGCTGCAGCTGTTGCCTCCTCCCCAGCCCCAACCTCATCCCCAGTCCTTCCCCTGAGCCCTGGGCATGGACTCCCAGTTAGAAGCTGCACTCGGCTGGACCTCTGCCCACTCCTCAGGACCACGTGACCAGGGCTGAAGAGCTCTGGACTTAGTGGATGAGTCGAGTGGGAGTCGAACGGATCTTCCAGGGGCCTGCCAGGTGGTGGGACCAGCCAACCTGTAAGAGGCTAAGAGGTCCACTTCAGGAGTTTCAAGTAGCAGGCAGTGTAGACCTCCTGGTTAATAAGAACACTCAATTAACCAGAGCTCCTCTGGGCGCTCCAGCTAATTAGATCTCTACTGTATGAAGCACTTGGGAGAAAATGAGATTCAGTGAGCTTGGAAAGCCCTAGATTCAAATCCCGATTCTTCTACAGATTAGTTGTGTGTGTGAGTCTCCTGGTCTCACTGACCTGGCTGTCCCCATCTGCTGTGGGGACACCAAGCCCCCCATGTAGGGTCACCAAGCCCTCCATGTAGGGTCATTCTTAGGAATGAAGGGAATGTGTGAACATATATGCTCAGTTCATATTTACCCTCCCTTCACCATTTCTAACAAAATTTCTTGTTTTCTAGGGTCCTCCAGGTCCCCCAGGTCCACCGGGCTTGCCGGGGATTCCAGGAAAACCAGGAACTGATGTTTTTAATGGACCCCCTGGCTCCCCTGGAAAGGATGGAGCTGCTGGTGAACCCGGGCCCCCCGTGAGTGTCTGAAGTTCTGTCCCTGTTTCTGTGGCCATGGGGCTTCCCTTCACCAGGGAAGGGTTGACAGATTGCAGATGTCACATTGTCTGTGACTGGGGAGAGAGCCGCCAGCTAAGGTTTGCAAGCAAAATCCTCCACATCCAAGCCATTGCTGAGACTCCAGGGAAGTAGCCCCAGGAATATCATCTTATGGACCATTTTCCTGCTCTGTCATGGCCAGTGTAGGAGGACAGACAGCTGTGAGATCTTAAAACCACAGGACCCCAGAGCTGGGCCTGGGTGGGTGCCCTGGAGAACGTCCAGGTCCAGTCCTGCTCCTGACACCCCTGCAGAGGAAGAAATCTGAGAGTGACCCAGAGAGTGAAGGATGCTGGTCCAGGTGGCACAGCCAGCATCAGCCCAGCTGGGACCAGGACTGGCACTCTTGCCGTGACCCTGGCATAAGGACCTGGACCCACTGGCCTCACCCACCTCCCCACCCTGCCCTCCTTCCCAGGAAGGTGACTGATTGTCATTGATGTTCTGCAGGGTCCTGAGGGACGGCCTGGACCTGATGGAGCCTCTGGTGTTCCTGGGATGAAAGGGGAGAAGGTAAGGGGAAGGGAGGGGTACATTCTAACACCAGGAGCCACCAGAGCCACACTCTCCGACCCCGAATTCTGACCTTGCCTCTTCTGTGACTGATTCTCTGAAATTGCCTGCTGGTCGCTTCTGCTTTATGTCCTCATCTTGGGACTCACTGTGCCCAACTCAGCATCTCCCCTGCCCCAGTTTCGGTGAACGATGTCACCATCTACCCAGGGACCTGGACTCAGACATAGAGTCTTCTCCAGCCCTCCTTTCCCTCCCTTCCCTGCCACCAAAGGTCAGTTGCCAAGACCAACCTTTCTCTGCACCCTGATCAGACATTCTTCTCTTCTCACCCATGCTGGGCCATTGGGCTCCACATGGGTGCCCCATTCTCTGCAGCCACAGTCCATCCTCCACCCAGTGCCCTATCCACCTCCCCCTAGTGGGCCCTCATCAGTGACTTCCCCATTAACTGAGAGAAATCAGTGGCTCTCTTCTGCAGGGCAAAGTCCTGATACCCTTCCCCATCTACACCAGCTGCCCCTCTAGGTCATCACCCGCAACCCCCCTCACATGGCTTCTGGCAAGAAGTAGTATATATTGACCTTCTCCTTACTGTTTCTAGGAAAGTTCTTTCTCATCCTCCAAGGTCCAGTTCGGATACAATAGTCTGCCGTTATCTTAAGGAGATACGTTCTGAGACCCCCGTAGATTCCTGAAACTATGGATAGTACTAAACCCTGTACTTACTGTGGTTTTCCTGCATATCTATGATAAAGTTTAGTTCATAAATTAGGCACAGTAAGAAATTAACAACAATAAATAGTAATAGAAAAACCAAATATTATAATAAAATTGCTAGTATCCCTACTCTTAACACTTTGCGTTTATTAAGTAAAACAAGGGTTACTTGAACACAAGCCCTGAGACACCGTGGCAGTGGATCTGATAACCAAGATGGCGACTAAGCAACTAACGGTGGGTCTCGTATTCAGTGTGGATGTGCTGGACAAGGGGGTGACTCAAGTTCTGGGCAGGGTGGAGCTGGACAGTGCAGGATTTCATCATGCTGCTCAGAACAGGGTGCGATTTCAAACTTGTGAATTGTTCATTTCTGGAATTTTCCAATTACTGTCTTCAGACTGTGGTTGACTGGATAACTGAAACTGCAGGTAGTGAAACTGGACAGGGGAGCGGCACCGAATATCCTTTGGGAAGCTCTCCCGGCCTGTTTATGAGCAGACACATCCCTCCTTCCCCACAATATCTATGCTGCAGGGACCCTTCTTGACCAATGACAATAAAGATGTCAGCTTCCTTGTTGGGCCCCCATGCCCACCCTGCCAGGGAGCCCATAGCACTATCCCTGTACCCTTCAAAATTAGCACAGACCACTATGCAGCACTTGATGAATGAATGAAACTTCCTTCAGACACCATTTTAATCTGCCATTCTGGGTCTTGAGCCTCCCTTCCATCCCTCCTTCTCTGTCCATACGCCTGTCCTGTCTGCTGTCTGGAAGCTGCATGCTAGTGTGGGGTGTGGGGAATGGATTCCTGCCAGACAGACTTCCCTGCCTGCTTGATGAGATAAGCCATGTCCAGCAAAGAGAGGCAATAAAGATAAGGAAGCTTCTACAAGGGATGTGGCCAGTGGGGCTTTTTAGGGTTAAGAACAGAGAGGGTCCCTCCCTCCTGGGGTGGAGGTGGGGGCCTCTATGCACCCCCTCCCTCATGAACGTGGAAATGTCAACGGCCTAGACACCAACGTCCGTGAACTAAATTTTCCATTTCCATCAGCTCTCAAGTAAGTTTATTTTAATTGAAGCGCTAACCCGATTTTCATGGAAAGCACATTTCTCAGAAAAAGAAGCAACTGTTGAGCTTTAGCAAACTATTTTACATGCACCAACTGTTTCATAAGAAATGAAATTTTGCAGGAGACACCACCAACCCACACTCATCTTGCCTGGTCTTTCCCCAGCAGCCTCCCCGACCCCCACTCTGTCCGGAACTTAGCCATACCCAGCCCACATCTGCACAGAGACACAGAGGGCAGCTTTGCAATGGGGAGACTCAACAGCGCCCTGGAGGAGGGGCAGGGGCAGGCTTGCCCAGGATGATTGACAGTTGGATGACTGTTGGAGATCAATCCCATATTTGTTTGTTGATTTGTTCCTGAAATTTGTTCTACATCCCAATTTTTTGCACTATGTGTTTATGATGCTTTCTGAAGGAACACAGACAGACTGAATGTAAAAGAGCAAAAATGGGCTGAAGGAAATGAGCCATCTCAGGGATGTTAAGGAACGTACCAAACAATGACACATTTGATCCTTGGCTTCTCACCAGAGTGTCTGCTCTTCAGCTTGCACACCTCACTCCCTGCCCCAGCTCCTATCACACAGTTGGATGGATCCACTTGTAGGAAAGACTCTCCTCAGCCACCGTGTCATTAGCAGGCCACAGAGACCAGTCTAGGTAGTCACCCAAAGTGGAGTTCCCCGCCAAAGAATAAGGTTCAGTTTATTTAGCTGGGAATTTTAAAAATATACAATCATTGTTATCAGATATGGATGTTGTCATCCAAGTGTGGATGGTTGTTAAGAATGTATTAAATAATGCTTAATTCAGCAGCACATATATCAAAAATTAGAGCCATTCAGAGATTAACATGGCCCTGAGCTAGGGTGACATGCAGATTTGGCAAGTGCTTCATATTTTTAATTTATGATACTCAGGATATGTGAAGATTACAGCAATCCTTATCATTTTATGTTACTTTAATGAAATGATATTTAAAATGAAAAAATAGATATTCAGGGCCAACTCATGTATATTATAAATATTTTCTAAATTCTCCTACCAGGTATTTTTCATGAAATATTAATGTATTCGAATCTATTTTTAAATATTCCAATGAGGAAAATGTCACAGAAGTTTATATTACACACATACGGGCAAAGAATGTATCAAATGTTCTATGATAGAATTGAATGTCATTGAATAATTCAATGATACAGTATTTCTTAACATGTTTTCCCCCAATTAAGATGAGGAGCTAAGTCTAAGATCTGTAGCTCAAGAAGGGGTGGGAGGGAGTGACCTGCTTCCTCAGCTGCAGAATGCTCTGGAAAGGGTGCCACAGAACTTGCTGGAGATCGTGGCCCTCTGAAAACCACCTCTCTGCTTTGTACATGGCTGATTCTCCCTCCAGCTCTTCTAGGATTCACGGTGGTCAATTTTTGCTTCTTTCAGAATCTTTGTCATTCAGATTATTCTTCAGTCTCAGAAGGTACTAGGAAGTTGGGCAGGAAAGAGTCAAGGCTCTGAAGTATTCTTGGGTACCCAGAATTGCTGAGGAACCTTGAGCTCCAAGAATTGACATTGAGTAATTTCACTGGGCCCAAAATCACATTGTACAATCAGCTTCTGTCTTTTCTGTAGATGTCAGGGAAGTGCAATTAAATCTTTACCACCTTCTCTAAGGCTCTGGGTTTGATCTCCACCAGTACTGGGGGGAAAAAAAAAAGAATGAAAAGAAAAGAATTAGGGAGGGATCTGAGCAGGGAGCCTAGGATCCGGTAATGAGTTTAGAGCTTGTAACAACAAGTTTAAATGTTAAATGAAACATCCCAGCGTTTGCCTGGTTTCCTGCTTTCTATCTTATTTCGTCATCAGATGTGTTTGGCACATCATCTGGATGATAACAGGCCTCCATAAAACCAAACAGACCACAGGCAACAGCAGTGGACGCACAGTGCAGTGGTCAGCATTGCAAACACCATGAGCAGATCCAGCAGACGCCCACAGGGCATCCCAGATACCATCATAGAGGAAGAGATCCTCGGATCTGTTGGGTTCTTTGAAGTTCCCGTAGGCTGAGGTCTAGCGGTGTCTTTCCCCCTCCAGTTCATCCCGATGAGACAGACTTTCTGATCTGATGGTTTTACAGCGTTGCCATTCTCGAGCCGATCTCTCCACCTTTCATCCCTCCCAACCACATTTGCGGCTCTGCTAGTTGGAATTCTGGGACAGTGTGTGTCCTCACCACACAAAAACACTCTCACTAAGGAGTGAAGTAAACCCCCACCATCTCCACTTTGGAAGTATGGAGTCTTTCCTGAGCCTTTTCGTCAAAGCTCCCGCTTTCCACCCTACCTGTTCACAAAAATTCCAATAAGTGGATTCTTCTATCCCCTTCCATCTCATGTTCGTCCTCGTATCTTTGAGCCGGTAGAATGGATCCAAGTGCTATCTCTTCACCTTGTACAAGCGGAATAAGATCATTTCTGAGGCAGATAGCAGGGGCTAATATGTCTTCAAGAACTTTATTTGAAATTGCTATAAGATGCATTCTTGACTTGAAAGAAATAGGAAAAGCAATTGAAAAGACAGTTCTTCACTTGTGAACATGATTTTGAACCGGGTCAACTGGCAGCACAGCTGTAAGATGTTCAGAGATGGAGCCACTTGAGCCTCCGTTTCACAGTAGCCCTGGTGGCAGTTTGATTTGTTGCTGGGAAAATGCACAATGTCTGCACTCCGCTCAAGATCAGATGGTAGTAGGCAGTAGGCGATGGCCCTGCTGGTTGCACCCAAGAGAAGCAGACAGAGAAACCATAGCCTCTAGATTGGGCAGCAAAATAGGAACTCAATTATTTGAGTCATGTTTCCACCCTAGATGGAAGGTCATGTTCAGTTTCTCCCTGGCAGGGCTGGCCAAAGGGAGGTGACAGGTCCCAGCTACAGCTCTTCCTTCCCCCAGCCTTCCTCCTCCCACCTCTCCAGATAGCCAGGATGTCCCCCCTGGCCTCTGGGTCAAGGAGGCATCCAAGGTGCACCTAAAGAGTGCAGCAACTGAGGGTCACTCTCCTGTCACTCTTCCTGCCCTGGGAAGAACACGGGGAGACCGTGTTGGTTGTCCATGTGTGCATGTCTTTCTGCAGAACGTAACCATGGCCTCACCTCTGTCATGAACCCCCAGAACTTTGTTTAGGCTTATCCTCAATGACAGTCCCAAAATGTCACAGCTACAAAGAACCTGAAAATTATTTAGCTCCCTGGTTTCCTAACTTCATCCTGGCAAAGTCACGGACATTGTGGAAGTGCTGTGCGGCTGTGAGGTGGAGGACAGAGCCATCCCACCTCAGGTGGTCTTTTAAATTAATTTTTTAATTATACGAGAAGTTTGAGAACGCATCCTATGTTTCCCCCTTGATCATTCTTGGTGGAGGGTACTCTCTGCTCATATTTTCAGAGAGGGTCAGTTATCATCCCCAAATCTCTCAAAGTCTAGGGGCTGCATGTCAAGTTCTCGAAGCTCTCCCTTGGTTTAGAGTAGGGGAAGTACCCCTTTACCTCTCTCATGGAAGGGGTGGGGAAGGACACTGTCTCGAATGCCAAGGACCCATTCTGTGATCTCTCCTGACTTCTGGTTTATTCTCAAGGCAGGGGATGAGCTAACGGGTGAAGAATGGGGTTCACAAGCTTTGGACAGGACTGACCTAGCAGACTGCCGTCTTAGGCCATATGCTTGTCTTAGAAACACCAGCCAAACCAAGACAGAAGGGGTCCCCTTGCAGTGTCCTGTTACTGATGGGGACACAATTCTGCCCTTTCTTCTGAACATACCTAATGAAATATATGCTCATGGACGTTTGTGTTTTTCAGGGTGCAAGAGGGCCTAACGGCTCTGTTGGTGAGAAGGTAAGAGAAAGCAAGTGTCTCTTCCCACTTCCCCTTTCCTGGGGTTTGCTATTGTTGGGGTTTGGGCTGGAGCATCCAATGCAGAAATGTCACGAAGCACAGAAAAGCACACCTCAAGGAGCTGCTCAGGGAGGGCTGGTGGGGAGCTGATACCTGCTGGTGGGGAGCTGTTTCCTCCCCCCCCACACACTCCTTACAAACTCATTCCTGCGGGCCCATCCGCTTCTCTCCAAGTGAAATGTCAATTAGCAAGAGAGCTGTTCCTGTGCTATTGAGCACAGATCAGAGAACACATCTGCCTAGTTGACTTCAGAGGGTGGTTTTCTGACTCAGATGTTTAAGTCCTTCCATGAGGGAATCCGAGGGCCTGTCATCAGCCTGTCCTCTTCCTTACAGGGTGACCCCGGCAGCAGAGGCTTACCAGGACCACCTGGGAAAAATGGACAAGTGGGCACCCCTGGAGTCAGGGGACCTCCAGGGCCTCCTGGCCCTCCTGGACCCCCAGGGCCTGGATGTACAACAGAACTTGGATTTGAGGTACTTTTCCCCCCTTTCTGTGGTTAAAGAATCATGTGCATTAGGGCCCACTGGAAGGACCAGCCCCCTGAATGCTAGTCCAGTTTGCCTCTGAGTTACCAGCACCCCAAACCACACTGGCATAAGAGGGTGCTCCAGAATCAGATCTGAAAATCTCATTCTTCCTCCTTCCCTAGGATACCGAAGGCTCAGGAAGTATCAGGCTGTTGAGTGAACCCAGAATCTCCGGGCCAACTGCTTCAAGTGTAGGTTGACTTTTGAAACCTTCTTATGAGGACAGTCTTGCTGTGGCACTGGAGTGTGGAGGCTCGATAATTCACCTGCCCTGTGCCTTCAGCCCCCACCTGTGCAGTGGGGAGGCTTTGCATCTTGGAAGGTGCAAACAGTTTCTCCAGGGAGAAGCAGTTTTGCACCAACTATCATTTGTGAAAATTTGAAAATTGTCTTTGTCTCTTCATCTCTCCCCAACCCCCTGCCTCCCTCCCGCTACCCTACGGAAGCTTCACAGTTTGGCCCATTTCAAAACCCTGCCCTCCTGATAGGCAGCCTCTCTGCTCTGTCCATCCCTGGGAGGCACTGTCCATGTCCACTGGGATGCTCTCCCCTGGATTTCATTAGCTTTGTCCCGTGGGACCCTGAACTGAGCACCCAGGAGGGAACAGCATGGCCCTTCCTGTAGCTGAACATGCAGACTTCCCCCCTCCCCCAGATGCAGGGGGCTCTAAGACTGGAGTCGAAGGGACACTCAACTGGTGCCGAGAGCAGGCCTCTGAGTCTTCTTCTCTGAGGAATTTTTTTTCTCGCTCTGGAAGGGGCATCTGTCCCTCATCCCTTGTTCCCATTGCCTGGAGTGAAACCAGTGGGAGAGCTGAGGGTAGACAGCAAGAGTGAGGACAGGGGAGCAGGCAAAGCGAATCCAAGAAAACCAAAGAATGGGGCTGGGGTGGTGGCTCAGCGGTAGAGCGCTCGCCTGGCACGTGCAAGGCCCTGGGTTCAATCCTCAGCACCACATAAAAACAAATAAAAGAAAGGTGTTGTGTCCATCTACAGCTAAAAAATAAATGTTTAAAAAAAAGAAAACCAAAAAATGTTCATTTATCTGCCTGTTTATTTTCTCAGGGTCCCAAAGGAGAAAAAGGAGACCAGGGACCCAAGGTAAGGTCACAGATCTGTGGTGGAAGGACTTTCCAGCCTGGTTCTAGAAGCATTATCCATGCACAATGAATTATCCCCCCACTTCTCTCCACTGTAACCAGGGTGAAAGAGGGATGGATGGAGCCAGCACTGTGGGACCCCCTGGGCCCCGGGGACCACCTGGGCGCATTGAGATCCTGTCGAGTGTGAGTATCATCCAGGGCAGAGCTTGGCTGTGTATTTTCTCCCTTTGTCAAAGGAGAGAGCAGGGTGGTCTACCACTGCAGGGTCTTGGGGTGCTGGGTATGCAGGGCACGGAGCCAGCACCTGGTGTGGGAGCCTTCACCTGCCAGCTTCCTCATCTGACTGGGCCTGCTCTAATGCTACCCCCCTCACACGCCCCGCCCCCCGAAACTTCCCTCTGGTTGGTAGCATTTGTGGTCAACTCAAAAGGCAGCCTAGGAGCATGAGAGGTATCAGGGTCTTGAGGAAGCCCCAGCTAAGCAGTTCCTGTCCTCTCCAGCCAGGTTCTGAACTTCATTGCTGATACAGGTCACATGGAAGGCTGTGGTCCATTTGTGTGGGCCGAGTGTTCTTGCTCACTAACCCTAGAGTCCACAGACTTGCCTGCCAGTCAGTGGACGTGCTTCTTAGAAGCAGGAAGACCCAAAAGAAAGAAGTGTGGTGCTCTGCTGAGCATGTCCCTATAGGTATCCCAAACTGTCATCAGAAAGGTCCCTGTACCTTCCAGGATGGGAGTAAAGGGATCAAGAGAGGCCAAGGATGACATCAGATGAGCCCCCTTCATGTCAAGGAAACGTGTTTAGATGACCCCACTGGAAAGCTCTTTGGCTGTCTGTTAAAACCAAAAATATCCATATTGCAAAATTCCACATGGAAAGATCTCCATGCTGGTGGAGGAAGTATCCCCCTCCCTTCTGACCCCCCAAAATCTGTGACATGTGGTTTTTTAGTTCATCAGTAAAATTCCCACTGCACAGCAAGGACCTGGTAACAGGTCTGTCTCCTCCACTTTCCCCCTGGGGTTATTTTTTTCTTCTTTGAGCCCCACATGGGGGAGGCTCATGGCACATGGGGAAGGCTCCATCAGCATCAGCTGAATGAAACCTTGGATGTCATCTAATTTTCTATTCCTATCATCAACCCACTGGCATAGGTATTTGGACTTACACTCCACAGTCAGTCCCATGCTGGTCATGTGAATGTAAAGATGCAGGGCCCCCAGTGCAGTCAGGACAATGGCTGTAACTCAGAGGCCAAGGAATCTAAGTGGGGGAACAAGGGAGGAAAGTTGGTTTGGGATATGAGAAGTCAAGGAAGACTTTCTGGAGGAAGTGTCTTTGGGTAGGGCCTAGAAAACGGAGAGGGATTTTACCAAGTAGACACAGAGGGCAGAACTTGCAGAGTTGAAGTGGCAACAATACCCTGAGCCAAAGCAGAGAGTAGCACTGTGTGATTTGCCTAAGACTCAGGGAGCTGATGGACAGGGGTGGCAGGCGTGGGGGTGGTTGGAGAGCCATGGGAATCTGGAGAGGAAGCTGGAATGTGGCTGGGATCAGATCATGACCCCCTTAATAGCAGACCCTCCCATTCATGCAAGACAGTGACCCTTCTGGGAGAAATAACATCAAGCTGGTGGACAGTAGAAAGACAGAAAGTCCCAAATAACTGGGAAAAGGATCGCTGGAGTTAAAAAAATATATATGACTGAAAAAATCGAGTGTGGGTAAGGATGTGGGAAAATAAGTCATCTTGTGTGCTTCTGTGGAAGTGTAAATTGTACGGCCTCTTTGAACGGTTCTTTGGCAATCTGTCGAAACTAAAAATAGGCATACTACAGAATTTCCACATGGAAACATCTCTGCACAATATGGTTGAGTGGAAAAAGCAAATTCAGGGATAAAGCCTGCTGCCATTTATGTAAAATAACCACATGAGCAAACATGCACACGCCCACCCCCCAACATTAGATGCTTCCTATGGGGATATAGACATACGTATTAACATATACATATCTATGTACATATTTAAAATGTTTAAAAGAGAGGAGGCATTCACGTGTTGTGCCATTTTAAAGTTAATTAAAAAAGAAAAGTGACAAGACGGCTCAGGGTGGTGTGGTAGGAAGCAGGAGGGATCGGTGTGATTGGCAGGGGGCTTGGGGTGTTATCAATATGTGCCTTGCTGGGTGACTTCAATAAAAGCCTCACAGTCAGAAGCAAGACAGAACACATGCCATCTTTTGTCCTCATGCTATGATATCTCTCTTTTCAGTCTTTGATCAATATCACCCATGGATCCATGAATTTATCGGACATTCCTGAGCTCATGGGGCCTCCGGTTTGTATCCGCAGCTGCTCTAGAATGAAGTCCCTACCCAAGGGCCCTGTTGAAACAATGTCATGTTGGTTTGGGATCCTTTCAGCTCCTGAAGCATCGAGCTAGAGTATATCAGGGTAGAATGGAGAGATAACTTTGCATGTTGGAAAAGTTGCTTTCATATTAATTTGATCATGCAGAGAGTTGTGTCCACTTCAGCAGAAGTTTCTACTCCTAGGCATCAGAAATATGTGTCATAGAAGTCAAGGGATCCTAGTAACAGACAGATTGCCACCTGTGCCGTGTTCTGGGCGTGCTGTTATCTGCAGCGTCCAATTTCCAGGAAGAGCCTAGAGGGACGCATAGCTGTGTTAATGGGAACCTGGAGCACAAGGAGGGAATATGATTTGCTTCAGTCTTTCTAGTCCCCTTTTAGAGATGAGGAAATTAATGCACAAGGAAGTGACACTACTTCTGCAAGTCCACAGGGTTGGCCCATAGCACAGCAGGACCTAAGAGGAAGGAAGCTCCCTCTTCCCACCTGTACAATAAATCCCCATTGCATCTGGCAGCTGGGAAGGAGGAAAGCTCTTGCTTAGGAGCCTTGGGATTCCAGCCCTAGCTCCACCACACCCCACTCTGAGCCCCAGATCCTCTTCTCTGATAGCACTTTGCCATTTGGGGATGGCTTATAGGAGGTGAGGGAAGTGAAGCTGCTTTGTGCACTTTGGCACTACGAGTCACCATGGAAACCAAGGCTTAACCTCTACAGCTGTACAGGGCCCAGGGCTGCTTGGGCTGTCCATCCATGCCCTGGAGAAAATAAGTCATCTTGTGTGCTTTTGTGGAAGTGTAAAATCCACTAGTTGCCCAAAGATTTCTGCAGTTATCTGAGAAGTTGTCTGCCACCGGCTTCTCCTGTGGAGTGATGTTGGTCTGTGGGTTGTCTGAATCTTCTGAACTGCATCCATATATATATGAGGTTGGCAGGAAAAGGAAGAGGGGCCCTGGCCACCATCATAGGACAGCACCAACTCTTGGTGTCTCAGGTCCTTTAATTGGCTGTTATAATTCTCATTCCTGCCAAGGGAAGAGAGCAATCCCCACCAGCATGAACCCACATCCTCCCAGTCCCCCAGGCTGCCTCCTGACCCACTCCTCAGAGTTTACTTGTGGAGGTCCCCATGCCGTCATCATCACCCCTAAGGATTTCAAGTGCTGAGGGACCTCACCGAGGAGGAAGCTGCAGAGTGGGGCTCTGGGTGCCCGAGTGCAGCTTCTGCCTCTAATGCAAACTAGCTGTGTTGCTGCAGGGTTTCTTCCCTCCCAGGCTCAGCATCTTCTGCAAAATGGGGCAGTCAGACCACCAAGCCCTCCCTGGGGGACAGCTTAGGCCCTGGGAAGGTGCTGGAGCAGCGTGTTCCTGCTGGTTTTGGAAATGCTTTGTCTTTGGTGTTTTACAGGGACCGGATGGTTTGCCTGGGCTGCCCGGATTTCCAGTAAGTTTCATCTGTGCTCAGGGCTGTGCTCATTCTGTTTCTTCCACCTGGAATGACATTTTCCTCCATCTCTACATGACCAAGCTCCAGCACCATCTCTTTCATTAATTTTTGTGTCCTTGTTCTCACCTCGAAGGGTCCCCTTCTTTGAGTCTCATGGGGCTTTATTGTCACCACTCTTATGATTCTTTTCTGCCTTAAATAACGGTTATTTGTCCCCTTGTCTGTTTTGTTTGTTCTTGGCTGTTTTGCAAAAACCTTGGGGAGGGTTAGGTCCTACTCACGTCTTCTTACCCCAGAACCAACCAAAGCCTGGCTCGCCATTAATGTGAGTAGATGCTTTAGGTAGAAAAAGTTCAAGTAGATGAAGTCCCTGAAGGGACAGGATGTAGTGGTGGAAAGTGGGGGAAGGAGAACCTTGGGAAAGGATCCCAACAGTTAACAGTCCATAAGTGCCATTATGGGGCTTATACCATGGAAGAGGAAGATCCATTTCTACATCAAAAGTGATTATTTGTGTCTAAAAGTTTAAATGTGTGCTGAAGCCTGGCCCCAGGGCAGGATATGAACAATTTCTTTTAAGACCCTGCACCTTAAGTCCTAATGCTAACAGGTGACACACACCGCTTCTAGGACAAAAGAAAGAAATTTATCAAAATGTAATAGAAATTTGTTCTTCCCAGTAGAATTATAGGTCATCTCTGTTTTACTTTGGGGAACAGTTTTACATTTTCTAACGGAGCATAAACTACAGTGACACTAGCAATGCATGTTAACTAGACTTGAGAAAACAGTCGGGAGTGCCGACCACGGTATAACACCTCGGTTAGCAGAAGAGTCCAGACCTCGGCTCCACCCCAGCTTGACTGCTCCAAAAGCCAAAGCATGTTCCAGAACACACCCTCCTCTCAAGAGTGGCTGTGTATTCTGAGGGAGCCCCAGGCTCCTCAAAAGAGCCTGTTTACCACTGTAGGGCACAAGGAGGGGACCAGATAGGCAGGATTCAGGCTGCCAAGGGAAGCTTCACTGGACATATTTATATATTGGGCTTGTGAAAAGTTAACAGTCAAGTGTTGAAATGCATTTTGGAGAGGCTGTCGTGAGTCACCGTGACACACATCCAGTATCTGGGGGACTTGAGAAGAGGTCACCTCTGGCTGGGGCATGTGGAATTTGGTTCTGCAGAGGGGTGATGCCATCCCTGCAGGGGTGGCATGAGCATGGGTACAGAAGCAGTGGGGTGGGGGTGCAGGGAGGATGGGCTTGGGAGTCAGGCTATGGTGCTGGGCCCCATCTCATAGGTAGTGGGGAGCAAAAGGGTGGGAGTCATGGAGGGTGAGTGTTGGGGTGAGTGGGCAGCAGGATGGCCCAGGGGGGCAGGAGGTAAGTGGAAGCAGCTTCCTTGCTGGAAGAAACCAACATTCAGAGAAGCCCGGGACCTCTGGGCCTCCTGCCACTCAGGGTCACTTTCTCTAGACCACAATTTCTGGACCTCTTAAAAAATCTCAGAAAATCTCATAGCTAATCATGACTTCTACCTTCCTGGGGAATGGCATGCTCTATTTTTCTACTTTGGTGGGGGGGAAGTTTTTCTGATTGGTTAAAGCATTTTAACAAACAACACAATACCTTCCAATAATTCCTTCCAGGGCCCTAGAGGACCAAAAGGTGACACTGGTGTGCCTGGGTTTCCAGGACTCAAAGGAGAACAGGTGAGGGGGACCAGGTGTCTGGGTGGGATCGTGCTGTGGAATTTGCTGACCATTTCCAGTGAGCTGAACTTGAATGTTAGCTCTCCTCTTCTCTGAGATACAATTCACATACCATAATAATTTCTTTAAATTATATTCAGTGGTTATTAGTAGATTTGCAACATTGTGTAACTACCAGTGCTATCTAATTCTAGAACGTTTTCATCATGTCCAAAAGAAACCCTGTGTCTATTAGCAGTCACTCTTCAGCTCCTAACATTTATTATCTCAGGGTTCCTCCATGGCACAGGTTATCCATGGGGACATGAAATTGAATTTCACCATAATTTGGAAAAAGAATGCCACTCAGCACCCTCTTGAATGCAGTGGGTGGTCTATCACCTGCTGGGTGTCTTCCTTAGAATATGCATACTCCCCAGGGACGGGCTTTTCTCCAGCTCTAGAACCAGGTTAGACCTGCTATACAAATGACACTCACAGCCCTTGAGGGATCAAAGTGTGCCTAGCTCATGAATAAAACGAATGCCAATATTTAGAATTACAAGTTGGGGCCTTCTGCAGCTGGTTGACAGTCTTGGTCCACAATCTTTGGAATAAATATTTAGCATGCAGAGCACTTCCTGAGCGCTCCCCGGGTACAGAATCAGTCTTTGTACCTACTACATTTGCCTCTTAGAATTAGCTTCCCGGGTGATTTTTATAGATGAGGGAAAGAAGTGACAGCCATAAACAGATCACAAAAATCTGGATTGAATTCTCTCATCCGCCCACTCATTTATAAATTCATTCCTCTTCCATCTACTACCCACAAAGGTGTGCTAGCACCTATACTGAGCAGCAGGAGTGTGGAAATAGGACATGGGGAACAGATAGGAGAGGTGGCAGGGGGTATGTGCTAGGGGGCTTGAGCGTCCCCTAAGCCTGCCATGGGGAGCCAGCAGTGTGCTTTCCAAGAGGAGAGAGCATGACGATCTCTTTCCCTCCTCCATCTCTTTCCCTGTCTCCATGTTGCCACACAGGCTCCACAGAGGAGGAGAGAGGCTCCGGTGTCTGTTGGGCCACATGGGTGGAGGGTTGACATGCTTGGGAGACCTTTAGAGCCACACGGGGTCAATATCTTGGGTGCTTTTGCTGCCAAGAGCCTGCAGGGAGAACAGTGCGGGGGCAGCTCTGGCTTGGAGAAGAGCCGTTCTTGCTTCCAATGCTGTTCCTGATGTGACAAGGTCAGATGGACCTGGTGACACCTAACCCTCTGCTGCTGTGAATGACGGGGACAGATGCCCCAGGTGGCCCTGCTCCAGCCATTGCAGCCCATGTGCTTCCTCTCACTTTGCCTCTAATGCTTTTGTGCCTGCTTCTTCTCGCTGCTGGCGGACTCAGGACTGCCTTTCCTCACCAGTGGAGTGGTAAGACCCAAGTATCGTGCATGGGCTTTGGGGGATGGAGGAAGAGGCTGCTCTGCTCGCTTTAGTACCACTGCCTGGCTGCTTCGAGCCCTGTTGAAAGGAGGCTTTGGTGTGGCCCAGCCCAGCTCCCCAGGGGCCAGCATCACACCTCCCAGGGAGACAGAAGGCTTCTCTACTTGGCCTTGCTCTCTGGACTTTGTCTTCTCAGGACCCTCTGGGGATAGTGGGTGGCTCTGCCGAGGACAGGATTGAGGGTGGGATCCTTCATCCTTGCCTGTCTCCCATCTCCCCTTCTCTAACTAACATCTGGGATAGCTTTGCCTGACCAAGTAATTTTTCGCACAGAATCCTGGAATTTGGAGGCAAAGCTGGCCATGGAAACACAGGGCCCCTGTGTTGAAAGAGGCATCTAGTGTCTTTACCTTCATCTCTTTCTCAATTTCAGAAGCTTTAACAAGAATGAGGATACTTGATAGGAACAGATCTTAAGTCAAGTTGTTAGGAAGTCAAGCCACCAGATATATCAGGAGCCAGAAGTTGGGGTATCATGTGGCAAGTGGTGGGCAGGACCATGCTAGGGCTGGTTCCTGGATGGTTGAGAGTGAGGGTGCAGATCGATCATAGTGGGAGCTCCGGAGGGCTATGGGAGGCTATGGCCTGTGCTATGACACAGTAGCTCTGATGGTCAGTGGAGGGATCATGGTCACATAGGAGGCTGTTGCAATCCTCTAGTGAGAGGTAATTTGGGAGCAGTGGGGCTGGAAGGGTGTTGTGAAGGCAGGACAGAGGTGATTAATCATGGCAGCAGGCCCAAGAGGTCTTAGTGATCCACTGGGCACGATAGCAGGAACAAGTGTGACTTCACTGAAAGGCTCTCCTCATTGCAGGGTGAGAAGGGAGAGCCTGGCGCCATCCTGACGGGGGATATTCCTCTGGAAAGGCTGAAGGGGAAAAAGGTAATTGTGTCACCAGGTGCTGAAGCCACCACACATCTACTTTGGCTTTCCATTTTGGTGTCTCTAACAGTGTTCCTCAGACTGACAAGTATGTATCTCCCCATTTTAGGGTGAACCTGGAATGCACGGGACCCCAGGACCCATGGTAAGCCACAGTGTCTCTCAGCTGAGTCTGGACTGGTGTATGACAAAGTTATAATACTTTCCTTACTTAGATGCAGTTGTCCCAGTGGTGAAAATATAAAGGATGTGGCAAAGCATCCACATGTTAGAAAGGCAAGCTTCAGTTGCGTAAGCTTCTCAGGGCCCAGCACAGTAGCAGCCAATCCCTCTTCCCAAGTGCACTGTGGTTATTCCCTCTTGGGCCTCGCTCCTCCAGGCAGTGACTCAGGGACTCAGGATGGTCCTTGCTGTGACTCTGCCATCTTGTGGATTCCAAGTCACACCAACATCTTCCACCTGGCAGGCTGAGTTTGGGGTCAGGGAAGACTGGAAATAACGAACACCACTTTGAGTACACTCTCTTTGGCCAGAACTTAGATCCATGGGGCCTCAGACATGTAGCCATAGCTGTGTGTCCAGGAAAGAGGGGGAAGCAAATGGTGGTGAGCACTCAAGGTCATACCACAGTTGTTAATCTAAGATTGCCATTTGACAGGAAGCCCTGCTGTTTTAGTTAGGTTTTTGTTTGTTTGTTTGTTTTTTGGTTTTTTGCTGCTGTGACTAATAGACCCAACCAGAAAAATTGTAGAGGAGAAAAAGTTTATTTGAGGGCTTTCAGTTTCAGAGGTCTTAGTCCATAGAAGGCTGGCTCCATTCCTTGGGGCTCCAGGTGAGGCAGAATATCATGGCAGAAGAATGGGGTGGAGGGAAGCAGCTCACATGATGATCAGGAAACAGAAAAGGTCTCCACTTGCCAGATACAAATATATAACTGGTAGCCACGCCCCCAATGAGCCACTTCCTCCAGCCACACCCATCCGCCTCCAGTTACCAGTTAGTCCCATTTAAGATTAGTTTGCTAATTAGATTAAGTCTACAACTCAATAATTTCTCCTCCAACCTTCTTGCATTGTCTCACATGTGAGCTTTTGGGGGACATCTCACATCCAAACCATAACACCCATAAAATCTCTCTGAGCTTTTTAGAATCTATCTGCTACTTGCTTATTCTGAGCATGCCCTCTTCTCTGGGCTTGTTTGCCCATCTGTTGGAGGAAAGAGATGGGATTAAGAATAGATGGTATTTTAGGTGCTTCTGGCCTTGCTGTTCTCCCTAGAAACTGTCCAACACAGCTGGACAGTTTTCCTATTATTTCTCTCAAGGATGAGCCCTAAACTTCCTTGTCATACATTTCTTCCCTCAAAATGGAGAAAATTCAGATGGAGAACATCTGTGTGGGTCAGACACTATACTGGTCTCTCACCCAGCTCGTCTCATTTCACACTCATAACCCTAAGATGTGAATAGCAGGATCCCTGTTTTATGGACAAGGAAACCAAAGCTCCAAGAGGCTAAGTAACTTGCCCACTGTCACATTGCTTTTAAGTGGCAGGCGGGGAACTTGAGGCCAGCCTCTCAGACCCTATATCCAGAATCCTTCCACTGCACCCCACTATTTCCAAGGAGCAAGCTGCCCTGGATTCTTGCAGAACTTTGTGGGCAGCAAGCAGCATCGTCCATGGGGTTGTTTGATTCAAGCTGGATCTCAGCCCTGGGGACACAGGATCACATGTTTGTGTAATAGTCACGTGTCCCTGATGAATAACGCATATAATCTCCAAGGTGCATCCCTCAAAAGACCTTCTGAGTAATATCCCATTGTGAATATGTGCCACATTTTCTTTATCCATTCATCTGTTGAAGGGCACCTCGGTTGGTTCCATAGCTTGGTTGTTGTGAGTTGATCTTCTATAAACATTGATGTGGCTTTGTCACTGTAGTATGCTGATTTTAAGTATTTTGGGTATAAACTGAGGAGAGGATAACTGGGTGGAATGGTGGTTCCATTCCAAGTTTTCTGACGAATCTCCATACTGCTTTCCATAATGGTTGTACCAATTTGCAGTCCCACCAGCAATGTATAAGTGTATCTTTTTCCCCCATGTCCTCATCAACATTTATTGTTACTTGTATTCTTGATAATCACCATCCTGACTGGAGTAAGAGGAAATCTCAGTGTAGTTTTAATTTGCATTTCTCTAACTGCTGAATGTTATTCATTCATAAAGAAGAATGAAATTATGGCATTTGCCAGTAAATGGATGGAACTGGAGACTGTCATCCTAAGTGAAAAAAGTCAATCCCCAAAAATGAAAGGCCAAATGTTTTCTCTGATACGTGAAAGCTAACTCATAATTAGAGGGTGAGGTAGGGAAGAATAGAAGTACTTTGGATTAGACAAAGGGGACTGAAGGGAAGGGAGTGGGAATGAGAATAGGAAAGATAGTAGAATGAACCAGACATAACTATCCTATACGCATATATGATCAATATAATGCGACATGTACAACCAGAAGAATGGGACATTATACTCCATATATGTATAATTTGTCAAAACACATTCTACTGTCACATATAACTAGTAAGAACAAATAAAAAGAAAAAAATAAAGACCTTCTGAGGCCTTTGATCCCTGAGGTCAAGGAGACCACACTGTGGAGTAGGGTAGCTGAGAGCCAAGGCAGACTGAGAGAGTCTCCTTCACTCCTGGTTAACCACTCTGTAGCCTCCAGTACCCTGGGAAATACAAACGGTAATGGGAGCCAGCAGGTGGCTTCAGATGGCATGGCGGTTGTCCCACTGAAGGCCAGCTTGCTCACAGCTTGCCAAACACAGTCAGTGAGGGCACCTTTTAATTTGCATCAAGATGCCATCTGGGCTAGCTGTGGTCCTAGTGACTAGTATAACTTCCATCTCCTTTGCAAATTCACTAGAGTCTTGTTTCTCAAAGTGTGGTCCGCATGCCACATCACCAGTGTCCCCTGGGAGCTTGTTAGACATTTGGAACCTTGGCCCCGCCCAGACATGCTGGATTTGCATTTTAATAAGACCCAGGTAGTTCCTGTGCATGTAGACATTTGGGAAGTGTTACCCTACCACCTACCAACTAAGTGACTGGTGCCGTTAACTCTTTCTCTCCACTTTTCCTTCCCTGAGAGCACTGTGAACCAGGGACTTTATGTATACCCTGTTTCAACACAGCCTTTATTTGCTGTCTTTGGGGGAAGGGCTGGCCATGTTAATGGTGGCAGGAAGAAGGGACTTGCAGGGCTGCAGGTTTAAACCTGCCTTCCCCCAGGACAAAGAGCAGACCCAGCCACAGGAGTGGGGATGAAGCAGGTTCTAGGAAGAGGTGCATGAGTGATGGTCTCCTGGGCTGAGCAGCCTGCATCCCAGATGCTAGAAGACACGGAGATTCCTGCAGGGAGCAGGGCTGTAGCTCAAGAAGTGGACTGAGAAAGCCAGCGCTGAAATAGGGTCCTTGGGTCAGGGACTGAGCAAAGGAGAGGGGTGCCCAGCCAAGACTGGTCTTCGGGACAGGTAGGAGGAAGGCAGAAGCCAAGTGACACCAAGCAGGCCTTCTGGTGGGGGTGCAGGCCGTGTTATTCCTAGTGGGGTCTGTGGGTACCCCTGGGACACACAACCTAGGGCAGGGGTCTGAGTTCTGAGCACTGAGCCCTGAGCGACTGACCTCTTGCTGTGCAGTTAGCCCTGAATGTGAGGAGCTGGGTCCAGCATCTGGGCTGGGGCAGAGCCTGCAGGAAAGTAGAGCGTGGTGGGGGCTGAGCAAGTGCTTTCAGCCAAGGAGAGGCAGGAGACAGGAACTGAGCAGGTGGGGGCTTTGAAACCGCTCCCTGCCCTCCTTCCTCCCCTCCATGGGTCCTCCTGACCACTGCCCACAAAGTCAGGCTTCACACCTCCCGTCCCCATTTCTCTATACCTTGAGTTTCTAATCAGGGGTTTGTTTTGCCTCTAGGGGCCCAAAGGACCACCAGGACACAAAGGAGAATTTGGCCTTCCAGGGCGACCGGTAGGTATGGGTGCTCCTCAGACTGGATGGAAGGGGGTGCGTGGCCAGGCTGGCCTGTGGGTCAGGGGGTACTAAAGTCTCCTGTGGATCTCAGGGTCGCCCAGGACTGAACGGCCTCAAGGGAGCCAAAGGAGATCGAGGGATCATGATGCCGGTGAGTGCCACAGCCACTGACCCCTCCTGTGTCACCCTGGGGGAAGAGTTGGGAGCTGGTGTCCGATGAGTGGGACTGACAGATTACGTTTCAGAAATGTTTTTCTTCTGTCTCCACTGCCATTTACAAAGGTCCTCCCACCCAGCCCTACCCTTGGGCTCACTCTCAGGAGATCCCTGCCACCTACAACATCTCAGTGGGCCATCAGCCTCCTTGTGCAGACCCCAAAGGGAGGCCAGGAAGAAGGGGTCTGGGTGTGCTCAGGAAAAGTGATTCCAAATTCCAGGGCTTTGACTCCAGAGTGGTGTCTTCTCTTCCCTCCTGAACACAGTCCCAGGGTGCTCATATCACTAGGGCTCAGTTGGTGCTTATGAGTGATTATCCAAGGCAGACCCGCCACTTAGGACCTCCCAAGATGGTGGATGCTGGGGGAAGCAGCAGGGTCGAGGCTCTCAGAGAAGAAAACCAGTGTGTACTGAGCACCTACTGTGTACCAGACACTGTGCAAAGTGTAAGGGCAGTAGCCCACATCATCTTGGTGATAACTAACCAGCCCATCAGACACTCTGTGGGGTCCTTGTTTTACATAGGGGAATTTTTTTTTTTCCAAAAATGTGTTTTAATACTATGTCACAAAAGAAGAAATTTTGGCTTACAAATATAAAACCTTTTTTCTACAGATTTTGAATATTTTCTTTTCCCCTTTCCTTTTTTTATTGTTTCTTTTTGGTTATATATAACAATAGGATTCATTTTGACAAAATTTTTAAAAAGCATGGAATATAATTTGCTCCAGTTCAGTCGCCAGTATTTCCCTCTCCTCCTCCCTCTCCCTGTTCCCTTCCCTCTGCTGGTCTTTTTGCCATTTACTTTTACTTCTTTTTTCTTTTTGGTTAGTATCTTGTGGATGTACATGTTGGTGAGATTCACTGTGGTTTATTCATATAGGTACATTAAAAGGTTAGGTTAGATTCCTTCCTCTGTTTTTTCCCTTAGCCCATCTTTTCTCCCTCCCCCAGAGCCCCTTCATCTAACCAACTGATCGACCTTCCTTTTTTTCATTTATTTTTTAGTTGGACACAATACCTTTATTTCACTTATTTATTTTTATATAGTGCTGAGGATCGAACCCAGGGTCTCGCACATGCGAGGCAAGCACTCTACCGCTGAGCCAAAACCCCAGCCCCTCAACCTTCTTTTTTGATGGACTCCTCCATGGTTTCCCTTTCTCACTCTCTCTCTAAAAAATACCATGATTTCATTCTTCTTTATGGTTGAGTAATACTCCATTGTGTATGAATACCACATTATCTTAATCCATTCATCTGTCAAAGGGCACCTTGGTTGATATATGCCTATATCCCTATAGTATGGCAATTTTTGGTCTTCTTTGGGATCTATACTGAGGACTTGGAGAGCTGGATCATATGGTGGATCCATTCCTAGTTTTTAAAGAAATTTCCATACTAACTAGTGCTACACCCACTATGTGTGAGCGAACCTTATCTGTTTCTCCACATCCTCGCCAATACTTATCATTATTTGTATTCTTGATAATTGCTGTTCTGACTGGAGTGAGATGAAATCTCAATGTAGTTTTGATTTGCATTTCCCTGATTGCTAGAGATGTTGGACATTTTTCATGTATTTGTTGACCAATTGTATTTCTTCTTTTGAGAATTGTCTGTTTAGTTCTTTTGCCTGTTGTTTATTAATTGGATTATTTGGGGGTTTGATGTTGAGTTTTTTGAGTTCTTTATATATTCTTGATCTTAATGTCCTATCTGAGGTGTGGGTGGCAAAGACCTTCTCCCATTCTGTCTGCTCTATCTTCACATTCTTAACTGTTTCCTTTGCTGTACAGAAATTTTTTATATTCTGTGCCCTCCTACTTACTGATTTTTGGGTTTTGTTCCTTGCACTTTAGGAGTCTTGTTAAGGAACTTGGTTCCTGTTCCAACATGTTGGAGTGTTGGACCTACATTTTCTTCTAGCAGTTGCAGAGTTTCAGGTCTAATTCCTAGGTCCTTGATCCACTTTTGTGCAGGGTGTGAGAGAGAGAGAGGCCAGTTTCATTCTTCTACATATAGATTTTCAGTTTTCCCAGCACCATTTGTTTAAAAGGCTATTTTTTCCTCCAATAAATGTTTTTGACACCTTTATCTAATATCAGATAACTGTATCCATGAGGGTTTGAGTCTGTGTCTTCTGTTCTGTTCCGTTGGTCTTCATGTCAGTTTTGGTACCAGTACCATGCTATTTAACTCTAATCTCTTTTGAGGTCAGGTATTGTGATACCTCTAACATCTCTCTTTTTGCCCAGGATTGCTTTGGCTATACTAGGTCTCTTAGTTTTGCAAATGAATTTCAGAGTTGCTTTTTCTAGTTCTGTGAAGAATTGGTAATTCGCTGGGGATTGAATTGAATCTGTATAAAGCTTTTGGTAGTCTGGCCACTGTGATAATATTGATTCTGCCCATCCAGGAACATGGGAGGATGGGACCTACAGAAGTTAGGGCTGTCACTGAAGGTCACCAAACCAAGAGCCAAACACAACTCTGTGTCCATTTTGCTTCTGTGTGTATCCAACTGCCTCACTTTATGTGTTCAGAAATCCAATTTTCCTAAAGTATTAAGGGTCTGGCTCCTGCTCATCAAGCTCTCTGGAGCCGGTGAACCATGCCTCCATTTAGAGGACCAGTGCAGCTCTCCTTGCACCTGCCTGTCAGTACCCACCACCCGCTGCATGTCCTCCTCTAGGCTGGGATGAGAAGACTTTGCATGATCTTAAGGCCAGGCTGAAATTGACTGTGCTGTTCAACATGAGCTTTGTTCTTAATTTCGTCTTTCTGAGGCTCTCCTTCAGGCCCCTCCACGCTAAGGATGCACTGATAGAGAGCTGGTAGGCTTCCTATCAACTCAACACTCTCTGGGAGTCAGACTCTGAGTTCCAATCTTGGTTTGCTATCAGTGGCTGTGTGGTCTTGAGCAGGTAGCTTCCCCTCTCTGGGCCTCCTTATCTGCATGGATCAACCAGGGACAATACTGTTGTCTTCCTGGTGGTTTGCTGGGAAGATGCAAAGAGGTCACAGATGTAGAAGTGCTCTGTGGACAGGTCCACCTATCAAGGTAGAAGTTGGTGGCTTCAGGGGACCCTTCTTTCCTTGCTTTGTGCCCAAAGCCTGGAGGAAGTGTCTTTCAGCTGCCTCTACCCTCTGAGCAGCCTCAACTCAGCAGTGGCCCTTCTTTTCTCCCTTCAGGGCCCCCCTGGTCTACCTGGTCCTCCAGGTCCCCCTGGACCACCCGGAGCTGTGGTTAACATCAAAGGGGTGAGTTGGGGTTTTGGGGGGACTTTCCCAGAGGATTAAGCAACAGGCACCAGACTGGCATGAGCTGGAGTCCAGTTCCCTGACAGCCTCACCTCTCTCCTTCTATTTCCCACAGGCCGTTTTCCCAGTACCTGCCCGACCACACTGCAAAACACCCGTAAGTAGCATGTGGCCATTGCCTTCAAGGGTGGGCTTTGCACAGAGAGCAACTCAGAGAAGATCAGCCTCCGTGCTGGGCCCCTCCACCTCTGAGCATCTTCTGATGTCTTTTATCACTTATGGGTACACCCTTCAAGGATATAAGCTTTTAGTTTTCAGGGTCGTCTTGGGTGCTCACACTGGTCTTTAGTATGATCAATAAAACAGTGTCTTTTATCAGTATGATCACATTAGCTTCATGCATGGAGCAATATTAAAAAAAAAAAAAAAAACTAAAGCCAACCTGTGGTTTCTGCACTGGGAATTGGGGCTACAATCTGTAACTACTGCCTTCCATCCCTCTCAGCAATCACGTCACATCACAGCACAGAACACAGCCCTGAGAGGCAGGGCTGATCCCTCCACTCTGTAATGAGGAAACAGAATGACTCACAGAAGCTCACTAGCTTGTCCAAGGTCTTGGGACACAATGGAGCAGGGCCCACAATTCCCATCTGACGTCCCAGGCAGCCAGTGCAGACACTGTGATTCCAAGGGGTCAGGCCCTTGCCGGGTCCCCCAGCCAGTCAGCACTCTGGTGTTTCATGCACATTATTAGGTCTTGTTTCTGTGGGGAAGCCCTGGAGGGTGGGCCTGGGCAGGCCTGAGTCACAGTACGATGCATGATGATTCTCTCATTCATTTGACAAATATTTATTGAGCATGTACCCAGAGCCAAGTACTCTGCTAGGCCCCGGGGGAAGCGGGTGAACAAGACAGGCGTGGTCTCTGCTCTCTGAGGTTTGCAAATGACAATTTAAAAATGTTCTTTGAAGTGGATTCATAATTGGAGGTGGTGATGAGGCTGGGCTCAGAGGCTTCAAAATGACGCGGTTTAGCTGAGTGTTTTCCCGACTTCTGTCTGTGTTTGAACTTTGAAGCATCCTAGTGTATAGTCCAGAGCCCGGGAGCTCTGGCCTGAAAGGCAGAGGATGAGATCCTACTGTATAAGGTGACAAAGAGAGTTGCTGGCTCCCAGATCCTTGTGAAGACAACCCCCAACCCAGTGTATGTTTCTATTAGTGAGAAACAGGAAGCATCAGTGCTAGAGAGTCCCTCCTGAAACCCCCCCCCATGACCACCTCCTTGTCATGAAGGAGCCATCACAGCCTTCAGAGGCAGTGGGCCAGCCCCAGGTCCCTCAGCATGTGGGTGCCGGAAGCCCCTCCCAACATACACAATTGCAGGCTTCAAGTGGGCCGGCCATGGAATAGCACTTGACAAACTGTAGAGTGCTGTGAAAATGCTACTGTGATTCCCATAACCTATTCTAGGACTCTGCAGTAACCTTGGCCTTTGGGGGTCATGGAGTTACTTAAGCCAAACACTGGCTTAGGGCATTTTTGTTCGGTTGTTTATTTCATGATGGCTGGCTGGACACTGTGGGGGCTGGGGCACGGATACGTCCTCTCAGAGTGGACATTTTCAGGCAGAAGTGCTTCCTCTCATGCCCAGCGTTTTGCACGCCCTTCTGATTTCAGCCCTTGCAACGCCATAACCATTTGCAGTTCACACCTACAGTGGGGCAACTTAGCAGCATCATCGCAAGTATCACCTGGGTGCTGCAGTCTTCATCCTTAACTTAGAAATGCTGGCAGATTCTCTCTTCCTTCCCCCCATCTTCTCTTGGTGACCCCTAAGCAGCTCATGATCCCACCCATAAGCACAGAAGAATCCTGGATCATTTTGATTCCACATATCACCTGGGGAGAAGGTGAAGGGGGGCTGCTAAAAGCCAGGCTGCAGCTGGCCCCCTCTTACCAGACAAGGGAATGTGGGACTCTGGGAAAGAGCTGTTTGCACCCTAGGGCTCTGACACTCAGAACAATTCAGAATAATCCCTGGTCTAATGAGTGTTCCATCACTGACTCTCGTTTCTGCCAGCACCAGTCCCTTATGCTCGTCCTTGGTAATGCACAATAGCAGCTCTGATGAGTGGCCAGCTTTAGGACTGGGCTTAGATGCTTGATCTCTCTGGGGGGGGGGGGGGTGGTGTCCATACTCATTGATAGAAAAGGAAGCCAAGAGGGTTCATCCGGGGCCAGACCAACATTGCCATGACTTGTCACTTGAAAACCTCGGATTTCCCCTTTGCTGAGATTTTTGGCCTGTGGATCTCAACTCTCTACCCAACCCAATTGCATGATGATTCTCCTACTGGGATTTCTGGGTGCTGAGGGCTACTGGGGAGCTCAGGGCTTTGGTGGGGTGGGGGGCGGGCCAGGGTCAAAGCAAGTTCTGTCTCATAGCATCACCTTTTCTGCCACATGCCCCCAGGACAGTGTCCCCCCGGGGTGTACACATGCCAGGGCAGGGTGCCCAGGGTCTGATCCTGTATTTCTCTCTTTCCAGGTTGGTACCACTCATCCTGGAGATTCCGAGCTCATCACCTTCCATGGTACACACTCTTTCTTCACTGTGGGCTTTTCTTTTTCTCTACTCAGCACCTTTGAAGAGGCTCCTTTGCAAGTACCCAGTGCTGGGCACTTTCAGAGGAGGTGGAGGTGTGACTGGGTGCCTGGGTGGCAGCTGAGCCAAGGCCGCAGGGTCACCTCTGTTTGGTTTTGTTAAGCATCTATTTTTCACAACGTGGCTGAGCCTCCTAGGTAGCAGGGAGCACCCCGCTGGGTCACTCATTTGTTCATCTGTTCATCAGACATTCACTGATGCCAACCCCTTGCTTAGTGTCATCGTGTGCCCTGGGCTGAGACAGGTGAATTCTCTGCCCTTCCTGCCTCCCAGGCCCTTAGAATATGTGAGGTGAGAGCTATTATTAAAAATTAGTTGTAGCATAATACACCAAGCACTAATCAGGGAAGGACTGGGAGCGCTCAGGAGACCTTTGCTTCAGAGCATTCATGAACACCTGCATCTCCCAGGAAGAGCTCTTTAGAAATACTGACCCTCGGGCCCCACCCTGCATCTACCTAATGAGAACCCGCATTTCACCAGGCCTCTTGGTGTAAGTGCAAGGAAGGGTAAGGAACGCTGGCCTGGAGGGCTTGATTAGTCAATGACCACATGTTCATGGCTACCCATGGCAGCTTCTCGGGCACATCAGACAGATAGGCCAGGAGGCAGGGGCCTGGAGGTCACTCTGGTTCCCCTTGACCCCACATACTCTGAATGGCCACATCCCCCTTGTGATTGAGGAGTCTGAACACTTGTAGCTTCAACAGTAGGTCCTTCCCCACCCCCACTACTTGCCTCTGGCTTGCTCTGGTCACCCTGCCCTGACCATGTCTGACCCTCTGGTTCTCCTGCACTTCTGGTTGCTGAGTCCAGCCTATTTCCAACCTTGTTGCTCAGATCCTACGTGAGGCTCTCCTTTCCCTTGGTGCCCAGTGGACCTTGGGGAGGAAGAGGTAGAGCTGGATTTGCCTTCTCAGACCCCCACTTGTTCCTTTGTCCTGTGGGACTCCCCTGGGAGGAGGGAGGACAGAACATTCTGGACGTGCTGGTGCTGCTGGGTGAGTGGTTGTCCTTGGGCTTCCTGGTGGAGGTCACTGCTCCCTCAAGGCAAGCAGCCCTGACAGCGTAGTGAGCTCATGGTCTGTGTTAGTCCGTTTTCTATCTCTGGATGAAATACCTGCCATGAACACCTTAGAGTGGGAAGATTTATTTTGGCTCACAGTTTCAGAGGCTTCAGTGCATGGTTGGCCAGCTTTGTTGCTTTGGGCCTGAGGAGAGGCAGAACTTCATGGCAGAAGGATGTGGTGAAGGAAAGCTTCTCAGCTTACGATAGCTAGGAAAGAGAGAAGGAGGAGGACGAGGAGAAGAGAAGGAGGAGGAAGGGGAAGAAGAAGAAAAAGAAGAGGAGGAGGAGGAAAGAAGAGGAGAGGAAGGAGAAGAAGGAGCAGCATCCAGGGACAAAATATAGACCACCAGTGACCTACTTCCTTCAGCTATGGCAGCCTCACCTGCCGGCTGTCTCCACCGCCTCCCAGTAGTCCACTCAGCTATCCATGGATTAATTCGCTGTTGAGGTCATGATGCAGTCACTTCCCAGAACCCCTTCCTCTGAACATTGTTGCATGGGGAACAAGCCTTCAACACAAGTGCTTTTGGAGGATACTCCAGATCTAAACCATAACACTGTCTGGTGTCATCTCTGACTACTGTCTCATCAGGGACAGTGGTGTCCCATGTCCCCACTACTCAGTCCCTCAGTCTCAGGTAGCTCCCCCAGCACTGGTAGGACCTGGGGAGATGTGGTACGCCTCCTTTCTGACTCCCATCAGGCACTGTCTCACCTCTGGTGCCCCATGGGATCACTTCCCTTCCCAAGACCCCCTTCTCTGCTCCTCCCCTACCAAGAATTGAAGAGAAGGCCAGGATGTGAGGCCAGTTGGGCTGAGGCGGCCCTTCCTGTTCTGGCTGGCAGGTGCGTCATGCACAGCTGGTGTTCATTCTTCCAACTAGCACCCTAGTCCCCCTTCTGGTCTTCCCTTATCCCTCCTGGGGGATTCCTCCTCTGTTCCCCACACCTCCAGACTGCACAGGCCCAGATGAAATGAGCGCGGAAGGTTTATTAATGTTGAGTCTCAGTCTATGTTCATGAAACGGTGCAAGGGAGAGTTCTTTGTAGCCCTTGCTGGGCTCCCGTGGTACCCATTGACCTCTCCACGATAGCAGTTATTGCATCCTGCCTGTGTTGCTATGAACTGGGTCCGTCTCCCCAGCTGTGCTGGCTTCTCAAGTTTGGGAATTGGGTGGATGCAGCTGCCTCTGCCCTATCCATCTGTAGTGAAGGTTTTTATGCCTGCTGATTTCTCAGCAAGCCTGTGTTTGAGTAGACACTGCTAAAAGGGCTCAGTTGGAAAACTTGTCTATGCAAGACTTTAGGTAGAATAAAGGTGATTTTCCCCTTAAATGCATGTGTGTTTGGTGGCAGGTGTTAAAGGAGAGAAAGGATCCTGGGGTCTTCCTGGCTCAAAAGGAGAAAAAGGCGACCAAGGAGCCCAAGGACCACCAGGTATTGCAACTGTTGTTCTTGGTCTTGCCTTTGACTTTTCTTCCTGAGAATTGCAGTGGCATCACAGAGTAAGGCGAAGGCCATTACCACCCTGACCATAAGCTTCTCTGAATTCTAGTAAGACCCAGTCGTTGGCCTGGCATATCCAAGATGGAACACTGTCAAGAGAAACCAGAATTCCAGTTGTTCATGTCCTATATGCAAAATGAAGTCCAGAGAGTCCCAGGGATTTGTCTGGGTGGCTGGGTCCAAACTGGGGCCATAGCCACCTCCAAGCCCAGTACCAAACCAATTAACTAAATAAATACAGGGTCACCTCCTCTAGGAAGTAACCATGTTTACCATCTGGAAGGCTCTTATTTTGAGGATTATTTCTTCTTCAGGTCCTCCAGTGGATCCAGTGTACCTGAGACATTTTCTGAATAGCTTGAAAGTGAGTATTTTCTGCTAAGCGTCTGGCCTGTTACCTCAGTCTGTTTCCCGTTGCTATAACTGAATGCCACAGATTGGGTAATGTGCAAAGAATAAAGGTTTACCCGGCTCAATGTTGTACAGGGTTGGAAGTTAAAGAGGCTGCATCTGTCTTCTTGCTGGTCGGGACTCTGCAGAGTCCTGAGGTGGTCTAGGACACCATATAAAAATAAAATAAAACAAAGCAGGCTCACACTTTCACAACAAAGGCACTCCTAGATGATCTATTAGTCCATTAATCCAGAGCCTTCATGACCTACCTCCAGATGCCATTAATATATGATTTGGGGAATTAAATTTCCAACACATGGAAATCATAAGCGCCTGTGTTTCTAGTTTCTTGGGTTTATGTTGGAGACAGTTCACCCAGCCCTACTGAAATATTCCCACGTTCTCTCTTCCAGGGGGAGAATGGAGACAGGGGGTTCAAAGGAGAAAAAGGAGACTCTCCTGACAACTTCTTTGTGCCTGGGCCTCCGGGACTGCCGGGAAATCCAGGCCTGGTTGTGAGTAGTAAGCTCTCCATGTCATCTTCCCAGGGACTTGGAGCTTTCCTGAGGCCCCCAATATGACCAGGCAGCTGGAGAGTCAAGGGTCAGTTATAGGACCACAAGCTGGAAAAAGGGCCCACTCTCCTTGCCTCTTGCTAATTGCAGGGGAGATTGGCGGAGGCCCACGGAGGGAAGGAGTGCCCCAGGCCCTGGGCAGTTAGTTACCCTCCAGGCGCCGTCCACACTACCTCACTCACGCACACGGTGAAAATTCCATTATTGGTAAATATGTCAGCTAATGGAAGCAGAATGGAAGGTGAGGGTCATGTTTTTGGAGAAAAAATATTTTTGGAGAAAATATTTATTTCTACTCAAGATGGAATTTCTAGATAAACTTGGGCTTCCTAGGATAAGAGTTTTCCATGCTACAGAGAGAAAATTAGATTCCCCCCACCCCACAACGAGAATATGACCAGATTATGAACCTTGGGGACCAGAGTATTGACTTTGGCCCCAGAACTCACTATGATGGTAGAACCAACAAAGCTGGAGCCTGGGGTTCCACTTCTAGCTGAACCCCTACTTTGCGTTGTAGGGTCCTATCCCCTCTTGAAGTCCTTTCCCCTCTCGAAGCCTCATCTCTGAAGTGCAAAGGCCCAACAAGATGTTGGGGGAGGGGCTTCTGATTCCAGGGCCCTCTGGGTGCTTTCTCATGTCTTTGAACATAATGACTCTGCTGCTGCTCCTTGGGGCTTACACTGTCTGAAACTGTGCCCCTGATAGTGAATAGTGACAAGAACAGCTGGAATTCACTGACTTCTTACAAAAAAGCAATAGCCGGGACTTCTGGAGGTTAATGGTCTTTCCTCCACTACTGTGTGTGTCTGCCTTGACAGGGACAGAAAGGAGAGACTGTCGTCGGGCCCCAAGGACCCCCAGGAATTCCTGGACTGCCTGGGCCACCTGGCTTTGGAAGACCTGGTGCTCCTGGGCCACCGGGACCCCCTGGGCCCCCAGGACCTCCAGCAATCCTGGGTGCAGGTTTGTATTGTGAGTGGTGCCCTCATTCATGCTGCCCCTACCATCGTGCTCAGGGTCACCATCTGGGTAGCATGTCAGTGCCACACCATCTGACAGAGGGCTCTTTCCTGGATGGAGCCTTCTTTCTTTTCTCTTCTAAAAACTGAGGTATAATTCACAGATCAAAACTTCACCCATTTAAAGTGCACAATTCAATGGTGTTTAATATAGTCACAAGGTTGGGCAGCCACCCCCACTGTCTGATTCTAGAACATTTCATCACAACAAAAAGAAATTTTGTACCAATTAGCAGTTACCTGCCTCTCCCTCCAACTGTTCCCAGATCTTGGCGATCACTAATCTTTCTCTCTGGATTTGCAAATGGAATCATACACTCTCCGGCCTTTTGTATCTGGTTTCTTTCACTTACCATAGTGATTTCAAGGTTTATCCATGTGGTAGTGTGTATTAATACTTTGTTCCTTTTTTTGACCAAATAATATTCCACTGTAGGGTATACATTGATTGGGTTTATTCATTCACCTGTTCATGGACATCTGAGTTGCTTCTGCTTTGCAGCCATGATGAATAATGCTGCTATGAATATTTGTAGACAAAGTTTTATGCATGTGTTCAGTTATCTTGGGCATATTCCTAGGAATGAAATATCTGGGTCTTGTGGTAACTCTATGTGTAATTTTTTAAAAAATTTAGTTGTTGATAGAATTTTATTTTTATTTATTTATATGCGGTGCTGAGAATGGAACCCAGTGCCTCACACATGCTAGGCAAGCGCTGTACCACTGAGCTACAACCCCAGCCCCGGTGTTTAATTTTTTGAGGGATTGCCAAACCATTTCCAAAGCACCCGCAATTTTTTGCCTTCCTACCAATAGTGTATGAGGGCTCCATTTTCTCCTCCTCTTCATGAACACTTATTATATCTTTTTATTGTAGCCATCCTAATGGGTGTTGGGTGTATCCACGGTGGTTGTGGTCTGCATTTCCCTAATAACTAATGATGTTGAGCATCTTTTCATGTACAGCAGAACCTTCCCATCTGTGTTGTCAATGCCATAGGGAGTTGACCAGCTAAGGATCAGTGTTGATCGTAACCCTCAATGTTAAAAATCTATTCATCCCTTGGAGCCTCAGTTCCTCAAAGGCAAAGTGGGTGAAATTAAAGAAAACATCCAAAATGCCAGGCATTTTGCTAATCACTTTACTACAGTGTTTTGTTGAATTATCACAACAATACTTTAAGAAAAGTACTAGCATCCCCGCTTTACAGGTGAGGAAACTAACACCCAGAGGCATTAAGAAAACTTTCCAAGGTCATATAGCCAATAAGTGGCATCAACAAGATTAGGACTCAAATTAGAGTATCTCCAAAGCATACATTATTTCTACCATGCACATGGTGGAAAATAATAATATGAGTTGAGAATTCCTAATCTGAACCCCAAATCTGAAATGTTCCAAAATCTGAAATTCTGACTACTGACATGATGGTACACAAAGAAAATTCCACATCATGAAACTGTTTAATGTACAAAATTATGTAAAATATATAAATTACCTTTAGTCTCTATGTATAAGATGTACATAAAATAAATGGATTTTTTTTTTTTTTTTGGTGGTGCTGGGGATTGAACCCAGGGCCTTGTGCATGTGAGGCAAGCACTTTGCCAACTGAGCTATATCCCCAGCCCCTAAATAAATGGATATTGTATTTAGTCTTTGGTCCCTTCCTCAAAATATCTCATTATGTATATGCAAATACTCCAAATTAAAAAATAATCTGAAATCTGAAACACTTCTAGTTCTAAGCATTTCAGGTAAGATGCTCAACTTGTAGCAGCAGTAATATGATTAGCATGAGTGTATGATTTTTTTGTTGGTTGGGTTGGCATGAGCCAGGTGTGGTGGGAGTGCACCTGGAAGATACCACAGTCTGGACCATAGGGAGAGCTTTACACAGGAGGTGACCTGGAGGTTGGGGCTTTAACTTAGCCTTGGCTCTCTTGGTTGTAAGCCAGAAACCTGACTCAAAGTACTGCTCAAGCAAAATGAAAATGTATTCCCTCTGAAAGAGAAAATGAGCACTTGCTTCCTGGGTAGGGAAGATAAAGCACAGCCAGAACCAAGGAGGAGCCAGGATCCCTGCAAGAGTTCTCTAGCCCCCCCTTGTTCAGCCCTTCTCTGTGTGCCAGTTTCACGCGCCTCACCACAGACCACATCCTCTGAGCTGAGGGAAACAGGGTCACTGACATCTTAACGGCTCCCAGTGTCAGCTAGAAATCTTGACCTTTTTCTAGTTTGAAAAGTTCCAGGTGGGGCAAGTCCCAGGGAAGGATTCTGATTGGCCCATCCTGAGCTAGGAGCCAATCATGAACCAATCACCTGTGGCCAGGAGGTAGAATCATGAGACTGTAGGTTTTTTTGGAGGAGGTAAAGGAGGGGACCTCCAGAGAAGGTGACGAGGACATTGGTCCTGCAAAGAAGGTACTGTGTGGATAAAACCAGAGGTTTTCACACAGCCTTGGGGGATGAACAGGAGCTGCAGGAGGTGGAGACAAAGGAGTGTGGGATGCAGTCTGTTGTCCACAGAGTATTACCCCAGTGGACCCCAAGACACCTTGCTGCACTGCACAAGGACTGCCCCTCTCCTAATTTATGGCAAGTCACAGTTTAAAATACACTTTCAGGGGCTGAGGTTGTGGCTCAGTGGTAGAGGACCTGCCTAGCATGTGTGAGGCACTGGGTTTGATTCTCAGCAGTGCATGTAAATAAATAAATGGCCCATCAACATCTAAAAAAGATTTTTTGAATACACTTGCATAGTCATTATCCCATGTAATCTTGCCAGAAACCCTAGAGGAAGATGGGATGGATATTATAAACTTCATTCCATGGGTAAAGATACTGAAGCTCAGAGAAGAAACTTACTTGCTCAAGGTCATGCATACTAGTCGGAGGCTTGGTTGGGATCCAGATCCAAGTTCTCCTCTGACCTCTGCTCTAGACGCTTGTCTGGATGTTCAAGTTCTATATTGGAACGGAAGGCTTGCTTGCAATAACCTGAAACATTGTATACAATAATTTTACTTGAACTTGCAAAAACATCCTTAACTCTGCTAAGGGTTTTGCAGATTTGGGGCAATGGGTGTGAGGAGCTGACCGGGGCTTAGAGAGGTTGAAGAACAAAGGAATAGCTGAAATAACTTTATATTGGCCTAAAACAAGGGCTTTTGGGTTGCAGAATTATGGACTCCTTAGCCTTGGTTCTCTTCGTTGTAAGCAAGGAACCTGACTCAAAGTTCTGCTCGAGGATGTGCCTCAGGAATTTTTCATCCTACTAACATTTTTTGTACAATTGTGTGTGTGTGTGTGTGTGCGTGCGCGTGCACGCGCTGCAAGTAAATACATGTGTGCACCCACACTTTTTTTTTTTTTGAGGAAGACGGAAGTAGCCTTGCTCTGATTTTTAAGGCACTGTGACTCTTCAAAAGCTAAGAATCCGGTCTAATGCTACATAATCTACAAAGCACATTTCTAGTCTTGTGTTGCCTCTTGTTCTTGCCAGAACCCAGTGAAGAAGAGATGCCTGTTTATGTCGCAGAGTTGAGGAAGCAGCACGGGAGGCGTGGGGGTGAGGGGTGGGGCGGTGGCTTGCTGTTTTTCCGCAGTGCTGCACAGCTGGGAAATGACGACCCAACCCCGGGCTTGGTCTCTGTCTCTTGGCCCCAAGGCCCAGGCTCCTGTTACTGCAGTACCTGGCCTCTTCCCATAGCCTAGCCCCTCTCTTCCTCTTTCTGAGCCCACTTCCTCTATTTAGAGGTCATGTGCATGTCTCTTGGGTGAAATACGTTGTATGAATGAGGATATTTTTGGATGCAAATGACAGATCATTCAACTTAAACTGGCTTTTACAAGTAACAACCAAAGGATGTATAAACCTGAAGAGTCCTAGGCATGGCTTAAACCAGGGTGACAGGGAAGACTCTCAGGTCTTCCCCAAACCAGGTTTGATTAACCTGTTACATGCAGGGTCCAGAGCACCAGGACACAGTTGCAAGATGGGGCACCTTATGGCACTGGAGAGGGCTGTGAACACTGATTGCAGGTGATGAGCAGACCCCTGGGCCATTTTTCAGAGAGTGTGTTTTTTATAACTTCTCTTTTCTGCTTTGTTTTAGCTGTGGCCCTTCCAGGTCCGCCTGGTCCTCCAGGACAGCCAGGACTTCCAGGATCCAGAAACTTGGTCTGTATCATTATCAGTGTGTCATCATCATTCCACTTTGGATGGGTTTACACTGCTCAGGGGGCTGGCATTCCTTTTATTTTGGAATTAACGACTCCATGGCCTTAGAATTGGTGCAATTCCACAAACAATGGAGGGTAATTTGTTATCTGTTCAGATAAATGAAATTCCAATGGCTAGATTATTTTGCAGCTTCAAAGTTTGCTTCAAGATATGCTAAAAGGCTGTCTAATCTTTGGCAATTTTTGAGACAGAAAAATCACCATCCCCTGTTTTCTTTTTTAACTTTTTTTTTTTTTAATGTGGCGCTAAGGATCAAACCCAGTGCCTCACATGTGCTAGGCAAGTGCTCTGTCACTGACTTAAAACTCCAGCACATCCAGCCCCTGTTTTCTATCATGTATTGATATTGTAACTACCAAGCTAGGGAAAAAACTGAGACCTAAGTGTAATTGCCCACTTGCTTGTATTTCTTATTACAAAGGAAAGTAAATTTGAAATTCATTAAGGAGTAGCATGGAAGGACACCATTTACTAATGTTAGTGCCATCAAGAAGCATGAAAACAAGTGGAAATGGCTAAACTCACTGACAATTTTGCTAATGCCCAAACCCAACAACAGAGACAACTCTGTTATATCTTTGTACTCATAGAATATTATCTTCTGTGTCGTATTTCATTTATTATAATTTGGGTTTCAAAGAATACATGTATTTTAATCAAAAAGAATGCCTATTAGTTATTAGTAAAGCTGTAGATTTCTATATGGTACAGTCGCCTTTTTATTGAATTCAAGGCTCCTGTTTGGCTTTATAAAGAGGTCAGTTTAGCTGGGCATGGTGGCGCACACCTGTAATCCCAGTGGCTCAGGAGGCTAAGGCAGGAGGATTGTGAGTTCAAAGCCAGCCTCAGCAAAAGCAAGGCACCAAGCAACTCAGTGAGACCCTGTCTCTAAATAAAATACAAAGTAGGGCTGGGGATCTGGCTCCATGGTCAAGTACTCCTGAGTTCAATCCCCAGTACCAAAAAAAGGGGGGGTGGTCTCTCAAATTGTCCACTGTTTAATGATAACATTTTAATATTTAATGCCACATTCTAATGATAACAGCAGTGTTTGGAATTTAAAATGATCTGACAGGTCACTGCGTTCAGCAACATGAATGACATGCTGCAGAAAGCACATTTGGTCATAGAAGGGACATTCATCTATCTGAGGGACAGCACTGAGTTTTTCATTCGTGTCCGAGATGGTTGGAAAAAATTACAGGTAATTCTTAAACGCCTTTAACAAATACCCTCTAATAATAATAATCTACTCCTCTAACTACTGTTTTTCTGATTCAAAAATAGGCAGTTTCTAATTGATGTTTCATTTTCAATGTACACTTTACCTTTCAGCTGGGAGAACTGATCCCCATTCCTGCCGACAGCCCTCCACCCCCAGCACTTTCCAGCAATGTGAGTAGCTTCTGTGCCTTGCTGCTTGCCTCTGCATTCATTAGCAGTTCCTGAGTCCCCCTTGGTATCCAACAGCCAGCTCTCCAAACTCTAACAGCCAGCTGAGCATGCTTTAGCATCTGGTGGAAACCCAGAAGTTACCAGGTGCCAACAGAATGTTCTCATGTTCTGTTGTGCAGGGAGAACTGGCTGGAGACCTGCTGTTCCTGCCAAGCAGCTGCATCTTTCTGGGCAAGGGCCTCCCCTGTCTTAGCTTTGGTTTACTCAGTTATTGAATTGGCTAGGCATTCAGTGATTGACATAAGCTTTCATTTATTCACTGATTGGCATAAACAATCACTTATTTAATTTTTTATACTCTGCCTTACAATAACATGAGTAACTGACATGATTCATTTTTAAGCCCTGTTGCATTCCCATGAGGCAACTACTGCCATCTCCACTTTGCAGATGACGAGGCTTTGAAGATGTGACTTGCTCTACTAAGTGAACCTATTGGCTCTTAAGCATGGGTCCTCTGCTTCCTCGGCTCAGTGCTCTTTTAAAAAGTCTTGAGGGCATCCTCTCCTTTTCTGAGGATGACTGTTTTTATTTGACCATGATACTCTCAGTTAAGAGCCAGTTAAAGACAAAGTCAGGCTCTTTAAAGTATCTTCCCAAGAAACATTGAACTTGCACCTCACTGTACTCCGAAGAACAGATTGAATGCATATTCTGAACTGTTTGTTTTCCTCTTTTATGTAACAGCCATATCAGCTCCAGCCTCCACTGAACCCTATTTTAAGTGCCAATTATGAGAATCCTGCTGTAAGTACAGTTCAAATACTGATTGTCTACATTGTGCTTAGGCCTGGGCTTAGTACATAATTTTTACTATCAAGAAGCTTCTAGACCAGCAAGAGAGGCAAATAAAATAGACACAATTACAATACAGTGTAGGAGTTTGTTTGGGTGAGGCAAATACAAGATGCTGGAGTTACAAGGAAGGTCAAACATGTCCACCTAGAGGAGGTGACCATTAAAATAAGATCTAAAGGACTGTAGAGTTCAGGAGCGAGTCCAGTGGGGGAAAGAGTGGGAATTCCAGGAAAGATGCAACAGAGGGAGTCAGGGAAAGTGCTATGCATTCCTATAATTGCAAGTATTTTGGTCTGGCCAAAGGAATAATAAGAGTTCAAAGCAGAAAAGGGAGAAGTTAGTCTGCAGTCGGCTGAGAGCTAGTCATCAAAGGCCTGTAAGCCAAGATAAGGACTTTGACTTTTTTTCTGTAGCAGTGGGGAACTAGTGATGGATTTAAAGCAGGAAGGGGGAATGATAAGATTGGCATTTCAGAAATTACCCTGGTTATGTTATGCTAATGGACCAGAGAGGGTATGTGGCTCCCGTATTTTCTGAATGGGGGTCACGACAGTAAACATGTGGGAGAGTGGGCAGGCCAGAGAAACATGAGGGAGGCAGGAATGACTGGTGTGGTCACCAATTGGACGGGGTGCAGTGAGGATAGGAGAGATCAGGAATGAGGCCCAGGTTTCTGCATGGATAATCAGGTGCTCCTAGGTCCCTTCCCAGGGAACACTGGCACTGCTAGGATGAGAAACCCTCCCTCTATTCCTTGGCTAATTTAAATTAAATTGGCATCCACTTTCATTTATTCAATGATTGTCATAAACACTTATTTAATTTTTGGTACTCTCTGCCTTATAAGAACATGGGTTCATGTTCATGACGTGGTTCATCCTATAGGAGATTCATGGAACTCTCTTGCAGGAAGTATAACCAGACCTGGGGACTCTTGTTCCTGCTGTTCAATCTGCTTTACTTTCTCCACTGACCTCTTCTGCAAGAGTCCTTCCCCACCTCCCCTCCAGCCCTCTCCAATACATAGACAAAAGTTGCATGAGCTTGCATGCAGCTCTGGGTTGCTGCAACATTTGTCGTTGCTCCAAGTCTTTTGATCTTCTGGTTGCAATGTCCAACACCACATGACTCCATTCAGAGTCTTGGGAGAGATAGTCTCTGTGGTTTCTCTTGGGTCAACCTACCATTCTCAGTCCAATCAAAAGTGGCCAGGAAAATGAGGTCAAAGGCCCCACACCACTGCTTTTAGAGGGGCAGTGTCAAAGACCAGGCAGGGACTTGAAAGACACCAGAAAACTGCTTCCTGCAGGGCCACTATCACCAGGGAGGAATGCACTTGAAGAAATACGGTGAGGTGCTGACAGGACACCCCAAGTAGAGATGACCAAGAGGGAGTGGGATATGAAGGTCTGAAATCTGCAGTGGGACCTGGTCCAAGTCTTGAAAGTCCTCAGTAGAACTTTGGCAACCGTTATGGGATGTAGGGCTCCTGAAAGAGAAGCCAGATGATGAAAACGACTTGGGCTATATAGACCAGGACCAAAAAGAAATCAAAGGAAGAAATATGAGAAGGAAACTGAAAAGCCATGGCCAGAGAGAAAGGAGGCCCAGCCAGGGAGTAGCCATCAGAATCAGAGGATGCAGGAGGCACATAGAAAGAACTAGAAGGTGTCCTTCAAATTTAGAAAAGCAAAGCATTTCCATAACCAACAAGATCCTCTGAGAGGTGAAGGGAGAGAGAAGGGAGCACATGTTACCCTTCAAGAGCCTCCAAAAAGTGAGGGCAGTGACTAATGGATTTTTGAGATAGTATTTTGTCACTTCAAAAGTTATGCATATTTATTGTTGTAAATGTTGACGATTTCTAGAAAGGATGAACAAAATAGTAAATTACCTATAACTTTGCCAAAACTACACCCACCCACAAAATAGTCATTACATTTTTGATTGTTGTAACATGGTTGTGTACACAAAGGTGAAAACGATTTATTACAAAAATGTTCCAGCAATTAGATAAACACATACAGGTGGGCACAAGCCCCCAGCCCCACCATTCACAAATGACCATAATGCCAGACCTCTTTTGGTGTGTCTCCTTAAAGACAGAGGAGAAAGAGGGTTTAGAGGTGTGATAGAGAAGCCCTGCACCTGTCCTGCACCTTTCTTAGGTGGCCCTTGGTAAGAGGGTAGACTTCCTCCATCAAAGCCTCTTGGGACTGCCCGTTGATGTAGCACCAGAAGCCCTCTGGGGAGAAGGTGATGCGTTTTAGACAGCTGTTTTTGTCACTGTGACCAAAATACCCAACAAGAACAACTTAGAGGAGGAAAAGCTTATTTGGGACTCACAGTTTCAGAGGTCTCAGTCCATAGACTCCGTGACTCTGGGCCCCAGGGAGGCAGCACATCATAGGGAATGGCCCAGCAGAGGAAAATTCCTCAGCTCCTGGTGGGGTCTGGAGAGAGAGAGGGGTGGGGGGAGGAGAGAGAGAGAGAGAGAGGGAGGGAGGGAGGGAGGGACCCCACAGGGAAGATGCACCCTTCCAGGCACATCCTCAGAACCCAGCCTCTTCCAATCATGCTCCACCTGCCTACAGTTGCCACCCCGTCAACCCACTTAAACTAGGATGGATTGATTTGGTCACAGCTCTCGTAATCCAATCACTTCACCTCTGACCACTCCTGCATGAACACAGGAGCTTTGAGGGGAACACTTCATTTACAAACAATAACGTGATGAGACCACAGTGCCCTCGCCTTGGGTGCCAGAGAAGGAGAAAGACAGTCTAGCCAGATGGCGAGGGCATCTGAGCGCCAAGCTGTGTGTGGGGTGAGGTTTGAAGTCTGGTGACCCGGAAGTGATCATGATGGGCACCTTGTTGAAGCCCCTTCCCCATCCTAATGGTTGGGTGTGTACAGCATTAAATGCTCCTTCTGGGAGGCTGGCTGGGGAAGCCTCCTTTACCACTGGGGCCCAGTGGGGGTGGACCCCCATCTAGCATGGTGGTGAAGGCAGAGCAGGGAGGAGTACCCAGAGGCAGAGTGGGGAGGTGGCAGGGGAGAGTGGAGGCAATTGGAGGGAAATGTCCAGAGAAGGGCAAGGATTGTGTGGGCAGTCTGGGTGCTGTAGCTCAGGGCCAGCTGGCAGCTTGAAAAGCACTAGAAGGCCAGCTGGTGACACGGGTTGCTGGGACATGCAGAAGCTTTGTTCAGAACTGAAAGGTAGCACAGAAACGGGGAGAGAAACACCAGCCCCCTCCTGCCCCCCCACGGGGCCTGTTTCATGTCCCTTGACTTATGATATTGAAAAGCATTCCCCTTCTTTGATGATTTGGGCCCCAGTTCTGCACCAGCCCTTCCCAGCTCTATGGTGCTGAGATGAAAGTTTGTCCTGATACGAGACTGAAGAGCTAGCGGGGGACGAATGTTCCTTGATCATGGAATGTATTCGGGAGGGTTTGGCAGAAAGGGCTGGGAGAGAGGGCAGCTGAGGATGCTGAGTTTGGGCAGAGGAAGTGTGGGAGGCTACAGAAGGGCTTTATTTTTGGCTGTTGAACAAGGTGGCAAGGATGTAAGGCTGGAATTGCTCTATGACCCCTACTTTCCAGAAGGTTCCATCCAAGCTAATCAGTCTTAGTATAAAGTCGCGTCCTTCCCTTCTCAGTGCCTTTCCCCTGGCCTTCATGTGGTCCACTCCAGGCCTGCCCAGGAGAAGGAAGGATGGGCAGGTAGCAGGAAGCTCTAGGGTCCAGGACAAAGGCCACATTAGAGTCCCTGTTGAAGACTGAGCTAGGGGTGAACACAGAGGTCTCAAACATGTGGTCCACAGGTTGGATGCAGATCTCAGAAGTGCTTTAAATGGTTTGAGCGACTTTGGGGTTTCTTTTCTCATTTAAGGAAAACATTTCCAGCCCAGACGGCTGTTCAGAGGGTGGAAACAGACTGCTCTGGAGTCCCTGGCTCTCCTTCCCTGGGGAGGTCCAGCTGATTGTGATTGCCATGTCGGGCAGAGAGAGACTGGGACGACCTTTGACCTGGGACTTACTTCCCATCTGAAGAAGGCTGTGGTCTTCAGGACCAGAGCTGGCCATGGACTTGGAGTTTGCTTGCAACTCTAACTGCCTATCTTCTCTCTCTCTCTCTCTCTCTCTCTCTCTCTCTCTCTCTCTCTCTTTTTTTTTCCAGCTGCATTTGGTTGCTCTGAACATGCCATTTTCTGGGGACATTCGGGCTGATTTTCAGTGCTTCCAGCAGGCCAGAGCTGCAGGACTGTTGTCCACCTTCCGAGCGTTCTTATCTTCCCACTTGCAAGATCTCTCCACGGTTGTAAGGAAAGCAGAGAGATACAGCCTTCCCATAGTAAACCTCAAGGTAAAAATCAGCACTGTCCTGCTGCCTATGGATCCAGCGGTCTCCACAGGGACCAAGGCAGTTTCCATCCCATGACATCTATCATGGTTCAAAGCCCATTTCTTTTACCGATTGTCTGTGTGACTTTGGATGGTCCCCTTCCCCTCTCTGGACCTCAGTTTAACTCATATTTACAGTGTTCCTTCCTGCTTGAATGGTCTGTGGCTCTTAGGGTAGACAGGAAGAAGAAGAAGAAGAACCTCCTCATTTAAATAGTTTTTTGTTGGTTGGTTTATAAAGCAGCACTTTGTATCTATTATCTGAATAATAATGAAAATGGGCATTGCTCTTTCCCAGTTTATCAGATGAGAAAACTGAGGCTCAGAGGAAGAAAGTAGTTTGTTGGAAGTCACTGTGAACTACAGTCAGCCTCCTCGACTCCTGTGCTTGGGGCTCTTAGTTCCAACCAAGGATGCTTCTTAGGGCATCTGATGAGTACCTCCAGAGCACAGATGGGGACACTGGTTCCAAGCAAAGGCACTTTGTCCTAAGCCCTGGTTTGGTGCTGTCTGAGCACCTAGGCTGTCAAAGCCTGGCAGACCTTTCACCACCCCATTTGCTGGCAAGAAGGACCTCATAGGATCCCTGAATCATTCTATGGAAATAGCTGACTCCTCTGAGGCTGCAGAGGGACAGCTCTTTTTCTGCTCACACACATCCTGATGACTAACTAGCTCTCCACAGTTCTTCAAGACACTTTGGTCCATGTAGCCCCAGTTTTCCATTTTGGAGCCTGGAGGCTGGGAACTCCCATGTGGAACTTCCATGTCTGTTGACCCAGGTCCTCTTCCACCACCTTCCCTGCTGGGGTGACCGGCATTCTTCAGTCAGTCCACTAGTCCAGGCTCTTTCATTCAGGAAGAGGACTGAGATTCGTCTCCACATCACCTTCAGTGGAAGCCCCCAGATGTCTCCCCCGAAAGCCTGGCCCAGATTTAAAGCTCAATACATATGCATACAAATTTTAAAATAACAATAAAATAAATCCGTAAGCCAGACTTTTGTTGAGGAAGAGATTTTCACACACATATAATAAGAGAAATTGCCTCATGAATGAAATAAGACAATAGACCCAGAAGGGTCCAAGGACGAACTGTAAAAATCAAACCACATACATACATTTTTGAGTTCCTACTCCGTCTAGGCTCTGGGATTGGGGCTGGGGACCTCAGTGTGAAATGGTATGTGGGCTTTGAAGAATGAGTGAAAACTAGTCCACTTGCAAGTCAGTGGTATGTTTCATGCTTCTAATGTGCCATTTTTCATCACAGGGCCAAGTACTTTTTAATAATTGGGACTCAATTTTTTCTGGCCAAGGAGGTCAGTTCAATGCACATGTTCCAATATACTCCTTTGACGGTCGGGACGTGATGACTGATCCTTCTTGGTAAGCGGGGATGGGCCCTGTTATGTGGTACCACAGACATGCTAGGCAGCATTCTAATGGTAGGATGCCTTTATCAACTGTCCCCCTGGGTTATTGCCAAGGTCAAGCCACAGTGAGACAGCTGAGGGTTGTGGAGAAGGCCCTGTCCTTGGAGCCAGAAGACCTGGGTCCAGTACCTCAATCTGAGACCATGGGCATAGTGCTGCTGCTCTCTGAGCCTGTCAAATGGACAAGATAACCCTAGAACTGTTGTGCAGATAAAATGAATGTGTGTGCAAACACATCGTGCAGTGGGCACTTAGAACATGATAAGTAATGTCATTCTTGGTGATCTTATAATTCTATGCTGTGAATTACAGTCAGTCTGTGCCAACTATGTGTGCTTTTCAGATTAGAACAACTCAGCCAGGCTTTCCTCAGTGTCTCCTCTATATCAGGGCCTGCCGGGCCTGGAAGGCACAGTAATAAACATACATGGCCCCTGTTCCAGGGCTCCCAGTCTGCAAGGGAAGACAGTCCCAAGACTACACTATGCTTGTAGAGGGATTATTGTGACTATAAACTGGAAAGACAGATGTGATGATAAGAACATAGAGGAAGCATTCATTTTCACTTAGGGGTAAGAATCCGAGAAAGCCTCCTGCAAGAGGAGGCATCACTGGGCTTTGAAAGATGAGAAGGAGTCACTGCTCTAAAACTGAAAGCAAGGCCACTCTAGACAAAGGGATCTCGTGAGCAGTGGTTCAGATTCATTTCACAAAAGATGGGTACAACTGGATTAGAGTGTGTTCAGAAGGTAAGAAAGCATCGTGAGGAGATGGAGAGGTGACCTGGCATAGACCACGGAGGGCTAAGGACTTTGAGGCCATTCACTAGACGTATGCTAACTTGCTTACGAAGACGTGTCAGTGAAAAAGTTAACATGACAAAATTACTTTTTAGGCCCCAGAAGGTCGTTTGGCACGGCTCCAACACCCATGGCGTCCGTCTTGTGGATAAATACTGTGAAGCATGGCGAACTGCGGACATGGCAGTCACAGGATTCGCCTCCCCACTGAGCACTGGGAAGATTCTGGACCAGAAAGCATATAGCTGTGCTAATAGGCTCATCGTTCTGTGTATCGAAAACAGTTTCATGACAGACGCTAGGAAGTAGTGACCTTTCAGTGATTCTTAAAAGAATTTTCCAGTTTTTCTTATGTGAAGAGTTGACACTGAAATCAAAAATGTTTAAATGTTGTAAATATTACAGGTTTTTTTTTTTTAAATTACACATTCGTTCACAACAGCAACCAAAGAAAACGTACCTCAATACACTCAAAATGGAAGACAGAAAGGACTCTGATCAAAGATAAAATCTGATCCATATATTGGTGCTAGATTCTGCAATGAACTCCGTGCAGTGTAAATACAATCCCAACAAATGTTAAGAGCAGGGTGAAAGCCAGGGGCTGGGGTATTTGCCCACTGCAACCGTCAGGAAATCATGTCCTCTTTTAACCATGGTTGTTGAGTGTAAGATGTCCTTCATGTTTTCTTACGAAGTTAGTGTTTAGAAATGTTACCCCTTTCTAAGTTATATGCAAACCAAATGCTTTATTATTTCATTTACATCCATCATTTGCAACTGCTGTTCATACAAAGAAACAGAACTGGCTCAAATGCTCCTGTTGTATTTTCTTATAGTATCAAATTTTAATGGATTTTTCCCTATAATATTATTGCCATCGTGCTGTAAGAATTTTATATTTTTACCGAGTCACATTTTAGTATGGCATCTGTTTATATAACTCTGACTTGCTGGAAAAGTTGAAGCTCTAAATTATCTGAAACTAGAAAAGAAATAGCACATAATTACTACCTTTCCCTTGGTGTCCTTCCTCCCCGTCCCCCACCACTGGTTTTACGACTTCCGTTTGGCAGTTCTTGAATCATAACTACAGCTGAAACAAACAGGTTCACAGAGATGAATTTTCTGAGAAACCGTACATCTTCGTGCTGTATACTTTGACTTTTTTTTCCATGTAAGTGAACATAAAACATCTTTTCCAGGCACTTTTTTTCTGTTTGACTTTTTCTCCCTAGTTCCTTTTATTCTTCACCACTGATGCAGAAGTGACCTGGGGTGGATTTGCTAATCCTGTCACTGCCACTTGTGCTAGCCCTCAGGCTGTGATCAGAGAACTGAAGATCTTCCCATCATGCTCATCTGCCCCTGCCTGCTGTCTCTCCCACTTGTGGGGCTGGAGGCGGAAGAGCCCCAGAGTGGGAAACAGAATGGGCTGATTCTGCCCCAGTCCCAGTGTGTGACTGTGGACATGGCGGCCTCTGTCACAAGGAGATTGGGATGAGGCAGGCACAATATTGGCTCCAGTTACTACATATCAGACTTACGAGAGGTCCCATTTGCTTTAGTTAATAATTCTGCAAAGGAAGTATGTTGATCTGTACAAGTGAAGAAAAAAATTGCTGAAGCTCCAGAACTTACTTGGTGTGTGGTAGGGCTGGTTTCAGACCCAGCGTCTGTCTCACTCCGGTACCCAAGAGCTTCCCAAGGAACCGCAGTGCAGGGTTGCCTGTTTGCCTCCTCCCAGCTCCAAGTGTATGACGCTGGCTCTGGTTTGACTCCTAGGAGAAACGTAGTCACCAGACAAGAGGCATGCTGGGATACTTCCTCCTATTCATCTGGACTGGCCCAGAAACTTGGCAAAGTGAATTCTCCCTCATAGTCCTTGAAATAGAAAGGAAATTGAGACAAGAGAAAAAAAAGTGGGGGCAGCCCAGAATCTCGATTTAGGGTTTTACAAATGGAGGCACAGTGAGATTCTCCCTGATGTGTCATGGAATGAAGACGGCTAGAGTTGGAACCTGGGATAGATGGTTGAGGATCAGCTCACCCATGAGAGGGGGTCATTCAGTGGGTGGTTTTGAATAAAACCCCATGGGGACAGAGGACCGGAGGCTTAGCAGGTCATGAAGTACAGCAGCCATCCATTTTAGTGACAGCCAACATGGCCTAGAGCTACTGGAAAGGCAGGTGGAATGGGATTTGGGGGTGGAGCCAGGGAGAGAGGAGACCCCCATAAAGGGCATTGAGGCTCATGAACTTGCCTCTCAGCCTTCTTCCAAACCCCCACACACACCCAGAGGGAGGCCCTAGGTCAACCTCAGCCCTGCACAAACTCAGAACCCTGTGGTTGACCCAGGGCCTTGCTATTCAAACATTTTCCTCAACCTGAGCTCTCCTGTCACATGCCAAAAGCCATAGGCCTGGTACCTTTGTGGTCACTGAGGTAAGCCACACAGGCTCCTCTGCTGTGTGGTTCACACCCTGCCCCGTCTCTGCGAGGTCTTGATCACTGAGTCTGGCCTGCTTCTTCCCCACGGCAATGCATCTGTAACACCCCCACTCCCCAGAATCTGCCTCCCTTTTCTCAAGCTTCCCCTCCAAACACCCTTTGTGTTTCACATCTGAATCTTGTCACATGACTAAAATACAGTGGCGAAGGGTGCCTACACCTTCCCTCTACCCCTTTGCTTACAGTTTCGAATGCACTTATAGCTGGGAAGCTGACAAGCACTCCCGGGCGGCAGTGAAGATTTAACACAGTATTTAATGTGCGCAGGCTGGATGTCTCTTGGACTTGCTCTGAGTCCGTATTGCAGAACCCCAAGGTCTGAAGGCTGTAACCTCAAGCTTCCAAAGTCTCCTGTCCAGTGACAGAACAAGGACAAAAGTGACTACCAACTCATGATCAGGAACCAGAGCCCACAAGGAGGCAATCCTGGATGGGGCAAGGAGACCTGGAAGCTATGGGTGGTGGGGACAGAGCTTATGAAGGAGAAGGTCCAGGAGAATTCCCTGCCAACCTGGATTTAGCCACATGGTATAGCCTAAAGCAGAACTAGGAAAACAAGAAAAATAGACCACAGGAGCCTGCCTTGAATTTCCCGTATTCTCTGGACCTTATGTGGCCTGCAGTGTGTCACGACTCTTGGAGGGATGTATGTAAAAAAATTCTGGGAACTGTCAGCAACCCAGTATAGCTGAGTCTTAGATGAGATGGTTTGTTTTAACCAATGAAGGAAATACCCTCAAATTAACAAATCAAAAGAAGGAAGAGGAGAAGAAGGAGCAGAAGAAGGAAAAGAATGTATTATCTCCAGGGTGGGGGATACAGAGACTCAAGCAGTGTGGTCATTTTGTCTATCTGAGTGCGTGTCTGCCTACCTGCCTGTCTCTCTGCCTTGTTTGCTTCTGCTTTTGTCAGTATCTGATTCCTTCCCTCCGACAGAGGACAAGATTCCTTCAGGGGTGTCAGGGGTGATTGCAAGCTGTTCCCCGCATATCTTACCCCACCACCCCAGAGAGTGGCTGCAGAGGAAAGGGAAGGCTTCCCCTCCCCTCTGGGATTGCATCAATTCCTGGAAAGGACCCCTATTGGTCCCATTTGTGCTGTATTCCCAGGACTGATTGGCAGCTGCACTAGAAAGAAGAAATAACATCTCTGTCCAAAATGCATGGAGGTTTCAGTGACCAGAAAACAGAGCACAGAAAGTTGAGAAGATTAAAAAAACAAACAAACAAAAAAACCAGATTTCTATCACACCCAGCAACAGGGAAGGATTGAATATGAGGGAAGTCCTGATAGAATGATAGACAGGGGTGAGGTCATGCCTCACCCTTAGACTTTAGAGCACTTAGACTGGTAGGGCATCCATGCTTTCATCTGGAGTTACAAAGATAAGTGATGTCCCCACTTTTTAAAACCGCCACACCCATTATAATGCCACAGTTCATTTCAAATCTCTTGTGTATTCACCCTTTTCCTCTGCTCCCAACTCCTCAGAACCCCTACATTAGGGACAGGCATACATGCACAGTCCTTGCCCAACCTAACATCAGGAGAAGGGCCTTTCTGGTTACCTCTCAAGCTCCTGGGTCCCCAGAACACAGGACACACAATCTCCTCAAAGCTCTTCAGTAGCCACTGGCTGTTTTCTCCCTTTTCCTTGTACTAAAACTCACATGGTTGTGGAGGGTAGAGAGGTCTTCATCTGGGTTTGAATTTTGGCTCTGCCACCTGTTAGCCACATAATCATAGGTGAGTTACCAAAAATCTCCAAGTAACCGAAAACAATCCCTTACTCTCAACCCTTCTCTGCAGCTCAGTGTCTTCATCTGTAAAATATGGAAGCTGCTTTTCCTTTGAGCTGACTTCCTAGAAGCATTGGGAATAAGGTTTTGGTTCTCAGTAAACACCTCATCAGCATCACCACCTTGGCCTATCCAGGTGTCCCCCAGAAGGCGCTGAGTGGTTCCTTCTCCAGCCTTGTTAGATGGTATCTTCCAGTCTGCCCAGTTTTCTGTCCATCTCCAAGCCAAGGTTTGTGACTCAACATGTCCTCAATGGTACCTGCTGGTGGTGAATATCCACTGTCCCAAGTCCCACCCCAGCTGGCCTGCACCTCTGCTCACCCTCCATAATCCACCATCTAAATTCTTTTCATGTGGCCCAGTAGAGTTCCAAGACTCAGTCCTGATAGCAGGGCTAAATTCCTTCTGAATGACAAGTGCATCTACCACAGTGATGCTAAATAGATTTGTCCCCCTGCAAAAGTCTGCTCAGAGCCATGAGTTCCAGGAGGAGGCAGACTGCCCTGTTATCTGATATGTTGGTCCAAGGAAATTGTTTACCTTCTTCTCTTTCTGGACTTACTCCTTTCCCTCCTTCATTTTCTCAGTAAATGACACTACCATCCAGTAAGGGGCCCAAAAGTCAGTTATTTACTCATTCATTTGATAAATATCTTAATATCTATCTTTATCTTTAATTGACTTAGTCTTACACATATTTATGGAGACAATGACATTTTATTACGTGGATACAATATGTGATGATCAGATCAGGGTAATTGGCATACCACATCCCTAGCCCTTTTTTATATTTTATTTAGAAATAAGGTCTTGCTGAGTTGCTTAGAGCCTTGCTAAGTTGTTGAGGTTGGCTTTGAACTCGTGATCCTCCTGCCTCAGCTTCCCAAGTCCGTGGGATTATGGGCGTGCACCACCGTGCCCAGACATTTATCATTTCTTTGTGCTTGGAATATTCAAAATCCTGTCTACTAGCAGTTCACTCAATGAATATGGACTGAGTGCCTCTTAGTAGTAACAATGACAACAAATCCCAAAATAAGTGCTAGAGAGTCCAGCAAAGTTGGGATATTTCCACGATAACCACTTTGATATTTTCTTTTTTTGTACCAGAGATCGAATGGAGTCAGGGGGAGGCTTAACCACTGAGCCACATCCCCAGTCCGTTTTTATTTTTCATTTTGAGACAGGGCCTTGCTAAGTTGCTTAGGGCCCCTCTAAGTTACTGAGTTTGGCCTTGAACTTGAGATCCTCTTACCTCAGCATCCAGAGCCACTGTGAGTACACACCAGGCCCACTTTGATTTTTTAATGAACTAAGACATCCTAGGGCACTCTCACTTTGCTGCATGTGGTGGTCTTCCTGAGAGAGAAGGTGGTACTGGCTCTTTCCCACCTGTGTGGCTTGCTCTGCGGCTCACACCTCCCTGCTTATCTCCTGGGCTCCTGCTTCTCTGTTCCACATGGTGCTCCACACCAGGAGCCTGCCACACTCCATCAGTTTTGATTTGGGTTCCCCTTTAGATGGGGATTCCTTTGCAAGCAGTTTAAGTGGGAGGAGATCCCAGTGAGACAGTGAAGGAAAGACAGTGAAGGAAAGACAGAAGTAAAGTGTGCATCTCATTAACACTGTGAGTGACTAACTCATACCTTTCTCTGAGGAACTCTGGGATCAGTGTATTTTTCCAACACAAGGGACAAGGGTGTTGCGGTACTTCTACACCAGCCCTCATCAGTCATTGAAAAGCAGGAAAGGGCAGGACACTGCCTGCAGTTCCAGTCTGCTACTCACTGGCAGATGGGCTCAGGTTGTCTGAGAATACTCTCAGTTCCAATTTGGAGGTCTATGGGTCGTGCTCCCCTGAGCCTGCTGCTTCAGGCTTAATCTAACAGGAAACCACCCAGGTCTCAAGATAATAGTTTAAACTTAACAGCGACTTCCTCAGATCTTACTGAGATAAGGAGGAGGAGGGGAGGAGGAGGAGGAGAAGAGGGAGGAGGCAGAGGAGAGGGGGGAGGAGGAAGAGGAGGAGAGAAGACAACCTGTAATGCCTCTGTTAAAAAAGGAAGAAGATCGCCGACTAAGCAGAAACCTTGAGGGCTTTTGGGGTCCTATGAACTTGGTATGATGATATCCCACAACCACAGCAAAGAGGCCTGTGTGCGGCTGTGTTGTGACTTGTGGACTGCACCAGCAGGGGTTGAAGTCAATGATAAGTTGGGGAAGAGCTGGGACCCTCACAGACACTGTACCACTGCTGACAATACCTGAAGAGCTGCCGGTCTTGTCTGCGCAGGCTCCATATTTATGAACAATCATAAATAGCAGCAAGCACATCCAAGGAGGTCGAGCAGCCTCAAAATGGGAACTGGCAGATGGACAGAGTCAATGACTTCTATTTAAAAAGAATCATGACAGCAAATAATAGAGAACTTCTTAAAATTCACATTTGAATTTTCTATGAAGTTTCAGAAGGTAAAAGAAGCAGGAAATGGGATACTAGGAGAAGAAAATAAAAATTAAAAAATGTCTGCATGCTTACCAAAATAAAATAGAATTGCAGCATCTGTGCAATTGCAACCTGACTTTGTGAATTCTTAGAAAAAATCAGAAGCATTGATATGATCCTCTCATGCTTGCCTGTGTCAAAACACAGACAAAAAGATAACATCATGAGATCAAAGACAAAGGAGATGGATAGATATGATGTTCCACTATTGTTATAATAGGAGTCATAGAGTAAGAAAGAAGAATGCAAGGAAGTATCTATTAAATAATGAAACAAAAATTTCCCAAGTTGGAGAAGGAGCTTTATCTATGGATTGAAATGGTTCACTGAATCCTGGGAGAATTGTTGCCAAAAAATCCACCCAAAGACATAACTGGTAGAATTTCAAAGGTAAAGTAAAAATCTTACAAGCTTCTACACAGAAAGCAATTCAGACTGGAACTGGAATTCACACTTGAAATAATAAAAATTGATGATGGACCAATGAATAAGTAATCCTGTTGATTAAGAAAATGTTAAAATTCCACAGCTCACCCCATTCTTATAACAAAAGAGAGATACTTTCATGAATGGTGAGACTCAAAATCACGGCATCCAGGTACTAAGAAACAAACTTTGTGGAAAAATTATAACCAAATGGAAATTAACAAAGAACTAAGACCCAACAAAGTAGAGGACATCATAACATACTAGAAATCTAATAAGAAACAATGCCTGAATATTTTATAGATATGTACAAACTGATGTATCCCATCCCATTGTATAGTATGTGTTCAACATCTAAATTGAAGTGGTTGTTATCTTAACAGTTATACATTTATTTTAACATGTTATAAAAATTCAGGCAGACACCAAATCCATAATTTCACATTCATTTTTATGTAATATGCAGTTAAAGTAAGTACTTAAGTTTTTTAAAAAAGTATTAGTTGAAAGAAAAATATTAGGTAACTGTATAAATTATGTTAAGATAGTAGTAAATGACTAAATTTTGGTAAATGTTAAACTGAATAATTGTCAATAATGCTGTTGTAGAGTATGTTCCAGACCTTACCAAATTGTGATGATAAAACAGATTCATGCTTCTTTTAAAATCTAAATTAAGGGACTGGGGCTGGGGCTCAGGGGTAGAGAGAGCACTCGCCTAGCACATGTGAGCACTGGATTCGATCCTCAGCACCACAAAAATAAATAAAATAAAGGTACAACTGAAAACAAAACAAAACAAAACAAATCCCTTTAAAAAAAATCTAAATTCAAAGTTTGAAACCCCTGGGTATGAAATTAGTATGAAGTCCAGTCACTCAAAAATTCTTCCTTCAAATATTCTGGAGTTGTGATTTGGTCAGCTTTTTCATTGTTTTAACCAAAAGACCTGACAAGACCAATGTTAGAGATGTTCAAGTTTGTTTGGTGCTCACAGTTTCAGAGGTCTCAGTCATAGATGGCTAGCTCATTGCTCTGCCTGGAGGTGAGGCAGAACATCATGGCAGAAGAGAATGGTGGAGGAAACCAGCTCAGGACATGGTCTTCAGGAAGCAGAGAGAGAGAGAGAGAGAGAGAGAGAGAAACTCCCTCAACAAGAACGAAATGTTAGCCCCAAAGGCATGCCTCCAGTGACCCACCTCCTAGAGTTCCCCTACCTGCCTACAGTTACCATCCAATTAATCCATTCAAGTGGATTAATGCACTATTAGGTTAAGGCTCTCCTAACCCACTTATTTCACTTCTGAATGTTCTGGTATTGTCTCTCCCATGAACTTTTGGGACACCTTATATGGAAACCATAACAGGTTGCTAATATTTGCTCAGGAACGAACTAACAGGAGACGGAGGAGTACCCCTGTGACCAGACAGTGGAAAGCTGGTGCTGCTGAGAACCCTGCTGAAGTCCTGGTCGTCTTAAAGATATGGGTTCTGACATGCTTGAGCCACTTCAAAGCGTTCCTCTGAACGTCCTGCTACCCAAACCACCCCAGCTACCTCTGATACAGGTCTTTGCCAATTGATGTCCTAATACTTAATCGTTAGGTTCAAAGAGGCTACTTCTCATGGTGTCACTCTCATTCAAGGAGCCCACAGCAAAACTGCCTGGTCTCAGTGTCCAAACTCTTAAATTCTATGGCGTCTTCTCTGGTCTCTGAACTGCGGTTATCTTCAGGACATCCCAACCAGCAGGAGAAGAGCTGGCATGGAAGCTCCACCACCAACCTTACTGTGTGTCCACATCAAGCCCTTCCCATACTGTGGTGATGAGTGTCTTGGTGTCCCATGGAGCACAGCCTGAGTCAAGGTCTGGTACAGGAGGCAAGAGTGAGGAAATAGCAAGAGTGAACTAGAGAAAGAGGACAAGTCCATCTATGGACATATTATTGAGGTCACAACTGTCAGCAGTGGGCATTCAATTATGATGGGACCTCAGAGAAGTGTGCAGAATATCTCCCAAAGCGTCCACTTGATGAACAGGGCCCTGAAGCATTTGCAGGTTGTCCCCAGAGTATCAACCTCCCTGCACTTCTGCACTGGCACTGGGAGAAAGACCAGTGGTGAGTCTTGAGGTAGAACATTAGCAACCAGAGGAGACTCAGAACTGTTTTGTCACTGCTATGGCTGACATCAGAGCTCGGCCAAAGGGGCATGAGGCATATATAGGAGGCACCTAACTATAATCCCATTTAGCAACCAGCCTCCATTCTCATCAAGCCCCTATCCTGTTCTAAACAATAATTCCACCTTATCTGTATTTCCCTTTCTGTCATTTCAGTTACTCAGGGTCCACTGAAGTCCAAAAATATTAAATGGAAAATTCCAGAACAAAAAATTCCTAAGTTTTAAATTGTGCTCCATTCTGCACTGTGTTATGAAATCTCACACTATTCCCCTCCATCCTTCCTGGGATGTGCATCATGCCTTTGTCCAGCATATCTGTGCTGTACATACTATATACCCACTAGTCATTTAGGAGCTATTCCGGTTATCAGATCAACTACCACAGTATTTCAGGGCTTGTGTAACTTAAAAATGGCCCCAAAACACAGGAGACCTCTGTCAAACCTGGCAGACAGGCTTCTGGCAAAAGAAAGAAAAACACACACATATAAAATTATAATGAAAAAGATATAAACCACAGAAACAGAAGGCATTTTAAAATATAAAGAATTCTATATACAATTTACAAATTTAGATTTTAAAATATCGAGACAATGGATAATGTGTTATAAAAATGTGATGATCAAAATTGATCCAAAAATAAATTAAAAACCTGAGTATTTTACTAACCATGTATGAAATTTAAAGGAATATCAAAAATCTCCTCACCTGACAATGAATTCCAACATCATGTATAAGATGTGTATGTATACAGCAATGATACATTTTTAAAAGCAAATTAATTAAATACATAAAGCAGTTAAAACAAAAACCTAGTGGTAAAAACACTATCTATTAATGATATTATACTGTTATATATATTTTATGTAAATAAAATTTATTAAAAAATATTTCCTCACCTTACATACACAAATACTCTGCATTCTTTGCTGGTTTTATGGGTGGGATAGGAGTCATTTCTCCTAGAAGGGAGGATGCTACAGAAACAATATAAAAGTGTGGGCAAAGTGAAAATAAAAGATATCATTGCATTCCACTCTTGGGTGTTCAACAGACAACACACACACACACACAGTTCCACATACACAATTTCAAGAATGCTCTAACTCACCGACAAGAAAAATGCACTCACTTTCTTCTTAGGGGTTGACAAACAAAGTGATATCCAGCTATCTCATCCAGCTTCAAGCCCAGAGTCTTGAAGTGGTGTCAATTCCAATCAATCAGGTCCTAATGATGGTCTGTCAATTATCAATAATTTATTGAGCACAGATATACACAAAACTGCAGCAACTGCCCTTGAAGATCTTATATTCCAGTAGCAGGAACACATAATAAACATGCAAACAAATAAATAGATGAGGTGAACTCAGGTCATACTGAAATCCGCTAAAAGAAGACAGGTGACAGGGTTGAGTGTAATGGGAGCAGGGGAGCTACTTCACCTGCAGAGACACTTCTGAAGAGTTGACATTTAAATTGATCTCACCTTTTGATACTCTTGATGACATCTTAAGTTGTTGTTGGTTTACTAAGACATCTGGATTAAGGTATAAGTATAAAACTATTTGATTTCTTGTAACTGTTGTTCCCAACTCTGCTCTCTATGGCATAGTCCCTTATTGCACAGACCCGTATAGACCTCCAGGGAAGTGTATTAGTGAAGGTCCAATCAAAAACCAGAAGGCACTTTAAGTAATTGAAACAGAGGGAATTCAATGCAGACAATTAATTACATGGTTGATGGAAAAGCCAATAAATGAACTGAGGACAGAAAGTCTATCCCAGGTATTATCAAGAGGGGAAAGTGAAGGAGAAAGTGTTACAGGAGCCCGAGGCTAGAATCAAAGACCAAGAGTCGGATGGTGTTAGGCCTGGAGACAGGAAGGAGGAAGAGCCCACAGCTAGAAATACCACTGAGACAGAGTGGGTGGAGGAGAAGTATCTGGATTCTCTATTTCCTTCTGTATCTAGTTCCTTGCCTGCCTTGGACCATGTAGCCAGTAGTCAGCTGACCCAGAGCTTGGGAAACACAGTCCCTGCCAGAGTAGGGTGGAGAGGAGAGGGGCACAGAGCCCCAGGACAGACACAGGAAGGTTGCGTAACTTCCGTTAATGAAAGTCCATCCACCTAAGTCTTCAGTCTATTTCCAGCTGTTCTCTCTTCTCTGCCCTCAACTGAGATCCTGACTCCAATGAAGATGGAAAGGAGGGTGATCCAGGCCTGGGATCCGCCTGCCACTTCCTCTTCCAGGCCCAGTTCTTCCCTCGTATTTTGTTTGGTGACGGGTCACCCCTCACCACAGACATTGCAGTCCCCGCAGGGCAGAAGTTTCTTACCTAGCTCCTGTCCTTCTCCACTTCCCAGTCATCTCAGGAACTTTAGGAAGGCGGGAAGGGGGACAGCTGGTAGGATAAATCTGACGCCCTTCAGTAAGCAAGGCCTGGGGTAGGGGGGGTGACATGGTGGGCAGCTCTCTTGAGAAGGGGGCCTGCTTTAAGAGTTCTATTGCCCCACCTCTGGGCTTTAGCTGGAATTCCCAGCTAACAGGGAAATCCCAGAGAACATCCTGTTATGTTTGAACAATGCAAAGGAGGCAGGCTCACAGAGATCTGGGCAAAGAGTGTCCCAGGAAGATGAGACAGCAAATGTGAGACCTTGAGGGGCAAAGTAACCAGGTGTGACTAAGCAGCAAAAGGAAGTCATAGGTGCAGGGACAAGAGTAAATGACGAGAAACTGACAAGCAGGCAGATAAAGAGCATGGGTTCTTCAGATTTTATGTCTGCTTCTTTGAGAGACTGCTAGAGAGAGTTTCTACAATTTAACTGATTTTTTTTTTGAGACAGCAGATTAGATAACTGAATGTCTTATTATGGCATTTTTCCCCTATCAGTAAACACAAAACCCATATTGACTCTTCATATACCCCAAGAGTCTCACAAACACATGTTCCCCTCCTGCAACTCAATGAATTTAATTACTGAGATACATACACCTGTCTACATGTTAGTTCTCTGCAGATCTATTAGGTTTAGTAGTATGTGAACTTGTTTTGGGAAAACCACTCTGACTTCTGGGTGTTGCCGAGACTAGGGAGCAAAGGGAGCAGTTATGGCAGGGGTGCAGTGATTTAGCTGAGAGCTGCCGATGTCCTGGGCTGGGGCTGAGGCAGAGGAGGTGGAGAGGAGCCGACAGATCCAGATGAACTCAGGCGGAGGAGCCCTGCCCAAAGTCTGTTATGTGAGATTCCTGGGGTTTCAGCCTGGCTGGCTGCCTGGACAGTGATGCTATTTCCTGGTGTGGGGATGACTCCATAATGAGATTTGTTTATGATTCTTTGTTTTCTTCGTTTTTCTAGCCCCAAGTAGAGTATCTGCCCCTTAGCAGTTGCTCACTAAATATATGATGAATAAATGAGAAGGCTTTTGGATGGATCAGGTTACAGATGAGAAACCTGATGGACATACTCATGTGCTTCTTGCCACTTATGACTCAGTGATACATTGGACCACTCTATGTGTATTTGCCAAATTTCTATTTTAAAATGGGGGAAGAGTTGGGAATGTTGCTCAGGGGTAGAGCACTTGCCTCATAGGCATGAGGCCCTGGGTTCCATTCCCATCACTGCAAAACAAAACTAAAATAAAATAAAATAAACACATCAGCACATATAAATATATAAATAAACACATCCAGCGTAAATAAAAGGGGAGAGGGAAACATGTCCAGTTGTTACCAGCCAAGAACCTCTATGCTTTCCTTCTGGATAGGGTCAGCAAAATGCTCTTTGCTGGCAGAGGAGCAAGCTCTTCCTGTCCACCTATGGGTCTTGCCCATGGGACACATGGGAGAATCCACTGAGCAGCTGAAAATGGGCCCCACCCCTGAGTGACTTCTGCTGTTCCCCACAGGCCCAGAGGAGTGTGTCCACTCCCCAGCCAATCAGCTCTGAGTGACAAGGAGGGTCCACACCAGCCCTGGGCTGAGTTCCAGTCAATGCTGCTTCACCACAGTGCTCCTCCATACTCCAGCTTCCTGTCACCAATGGGTGCTTTTGCAATTCTTTAAGGAAAAAATCATCAAACCCTTAGCACTCTTGGGGTCTATTGCAAATAGAGGGAATCTCTCTTTTTCCACCTGCTCTCCCCTGCTTTTAAACAGCCTGGCTTTGATGGAAATATCCTTTCTGATAGTTCCTCATTAAAGGACACAGGAAATGGCCAACACACTTCAACCTCCCCACATCTTTTGACCTCAGACCTCTCGAAGCAGCTGGTACAGCCTGCCTGGCAGTTCACTATCACTGGGCTGCCAGCTTCTCCACCCAGAAGGGAGGAGACTCCTCCTAGCTCCTCCCACCTGGCATTAGCCACTGGAGTTACCTACAAGTCCCTGTGTGCAAGTACTAACTTCTGTATTATTTAGGTTTCCTTAATTACGGGACAGAGTTCCAAGTAAAATTAGTTCTCCTAAAAAAATAAGAGTTACTGATTCTTGTTAAAAAAAAAAAAAAAGGGAGGGGTATACCTGGCCTGGGCATCCAGATCAGCATATAATATTGTCAAATCCTTCTCCTCCCCCTCTCACCCCTCTCCCTCCATTGCTGCTTCAACTTCTCTCTGTGCTTGGGCCTCGTGATCTCTTACTTCCCTGTCTGCACCCTGGCAAGGACAGGCACGGGAAGCGTAGCCCTGAGAAGCTCCTGGCTCATATTATTAGCTCAGTTCTGCCAAAGCAGTAAGAGGGCTTCTCTCTCCTCTCCCTGCTTGCCTGGACACAAATCCAGCTGATTGGCCCAGCTTTGATCAGTGTCCTCATTCAGTCTTGGTGGCTGGATGTGATACTATATTTGGTTTTTGTCCATGCTTCCTGGGTTGTAAGTCCCTCCCTACGTCAGGCCAGAGAGGCTAGAATTTCTCTTCCCCAAAGCAGGTCAGATGCTGGAATCTTCCTGTGAGTTACTGGCTTGGAGCTGGCTATAAAGATATCCTCTGACCTTTCTTGTCTGATAGTAAGCCCCCCATTTGAGGAGGGGTCCTTACCGTGCCCTCCAGGAAGGAATGCTGCATAGAGACCAAGAAGAATCTGAACAGAAGGGACTTGCTGAACAGGTGGGGGTTCCTAGAGGTGACACTCCCAGGGAGGGCATGGGATCTCTGTGTCCCTTTCTTCGTACCTCTCCCTTCATACACATCCCATCATCTGCATCCTTTTTAGTATCCTTTGTAATAAACTAGTAAACGTAAGTATTTCCCTGACTTCTGTGAGCCACTCTAGCAAATGACTCAAACTGAAGAAGGGGGTTATGGGAACCTCAGTACATTGCCGGATATCAGAAGCCCAGGTAAAATGACTTAGGGCTTGCAACTAGCACCTGAAGGGAAGGGGGTTGGTTTTGGGGACTGAGTCTTCAACCTGTGGGGCCTCAACATTATCTCCAGATAGATAGCGTCAGAACAGAACTGGATTAGAGGACACCCAAACAGTGTCTTCTGCAAAATTAAATGCTTACTTGCTGATGGAGAGAAATCCCCACCCCTTTGGGGGGTACAGAAGTGATCTCTGTAGTAAGCACATAGTAGGAGAAATTGAGTGTGCATCAGAGGCTTGTTTTCCGTGGCAACCACAGGCCAGGCATGGTCTGGCCCAGGTCTCTGTATTCTGGCAGCAGGAATCTGTGATTGGCAGCCGAGACTCCCCAGGGGAGGAGCAAGTCTACACAGGAGGGTGAGGATGGTATGAGAGAGAAGCTGGGTAGGCAGACAAGACAGATCCCCCTGTGGCAAGTCAGATGGAAGGCAAACAGTGAGTGTTCAGAGGCTGCTTTTTGTTTTCTTTTCTAACTGAAACAAGAAAACGGAGCTGGTGGACTGGGATTGCAGGACATGAGCACAAACATCTTCCTTTGTGAAGAAATGAACTGAGGAGGAAATGGCGGGGTCAGTCCTTCCCAGTCCAGGGGGCTCAGAGGCTCTGGGAGAAGGAGGCCTTTCCAGGTGATGACTCAGTGTGGCCTGTCACGCCTTCCCCGGTCCTGTGCCATCCAATTCGCCAAAGCCAAATAAATAGGAAGTGTGGCAGACAGATTCTTTTTAGTAGCAGTACGCTTGGGTTTGTTTTCACGGGCATGAGGCCACTGGAAAGCAATTATTTTCCCTTGCTTCTTTGCCGCATCAGAGAATGGAGCAATTTTAAAGGGCAATTTCAAACAAGCAATATTGTAGCCTACAAAATGGATGGGTGTAGGGACTGCCAAGCCGGCTGGGCTAAAATGTCATGACTCGTTCTGATCGTAGTCTTTATGATTGAGTCTTAGTGTGCCAGACCTTGACATCATAGCCAACCCTCTCACACTCCAGAGAAGGAAACTGTAGCCCGGAGATGGGCATGGAGCACTTAAAGGGCCCCATGAGTTACCGGCAGAGTGAGGACTACCGATGAGGTCTTTTAAATTGCTGGACAGGATCCTGTCATCAAGTCCCTCAATGATGCTTAATTAAGTCAATAAAGGGGCATCTGCTGCGAATTTGCTTCGAAATGTCCTTGAAAGCAGTTGATGGGAAATTCCTACCTGGTACTGAATTGAATTGTTTCGTCAATTCACTCCTGGCTGCCAAAAATTTCTCTCCAAAGCTACAGAGATGTAAAGATGTGGCTCTGTCCTGCTTTAAGCATAGGGGTTTTGAATTCAGCCACCAAGGTCATCCCTTTGCTGATAGTCCTTTGCTTTCCTGGTTTCTGAATTCCTGTGGTCTGGATTTTTCGTACCAAGGAGACTGCTTGACCTGTGGTTCTTAGAATCTTTGGTGCCCCCTGGATTTCCCCATCTGGTCTGCTAGGCTGCGCCGCTCAAGTCTGGCCCCCATGTTCCTCCCTCAGCACAGTGAGGCCAGAAGGTCATTTGCTCCTCCACATCCCCCAGGGCTCTGTCCCTGCAACCTGACCCTTGCAGAATGCCCTTTGGCTGCTCCCTGTGTTGAGCCAGCTGGGGGCAGGGAGATGGGAGGGAGGAGAGTGAGCTCAGGTACATATTGCCCAATTCCCTCTCTGTGGGACCTCCTAGGGCTGGATGTGTCCCTCCATTGAAAACCACACCTCCTGTCAAGTGGCTTCGCCCTTCACAGAACTCTGTCTGCTGGTCCCAATAATTGTCCCTCCCCTCACCTGTTAGGTCATGGGCTGATACAGCACCCACAGAGCCCAGTGCTCTGGTGAGTCCTGTGGGGTTCTGGATTCTCCCTTGTGGCTTCTCCACACCCTGCTATCCCTTTCAAAGACAATCCCTTTATTAAACTCACCTGAAATTACCTGATTTGAATGTGCCACCTGTGCAGCTGGGACTCTGGCTGGTAAACTACGTGGCTCCATCCTAGGTCTCAGTCTCCCACAGTCTCTGGGATGATATTCTGTCCCAAGAGGGGGACTCTTCAGAGCCTACCTTTCGGAGTCAATGTGTCTATAAGGTTCTTGAACGTGGACTCCTATATCCTAATAAGTTCTTACCTTATTCCTGAGAAGGAGCCTCTAAAAACTTATAGCCGAACCCCTCACAGAGATGGCCAGGAGCCAGGAAATCAGACTCTGAGCGAAGAGGTTGCAGAGCTGTGCTGGCTGGCTGGCTAGCCCCATGTCTCATGCAGCAGAGGGAAAAGGACAGGGTCTGGTGATCTTGAAAGAGCATCTACCTGGTATCAGAAGTAGATGGTTCTTGTGCTTCTTCCTGGGCACAGGGAAAGGATCTATGTCCATGCTTAGTCCCAGCATTAAGAAGGAGCAGCACCCCACTGAGGGCTTCAAGGAAGGTAAAACTCAGTACTTTACTAGTCCTCTCCCCCATAACCCCTGAGTTCAAAGTCCTCATCTCCCCAAGTCTAGTCATCAGGCCGCAAGTTCCTGTTCTGAGAATTGAGCTATTCAGCAATAGCCAGTGTGGTCGTCGTCTTTATTTCTATCCCTCATCGTGCTAGACACAAAATATGTTAGATTGGGAATAATTTACAGTCACTTACAACCTGCTTGTTTCAGACTGCCACTTGAGCACAAAACTGTGTGGGATAGCAGTTTTGCAGAAGTAATAGACAGTTAGTTGCAAAGATACCCAAAGTGATAATATTATCTCACATTTTTTGCAGTGTTTCACAGTTTGTCAGACATTTTCTCATGCATTATGTATACCAGTTGACGCTCATAATAAACCTATTATATATGTGTATATGCATATCATATATAATATACATATGTAACAGATACACATCCATGTGTATGTGTGTGCGAGTATAAATGTATAGAAAGAACAAGTCTTCAACAAATAAAACGACTTACCCAAGGTCATGTAATCAGCCAGAATCCATTACCTCTTGGTATTTGATGTGATCTCATTGTGTAATATATTGGTTGTGATGATATCTGCCTTCTACTTGAGTCTGTGAGATCATCAAGCACAGAGTTCACGGCCTATTAAATTGTCATACATACCGACAGGTGTGCATATGTGTGTACCATACTTCTTAAATGGCTGGTGCATACTGAAACGCCTGGTCGTGTATTTCACCACTTAAACTAGGAAACTAAAGGCTACTGTTACTGTGGAAGCTTCTCTCCACTCTTCTCTGTGTCTTGATTTCTCAATCCCTTGAGCACTATTCTGAATTTTGTCTTTATTGTGTGAATTCATTCTTAAAAACATATTATTCACCTCTGTATGTCATTTAGCTTTTTATAAGTGGGTACATGGCTTATTTATCCTCACCTGTCCCCCCTGTATACCAGTTGACACTAATAATAAACCTATTATATGCCCTTCACCTACACAATTTTACACATAGTAGGTCCTCGGGCTAGCCTGGTTCTGGCATGAAAAAATAGAATCTGCCTGCTCACTGTCATTTTCAGGGTGTCAAAACAGTCTGGTTACAGGGTAGAGCTGAGTTTTGGTTAAAAAAGTCACGGGGACAAAACACACTGGAGCATGCATCTATATTGTGTGCCCAGGCCGCTGCTCCAGGGGTCCTTTGGGGCACAGATGGAATCTAGTCAGATGAAGTCCTAATGAGCTGCCCTACTACTCGAAGCTGCTGCAGTCCCATTTGGAACTCCAAAAATCTCTTTCAAGTTCTCTCTTCTGAGTCCCTAGTGACAGTCTCCATCCACTCCTGTCCCCTTAATAACCCTCCATTAATCCAACCTCCACTTCTTTACACATTTCCCTCTCAAATTCCTGGACCACATTTTACCACCATTGCAAAAATGCAAGTAGTTTATTCAAACTTTACAAATAGCATTTTTAGAGGCTTGCATGGAGTTCAGTGATAGAGTGCCTGCCTAGAATGCACAAGGCCCTAGGTTCAATCCCCAGCATGCCCCCCAACACACACACACATACACACACATGTTGGCATTTTTCAAACTGTGGCTCATGGTCCATTTGTAAGTTATAAACTCAATTCAATGGGCTCAGACTAGAATTCTTTTAAAAGTAGAATTGGGCATGACCTTATCAAGCAGCCAAGGTTACAAAATATAGGAATGTGTTCCCAGTAGCAAAGGAGAAAAAATATTTTGTGAAAATGTATTTTTGGTGTGTGTGTGTGTGTGTGTGTGTGTGTATCCTAGGCCACAGTATAAAATGTTTTTATTACTATGGATTGTGTTCAAAACTTGTTTTCAAGCCACTGCCCAAGTGGAATCTTGCAGAATGCTGGCTGCTCACTCACAGGGCTCTGATCTCTCCCCTGTGGTAGGAGAGTCCATGGTTTGGATGGGCTGGAGGAGTGGCCATGAATGAACCAAACCAGTGACCACAGTCTCAACTCCACTGCCACCGTGATTGGTTTAGGGATGGGCACTAATTCTAGACCTTAGATCAACTAGGACATGTCATTCCCTGACCACAGTGAGGGGGTGAGGGCACATGACCCAATTGATCTAGAGATTCAACTTCCAGGGATTCCAACAAAATCCTTTCACAGGCCTGGAAATCTTACAAATATATGCTTTGGCGAATCCCAATCTGGTCGAGACACAAAAGGGCTATTCACTGTCTACCCCACACCCACCCCGACCAGAAATTGCTGGGGAGGGAGAAGGTCAGATCCCCAACCAGATAAGACACAAGGTAATTTCCAAGTGACATCATTAGTAACCCACTTATAAAATTCATGGTTTTGCTGCCCCAAGATAGCTCTCTTGGTGACCACAATCCCCTCTCAAGCTCTGGGTCCCCTTTAAGCAGTAGTTTATATATTTTTTTAAAATGTGGGTTCTCAGAAGGCTGAATTCCTAGAGAAGCAGAGATTTGGGAGTCATCAGCAGGTCTGTCCCGGGCAGCAGGTCTGTCTGGTTGTCCAGGGAGAGATATAAGCCAAATAAAGATGGCCTGGGGAGCGCTAATGCTTAACAGAAGAAAGATCAGGCAGAGAAAAGACCTGACTGCCTGTTGCACTATGGTGGGCACAAACAGGACAGTCTTCCCTCCTGCTCCCCTCTGGCAGCCTGCCAAGACCTGGTTTCCATTCCCTTGCCAGACTCCAGACAGGGTAGTGGGAGAAGGAGAGGGAGAAGGCCCACTAGGCCAGCTAGATATATTTTATTTGGAATGGGCCATGATCTCTCTGGAAGGAAGAAGACATCCAGGAAAGAGGATGGGGGTGGGGTGGGGGTGGGCATAGACCACATTTGCAGAGAAAATTAAATGCAAACCCTTCCGATATCATTAAAAGTTTTCTTTTCAACCAAAGTTTAAATGACTTTTGGTGTTTAGAGAGGAGTCTGACTGCTGTTTCTTTGGATGAAACATTATAATGAGAGGGCATAGGAGGTGGTTGGCCATGTTAGAGTTAACAATACTAAGACAGATAATTAATTGTAGGTGGCCCTCTCCCTCACTGATCTGTGAGCTTCTGGAAGGGAGAGAGAGAGGATACAGGAGGTGATCTACTAATGTTTGAGGGAGGAAAAAAGAAGGGATGCAGCAAAGAACTCATGCTTTATTTAGTCCTGTCCCTCCACGGGTATCTGCCCTTTCCCACTAAACCTTGTTCTTAAAGGCCAAGAGAGAGAAAGCAGTGCATCCAGGGAATATTGATTCCACACTGGCTTTTTGTTGGAATCATAAGGAAAGAATTCACCTAAAAAGTAATATGGAGTCCAGTCAGAATGACACTTATCAAGAATACAAGTAAGAATGAATGTTGATGAGGATGTGGGAGAAAAGGTACACTATATATTGCTGATGGGACTGCAATTTGGTGCAACCACTTTGGAAAGCAGTATGAAGATTCCTCAGAAAACTTGGAATGGAACCACCATTTGATCCAGTTATCCTACACCCGGGTATATACCCAAAGAACTTAAAATTAATTCAGTGATGCAGCCACACCAATGTTTATAGCAGCTCAATTCACAGTAGCTAAGCTATGGAACCAATTTAGGTGCCCTTCAACAGAAGAATGGATAAATTGTGGTATATATCCACAATGGAATATTACTCAGCCATAAAGAAGAATGAAATTATGCCATTTGCCAGTAAATGGGTAGAACTAGAGATTATTATGCTAAGTGAAATAAGTCCCCCAAAACCAAAGGCCAAATGTTCTCTCTGATATGCAGATGCTAACACATAATGAGGGGGGAGGGAAGAATAGAAGTTCAGTGGATTATACAATGGGAATGAAGGGAAGGGAGGAGGGGATGAAAGAGAAGGGAGGGAGGATGAGAATAGGAAAGACAGTAGAATAAATTGAACATAGCTTTCCTGTGTTCATATACGAATACACCACAGTGAAACTCCACACCATGGGATCCTAATTAGAACTCCACAGAAATGAGATCCTAATTAGAATAAGTCATACTCCATACATGTGTAATATGTCAAGATATTCTCTACTGTCTTATATATATCTAAAAAGTATAAATTTTAAAAATAAAAAAGAAGTAATATGGAGTCCTCTATAAATGGAACTCTAAAATCGGCATAGAGCAGAACCTTCCAAAAGCTCAGACACCCATTCTGTAAAGTTAGTGGACTTTGGGGGATTTCTTCTTCCGTTTCCCTTAACTTTGCAGTTAAATTCCTTTGGAAAGCACCTAACTATCTCAACTATCTATCTTAGTGCAAATAAGGAAGGGGTTGGAGTTACATTCTAGGGCACAAGGGAAGAGCCAGGGACTACACTTCATTGGGGCTGTGAATAATGACCGGCAGGCAGAGTTGGGGGTGTTGCATGGGCTACCTCACATGAGCAGGACTCATCCATTGCTCAGGCTCTGTGAAATCTCTCCTAAAAATGCATCCTGGCCTCCGTACTTGACTCATGTGAGATATTTCCCAGAGTCCAGCTTCTCTAGCCACATGAGTTGTCAGTGTAGCTCAGCTATGGTGCCTTGGAGATGCTGGAACTTTTAAGAACAATCCCGCTTCCTTTTCTTCTCAGGATCCAATGATGTGGGGCCTCTGGGCCTCTCGGCTCTTTCCTGGAAATGCCACATGGCTCCTTATGATGGGCTCATTTGCTCTGGCTATCATGAGTCCTCAGATCTTCCCTTTGGGCTCTTGTTTGGTCCAACACGTTTCTGGGCTGAGTCCCCCGTGCAGAGCACTACAGATAAAAGGGCCATTGACCCTATTGGAGATTGTAGTTCAGGGAGCTGTCAAGGGGCCAAAATAAGAGATCACAGGACCTCAATGCCCCATCAATGAGGGTTGTTTTAGAGCTAGATCCTGGGATTAAGAGACGCAGTAGCTGAGACATGGAGGATGGTTGATTGGGAGGAGGGTGGTAATCCTTTCTGCCTGAGAGCACTCTCTTTTCCCATCAGGGATAGTGACAATCAACAGCTATTGCTCTCTGTCTGAGAAACATCCCTTCTGGTAACTGGAACCTGGTGACAGTTCCTTGGGGAACAACTTTTTTGACTTCTCCTTAATCGCCAGTGCTGTATGGGTCTGGTGGGGCTGCCAATCACAGTGCCCCATCTGTTCTGACCTCCCTCCAGCAGAGGCAGGCACTTGAGGAGGATTAGCCAATCACAGCAGCACCCTGAGATTCCGGCTGCAGGAGCTGATACCAGGCCACGGTTCTCAGCATTAGGCAGCACTGCATGCTGCATCCCATCATTGGAAATGGGGAGCAGGCATTTTTATTTTTGTGGTGGTGGTTGAACAGTTTTGGAAGCACTTCTGGCATTTAGTGGCCAGGGGTGCTGAACATCAGCATAACCCAGGACAGTGGTAAAGAATTGTCCCACTCAAGAGATTACTGGCTTCTCTATGGAGAAACCCTGACCCTAAGAATGGAAAGAGTCTGTCCCTGGGATTTTATTTAAGAATGTCTGGCAAGAGTAGTCCTCTTCCCTTGAGTTCCCCAGCTGGGGTGAGCCCAAAGCCACTCTGGCCAACCCCTCCCACCCACAAGGGATGCAAGAAAATGTCTGGGGCTGGGGCTGAGGCTCAGTGGCAGAGCGCTTGCCTTACACACGTGAAGCACTGGGTTCAATCCTCAGCACAACATAAAAATAAATAAACAGAATAAAGATATGTGTCCATCTAGAAGTGAAAAAAAAATAGAAAATGTCTGAAGGAGAGAGCAAGGCCACTCCAAGAAAGGCTGAAGGGGCGATGGTGAGGCACAAGGGAGCTGGTGACATCATCTGCCCTTGTCTTTTTCTGTTATGACAGCCATTTTTTTTTTTTTTCTTAAGCACTCTTGATTCAGGTTTGTTTCTTTTGTAACCTAAAGAATCCTGGCCTAGAATTTAGGCCTAGAATCTGATGCTTCAAGAAGTGATGCTCTTCTTCCCTGGGACAGAGGGAAGGCACCCAGGTTTTAGAAAGCAGCCTTAACCCCATTCTTCCCCCACCTCCCTTTGTACTTTCTAAAAATAGAGAAAACTGTCCAGAAGAGGCCAGACTAGAAGTCAGGGTCTCAGCTCAAACAGCCTGCTTGCCATTAATTAAGTAAAATCTAAGCTCCTGTCTCTGGGGTGGAGATGTGACCGTGTCCTTATTACTCCATCTTGCACTGGACCAATGCTGAGATACATGAAGGCCTAGGTTCAGGTCATGGGAACTTGTGAGCTGGCGGGGCCTCTTGGCTGCCTGATCCTGTTGATTTGGCTTTGAAGTGGGATGTGCCAATGGAAATAGGAACTCAAGACATAAACAGAAGGGCAGAGAATTTCCGGGGTGCTGAGACTCGTCCCCCTTCTTGCTGGCTTTTCCAGGTGAGGTTATATGTCGGCTCTCTGAGAGGTCCAATTTCCTCTGCAGACCATCAAGGGGAGTTGGCATCCCTCTTGGGCCCGGAGCATTCTTAGAGGCTCCTTGTGGCCAGGACACCATGATCGGATGAAGATGGGATCTTTTGTCCTTCCTCTGTTAGGCAGGAAGGATTTCTAGAAGGCTGGGACTTGCCTGACTTAGGGGAGGTGGGGAATCTGCTCACCTTTAAGTTTCCTTGATACAGAACGGCTGGCCACACCTAGACCCTCATCATGTCCACTCTTCACCTCTCACCACCTTCCCACTTCATACCCCCATTGCACAGACAAACTTGAAGTCACTGTCAAAAAAAAATTTTTTTGGTGCAGCAGAATGCAGGCTTAACTACTGTGGGTATGAAAGGGAGTCAGGAAAAAAAAAAAAAAGCTATCTGGCCACACAGTACAGAAAAGTTCTGCTTCTGAGGTTCTCTCCACTTCTCTAAATTCTAGCATGTTCTCTCCAGCACTTTCTCCTCCTCTCTTTTTCAAGCAGATATCTCCAAATGTTTGAGTTACTTTGGGAGAGTCTTTTTAGTGTTTCTGAATATTTTGTTTAATTTTCACTTGAACCAAGGATTTGCTCTCTACTGTCTCTGCTTCTAAGGGATTCCTTGAGTTTTCTTAACTTATGATCAGTTTTGAAAACATCCCACAAATACTGGAAATTGGAAGGGGGCTCTGTCCACATAAGAGTGTATTCGTGGGTGCAGACTTAGTCTTGGTTGTTATCCTTGCTTATTTTTTAACTGCTTGACTAGCCAAATAGAGCTGATTATATCTCGGTGGTTCTGCTGTGCTTCTGTTAAATCCAGTCATCAAAAGAGGACACTGCTGTTTGTATAATTCTGAATGTGCATGTGAATGTGTGTGTGTCTGTGTTCATAAAATTGAATTTGTGCTGGTCTCTGGCAAAGAGGCCACAGAGGCAAGCACTCTGTGTCTCGTGGTCTCCCCTCACCCCTTTTTCTTTGTGCTTTTTTCAGAACATGTCATTAAAGGGAAATTTGAGCCAGAGGAAGGGACAGTGGCAACCTATTGAAAACCTTCAATTTGTTTGGACCACAAGCAAATCTTTCCGATTGACCAGGAGAAAGGCCAAGCTCCACCGGAAACCATGCAACAGTATGGGGCAGACGAATACAGAGGGAGGTGGAGGATTTTAGTGGGGCAAGGCCTCTAGTCGGGCAGGCTGGAAACAAGGGAAGACTGGTAGGTGACAGGCAGCCAGGCAGTTCTGGAGTCTCTAACAAGGAAGCAAGATATTTTAATAGAGAGCAGCCGCAGGTTCTTGAAAAGCAGAGAGACAACTTCATTAAGAAGGTGGTCTGTACAGAGAAAACACTCATCCTCTGGGCTGGGTTTGGGCCTGAAATTTCTGTCTTGGAAGTAGAAATGATAAGAGGGAGGCTGGGCCTGACCGGGAAGAATTGACAACACGAGGGACACCCGTGTGGGTAGGGGCCTAAGACCTAAGCCTAGTCACCAGCTGTGTCCTGGGGAGATTGTGTCCAGGAAAGGAGGCTGGGATGGCTCAGAATATCCAGGATCCGAAGGCAGGACTGGGAACTGCAGAGCCACGGACTGCAGCTGTGGACCACCTCTTAGGGCCAGAGGGAAGATGCTCAAACTGCTGGTCCCCAACCCTAACTCAGAGGGGCCAGGAAGCCCACATCTCACTGTAGATCTCTAATGGAGTAGGGAGGGTGATGACGCAGGATGTGTCTCCAGGGAAAACGAGGAAAGCAGCAGCGAGTAGGAACAGCTTAATGGACCTCAGTCCTTGACAGATCAACCAGGCAAAAAAGAAGCAAGGATTAACTCCCAGGATTAAGTGCACTTAAACACACACACAGACACACATGCCCCCACACACAGATTCACACATAGAGTCCACTTCCATTTTCTAGTTTCCATTGGACATTGATAAAACTAAAATTAAGAAAGAAATGAATTTCCTAAAGCAAATAAATGTTTATCCACAGGTAATATTCTTTATCCACAGTGTGTTTAAAATTTGACATTCATGACAAAAGTGTATGTGAAAACAAAACAATACAAAACCCCAAACCAAAGAAAATAAAACATTTTCCTGAAGCGAGCATTTGGGGGAACCAGCTTGAAGACAGGAGTGGGGGTAGACAGTCTGTGGGCATATTTCTAATGTTAGAGAGGCACAGCAACAATGCCAGAAGCTGACTTTCTCTGGTACTCTATTTGCAAAATAGCTTTTGTTTCGATCCTCTTGGATCTCTATAGTAGTTAAAAATGTGTTCTGCTATAACAGTGAGCCTGCTAGTGATTTTTAATTTGTATAATGCAGGAAGTCAGGTAGTAAGAGTTTTTTTCCTGGGAATTAGTAGATTGGACCTCCTCTGAAAACACAACAAACAAAACCCACAAATAAACAGACCAGTGAAACTGCAGGGGAAATGTATTGCTAACTGCGTTTATGAATTGGCAAGAGAGTAAGAGATTCTCAGGCCAAAAACCTAAGTGAAAGAAGGAATTCAGCAGAGCATATTGAGCGCTGCAGCTGGCTGTTGCTTTGAGGGTATTTATGGAACCAGATGAACTTGAGCTTCTGTTGTGAGGTCTCAGAGGGCACGAGGAATCAGGAGGCAATGATCAGGGCCATCCAAGGCCCCTGCCTACTTCCTCCCCTACAGATGGAACCCCAAAAGTCTACACCCCCAGTGAAAGGATGAAGCAGAAATAACTACTAACCTCGTCAACCCTCAGGAGGTTGCAAGAATCTATGTGCTGAACCAAAAAGGAAAAATAATGTCATCGCTGAGAATTTACAACAAGTTATCTGTCCCTTTTGTAGTTTGAAGCTCAAATTCATATTGCCTATGTGTTCCAAACAACAAACAAATGAAAAAAATTCAAGCCAATAATGTGATTTAGAGTAATTAGAGACTGGTGGTTGTCCAGGTGGCAAAACCCAAATGCAAAGCCTGGATAGAAAAACTTATTTTTATATGAGATCTCAGAGAATTTTCACAAATAAAATCTCAAGGAAAATAACCAGCTTTCAGTAAAAAGTAACTGTTGTTATGAACAGGCACTGAGAATGACAAATGACAGCAAAAATAAGCCTACAAGAATTCAAATACTATCATCACACACAAACAACTAGGAAATAACTATGATTGCTAGGCTGTTTTTTTTTTTTTTAAAAGATCAAACTGAACAAGATAAGTTGGAAATCTGGAACTTGGGAATTAAAATTAAATCTTCATGGAGAAAAAGAGAAGATAAAATTTAACAATCAACTTCATTTAAAATTTTATTTATAGGATAAAAACTTACCGAGAAATAGCTTTGACAAATATTATGAAATTCTTCTACTTATAAAGCTACAAAACATTGTTGAGAGAAATTAAATACTAGAATAAATGAAGAAATATACCATACTCATGGATGAAAAGATTTAATATTGTAAAAATATAAATCATCCCCAAATTTACTCATAGATTCAATATAATTGCAATAAAAATCCTAGCAGGCTTTTTTTTTTATTAGAAAAATTAAAAACTATCACGGAAATTTACCTGGGACTATAAGTATTTGAGAATAGGCCAAATAATGTTGATGACAAAGAAGAACCAAGTTGGAGAATCTCCTCTAAGACTTACCATAATGTACAGTAATCAAGACTGTGACACTAAGATAGGCAATAGATCAGTGGAAAAGAAAAGGAAGTCCAGAAATAGACCCATAGATACACAAATGATTTTTGACAAAGGCACCAGTGTAATTCAATGGGAGAAAGGAAAGTTTTTTTTCAATAAATCATGCTGGATTAACAGAAATGTTAATATAAGAAGAGCTGAATTCAGGCTTCACTTCTTACATAAGAGTTAATTCAAGATAGCTTTTTAAGGGCTTAAATGTAAAAGCTAAAAATATACAACAGAGGAACACGTAGGAAGACATCCTTGTGATTGTAAATACTCTTTATATATTTGTCAAAACCCATCAAATTTATAGTACCAAGAGTGAACCCAGGGCTGGGTTGTAGCTCAGTGATAGAGCTCTTGCCTAGCATGTGTGAGGCCCTGGGTTTGATCCTTAGTACCACATAAAGATAAATAAATAAAATAAAGGTATTGTATCCATCTAAACTACAAAAAATATATATTTTTTAAAAAAGTGAACCCAAATGTAAACTGTGTCAATGTAGGCTCATCCGTTGTAATGAATGGACCATTTTGGTACTGGAAGTCAGTATAGGGGAGGCTGTGTGTGGGTAGAGGGCAGGAGATATATAGGAATGCTATATAATTTTGACTCAGCTTTACTGTGAACCTAAAACTGCTCTAAAAAATAAAAATAAAAACAAATAAACAACAAAATCAACCCAGAAGAAAACATCGATTGCCTATGAAGAAGAAACCACTAGACTATTACTTGATTTCACCTCAATAATGGAGGCAGAGACAATGAAATGCTATCTTCAATTGTTGAAAGAAAACAATTACCAACCTAGAATTATATCTGGTAAAAACATTGTTCAAAAATAAAGGTTACATAAACCATTTTCTAACATTTTAAACACCAAGATTGTTTGCCTCTAGTAGACTCCCACCAAAGGAAATTTGAAAGAATATACTTCAGGCAAAATGAAAGTGATTTGAGATGGCAAGTCTGAGAGGTAAAAAGAAAGTTCCAAAGAAAGTGGTAGAAAAGTATTTGCAAAAGTGGACAAACCTATTTCTCTCTTGATATCCATGCCTCTTTGCAATGTGGATTTTCAGTTCCTTTTATTAAAAAAATGGAGCCTGTTTCCCAATTGAATAGAAAAAAGCAAACTCCATTGCAGTTTCTGCTATAGTCTCACTCCACTCAGATCACTACTGATACCAGATGTGTTTGGGGTTTCTCCACACACCTGGCGACTCTTGGGTTCTGCAGCAAATACCAGCTGGGTGTCCTTGAATTCAATTATAATTCTGCATTATCTACTGGGAGATAGAATTAGACCCTACAGGTCAAGGGCTCAGTCCCCACCAGTTTACCCTCTTCCTTCTGACACACCAGCTATAAATTAGGGTTTCTAAGCACCCTCCTTTGCTAGAGCAGCTCACAGAATTCATGTATATTCACGTATGTTTCTCACAGAGAAACACGTACGTTTACCACTTTGTTATAAGGATATTTCAAAAGATACTGAAAAAGAGACACATAGGCCCAGGTGTGAGGGAAGGATTGTCACTTCCATGTAGAGCACCACCCTCCAGGAGTCTATGTATTTAGCTATCAGAAGATCTCTGAATCCTGTCTTATGGGAGTTTTTAATAGAAACTTCATTATATAGGCATGATTGATGCATGAACAACTATGTCAAAAATGTAATTGGACAAAAAGGGAATGATCCAATGTTAATAATCTGGGTGGGAAAACTCAACAAGGCCTATCTGTTCAGATTCTGCAGCATTCCTTCATGGGGGTGATGGGTAGGACCCTTTCTCCAATGCAGTCTCATGATCTGCTATCAAGCAAGGTAGGCCAGGGAATTTCATTATGGCCAGTTCCAAGACAGAAAGATTAGTGTCTATGACCAGCTTCATGGAAGAGAAATTCTATGGCCTACCTTGGGAAGCCAGAAATTCTATGGCCTACCTTGGGGAGCCAGGAACCATGAATAAAACCCAAAATATATATGCATCATAATATTACCCCCCAAATTTGGGCTTGGTTCAATTCATGCCCCAAACAAACAGCAGGGTGTGGTAGAAATGAACCTAATGATGTGCTGGTTCTAAATCTAAGACTCTAGAGGTCTTGCACACTTTCTCTCATTATCTTGGACCTCTGGACTGCCTTGTTAGCAAGCCCAAGCTAGCCTGCTGGAGGATGAAACACCACCTGGAGGCGCTGATCTAGACCATCACCCCAGTTAACCTGTCACCTGACAGCAGATTCCTGGGAGAGCTCAGCTGAGATCAGCTTAAATTGGCCTAGACCAGAGAAAGTGCTTAGCCTACCCACAGTCTCATGAGAAATAATACATGGTTACTACTTTAAGCTACAAACTTTTGGAGTAGACTGTTAATACAGTTAAGAGTACCAAGATATTAGCAATAGCTTATATATTGGTATAAATTAATAATAACTTGTAGGTTAAAATAGAAATACAATATACAATAATAATGGCCACACCTGTAATAATATATAGAATGGACCTATGACTAGAGGCAAAATGTTCCAAGGTTAAAAAATATAAGAGCTTTAGTTTTCTCACATAGTAAGAAATAATAATTTCAGAACTGGTTCAGTTGTTCCAGGAATATATAAGAACCCAGCCTCTCTTTTTCTCTCCACTATCCCTAGTTTCTGATGTCACCCTTATATTTAGAAGAGGCTGTTGTTATCTCTAGGCATTGCAACTGTGTTCTAGGCAGAAAAAAAGTGAAAATGAGATGAGTCTGTTTCTTTTTTTATGGGGAAACAAACTTTACTTTGTAGAAAGTAAACTTCTGTTTGTGCCTGGTGGGCTACACCTGTAATCCCAGCTACTTGAGAGGCTGAGGCAGGAGGATCACAAGTTCAAAGCCAGCCTCAGCAACTTAGCTTAGTGAGATCCTGTCTCAAAATAAAATTGAAGAAAGAAAGGGGCTGAGACTGTAAGTCAGTGGCAAAGCACTTGCCTAGCATGTGTGAGCCCCAAGTTCAATCCCTAGTACTGTGATAATAATAATAATAATAACAACAACAACAACAACAAAACTAACATATTTCCAGCCATGAGCATACCTAGGTGCAAAAGCCTGTGGGAAATTGAGATTTTTTTTCTTTAACCTGGGTGAATTGCTTTCCTGAAAGAAATTAGTATCTGCTATAAAGCAAATGTTGGAATTAATACAGATTAGGCAACTAGTAGCCTCTGCTCTCTATTTTGGAGAAAGCATCTTACTTGAGGGAATAATCCAGAAGAAAAAGCAATAATATACTCAGCATAAAGATTGAGAGGAAGCATTGTTCAGGGGACAAGGAATTGGAGGGAGTCTTCTAGTTCTAGCTCCATAGCTGACTTGCTGGGGGATGATTCTCAGTTTCTTCCCCCTTGAAATTAAGTCATTGGAGTCAACAACCTCTGAGCTTTTTTGAGAACTTATGGAGACAGTGAAGGAATTAACATTTATGATGAATTTCTTATGTGCAATAGCTTATTTAGACCTCACAACAAAAACATGCGTAGGTGTCATTATCCCACTTTATACTACAGAATGCTGAATCTCAAAAGAGCTCAAGTAGCATTCATAGATCCAGATCTTGTGAGTGGCAGAGTCAGAATTCCAATAAGAATTTCCAAGCCTTCAAAGCCCTAGGCTCCTTTCCATGGCCTAAGCTTTCTCCAAAGGCAAACAGGCTCATTCATTTTTATTTACTGAATTTTAAATAAACCAGTGTCTTTTGAAGTGAATCTGGGCCAGGTGTAGCAGAATCACTCAGGGTGGAATGACAGTGTGTGTGGGGTGTGGGGTGTGGGTTAGGGGTGGGGGCTAGTGTTCATTACAAATGTAGATTCCCACACTGCCTCCTGAGGAACTGAAGCTGACTTTCTAGGTCTAGCCCCAGGAATCTGCAGTAGAAAAAGCTCTATAGGTAATTTGGAGACACTTTAAAGTTGAAGAACCATGATTTTAAACTTACAATTTATTGTTCCATTCTAGCATAGCTTATTTATGGATCTGTGGCTCATGGAAATTTCCTTCTAATATCAGGAAGATAAAATTTAAAAATAGTCTGTTTCTCCTTCCTGTTCCTCAGTTTTCTATTGAGCACACTTGATTCCATGGAAAATGTTAAGGACCTGGAGGTGTGTCATAGAAGAGATCCTCACACTGATTAACATAGGATCTGTAAGGCAAAGGCAAGGATTAATATGAACTTAGATGCTGATTGGAATCACACAGAGCTGGAAAGGGGATGGGCAAAGGAAATGGCATTAACTAAATATTTACTATGTTCCAGACACTGTTCCAGACACATTACGTCATTTAAGGGACCCAAGACATGTGATTCAATCTCTTTTATTTATAAATGGGGTAGGTACTATTATTTTTTACATTTTAGAGATGGCTAGAGAAAAGCAATCACTTTCTGAGATGAAGCATTCATGCGTACAATAAAAATCTCTTGAGGTTTTATATCATGTAAACCACTGAGAACAGAACAGCAAAAAGGCAGTGTAAAAACCTCAGGTGTGACAAGGTCCATCAAGCCTCCATTGAAGCCCCTGGAACTAGAGGCCGTCTCTTTGGACAGGGTGAGTCTGAGCCAAGGAGAGCTTGCTGCTGGTGGGCCTGGAGCCCCAGATAGCAGGCTGTAGGCCTCCAAGTTGCAGGAGATGCAGGCTGGGAATGGTTAACTCACTTGTTCACACAAATGTCCTAGCGTGAGGAGAATAGAGCAGGTCTCAGACCCCAGATCCAGTCCCTGAAGGAAGTCCCTCAGATAACTTGCTCAGCGAGCAGCTCTACAGTAATTTACCAATCGATACTGGAGGCTGGTTGATTCCTACCAAGCTTTATTTAATTCCGAGTTCAAATCACACACAAAATAAAATTTTTTCCTTAAAAGGTTCTGCGGAAAAATGTTCTCTGTGCTATGGAACAGCCTCCTTGGCTGTGTTTGTGTCTGAAGAAAGGACTAGTCTGACAGGAAGAATTACAAATCTGGAGCTCATTTTGGCGTCCCAGAGGGAAGGTGGGTGGAGCGTCTCACAGTAAATTAGGAATTCAGAATGAAAACGTAGTGCAGTTTATTTGGGTTTTTAGTGACACCTCAGAATTATTACACAGGCGTGTCGGAGACAACTCAAAGTAATGATGACTGCTCCCCCTCCGCCCCGCCGGGGAGCTGGGTGCTAAGTAAGGGAATCCCTCTCCTTCGTGGGATGGGGTGAGGGACCCTCGGGTTCCAACCTGAAGTAGGTGTTAGAAGAAGGCAAGAGAGCGGCTTGGCTCTCCGTGTGGGTTTGTTCTGGAGAGAAGAGGGAGGCTACTCGGGGGTGTGTCTGAGCTCAGGATCTGGATTCTGAAGGTTTGGGGGCCTGGAATTTGGGGAGAGAGGCCAGGTTTGGGGTGGACACTAAGAGCAGTAAGAAATAGGTGCCTGGGTCGTATATGAATGATCCTGAGGAAGAGTCTTGGCGGAGATCTGTTGAAAGTTGAGGCATAGGTCTGGGGAGGGGAAGTTGGAGTAGATGCAGGGGCTGACCATAGAGCCGATCTGGGTGGCGCGTGTTGGGGGTTTGCTGATGCAGGGCTGTGAATGGGGGGGTCATGGTGCAGTTGGAGGTGAAAGAAAAGAGCGTCAAGTGGCCACAGTCTTTTTCCGAAGCAACTCACACAGAGACCCACCCATCGGCTCGGCCCCGCGCTAAGAGGGCTGAAGGCTCTGCAGGCCAGGGGCT
>NW_026000101.1:12973248-13060576 GCF_001458135.2 Marmota marmota marmota | reverse complement strand
GGGGGGGCGCCCTGTAGCCCAGACCCCCGGCTCGGCTGTGCTGCCCTGGGCTTTGGCGCCGGCCCGGGCCAATCCTGCGGAAAGGGCTGCTTCTCCAGCCAGGGGGTGGTGGAAGGGGAGCTGCGAAGCTTTGTGTGAGGAGGCACGAAGATGCGCGGAATGTTTCTTCTTTTCGTGCGTCTGGAAGTGTTGAAGTGAGTCCAGTAACCAGAAGGCTACGGATTGTTTTCGTAGTAGAAACTTGAACGTTTGCTCACTCGGCAGGGTTTGGAATGTTTGAATGGGAATGACTCTGTGAATTGATCAAATGCTCTCATTTCCTCGAAGGAACATTGCTTGTGATGTTCCTTTTAATCAGTCACAGTATTTTAGAATCAGAAGTCTGTGTGACTAGTTTTCAAGGGAGAATGCTTGCGCGGCTTTCCAAAATATGAAATCGGGTAGTAATAAATGGTTGTCATCTACTCTGGCGAGGGTAGGAGTGAAAAACTTTTGTTAGCGACCGAACTAAAATATAGAGTCTCAACATTAGCAACTAAAATAGAGCAAAAGTACATTTCTGTTTCTGAAATCGGGTAGCAAATGTTGAAAAAAACAACCTCTTAAGACTGGAGATGCCAATTATTATTAATACTAATAGCTACTGTTTATTGAGATTATTATTTTGTAAATGCATAAGGAACACCAAAGTACATTGATTCCCACAGCCAAACCATCAGGGCTAGTGGCTTTTGCCCCATTTTATTGTAGATGTGAAAACTGAGGTGCAAGGCAAGTATTTACCAAGTGTTCAAGTTAGAATTTGCACTTACTGTTCACTATTTCCAAAATCTATACTCCTGATATATACACCAAATTAGCATAGCCCATTTTAATTTTTCAATCATCTGATAGGCAGTTGATTTTATTACTCACTTTTTTATTTTGCCTCCACAATTTGAGTATCAAATTGGCTTTTCTCTGATTCCTCGCACATTCTTGAGTCCCTTTACACAGGTCTGCATTAGAGGAAACAATTGTGCTTTTGACCTTGGCATAAGGAGGAAGGCAGGATGACTGTGTGAATAAGTGGGAGAATTAATGTAATTATTCATCAAACAAAATAATATTTCAGTACTACTACTTGAAGAATACTTCACTCTTTTCCACCTACAAGTGTTTGTGGATTTAAGAAACAGTGTTGGGTTTAATTGGATGTTCAAAATATTTCTCCATCCAATCCCAGGAGGAATTCACAGCCTACGTGGGCACACATACAGTATAAAGTTGTAAATGCTTATGTTACTTGAAGCCCAGACTACCTCCTCTGATCTGGTTAAGTTGATATTTCATTTCTTCACTCTATACATTCTGAAGAAGTGCACTTTTTTTTTTTTTTTTTTAAATAATTTAGCTTCCCTGTTTAAGACTTGCTATCATTCCTTATTGTTTGAGGATCACTTTTGTATTTCTTTGCTCAGCTTCTGGTCTTTCCAACATAAATTGCTATAGGGAAATTGGTTTATTGTCCCTGTTACACAGTTTAGTACCACGATATCTACATACATATCCCATGTGAGAATGCTGTTTACTTCCTTTATACCTAAAACTCAACTCTGCTGCCTTTTTTGACTTGTTGCCATCCGCTTAGTTCTGCCTGTTATCACCCACATCTAGTTGCTTTCCAGTGTTTCTCTCTTCTAGGCTTTTCCATGGGCTATTGCCAAGCTAATCTTCCTGTATCATCCTGTACAAATTTATAGGATTTCCCATTTGTAGTCAGCACCTAGAGCAAAGCTTGAGGCTTCTGATTGGGTCATCTTAGTGAATCCAATCAGAAATCTCACTTCTCACAACTGCAAACCCTCAGTTCCAGTAATCTCTATTTTCCCACTAACTCCAGATTGTTGAGCCTTTTCACTACATATTTAATTTGCATCTTTTGTGGAGCATGAGGAGAGTATTTTCAGTCTTTACTTCCTATACTGGTTTAGTTCTCTTTGAGCTCTTTACTTCCTTGAACCCTATAGCACTTAAAGCTTGTGCTGTCCATTTCTGCCATCTTGCACTGTTATTTAACTGCATTGGTGTATTTTAGGTACCCAGAGGGCAAGAGTCACACCTTTTCTTTCTTTCATGGCCTCAGAACCTAGTACTGTGTTTTATATCCTGTTCTGCATAAATACTTGTTGATTAAATGAATTCCATTTGAGCAGTCCTACTATTTTATGCTAGTGTAGGTTATGCAATATTAATTTATGATTCTCTGTATGTAACCAGGAAATGTTATATAGTGTGATGAAAGAAGCAGTTATTTGATTTGGTTATTAGTCCCCAATTCACCTCTACTTTTGCAGAAAATGGGTGATAACCTATTTTGCCTAAATCACATGGTTGTGAAGATCAGATGAGAAGCTGTGTGCATATTTGAGTTTCAGGATACTCTTTTGTATTGTTAGTAATAATTAGGACTGATGTTCAATCAGCAATTCCCATTGGGTCACTTATGTTTTGATTGGGTAAATATCCTTTCTGATTGATTTTTTTACCCTTGTAGTGCCAATTATTACATATTTTTAATTCCGCTCCTGTATAGAAGTATTAGTATTCAAAGAGTGAAATAGTGTAGGTTGAGTGTCTGAGGAAGCCTTCCTGGACACTGTGGGACTTAAACTGGCTTTGAAGTGTGGCTAGAATTCAGATAGGCAGACAGTAGGATTTGATGAGTATTAAAGTTCTTTAAGTTATATCCCCCACTGACCTGGGCCCTACTTTAGGACAGGAAATAAAAGCTTTTATTGACTGACTGACAAGTTACTCTTTAGTAATAGGTTTCTTATTCTGTACTGTAGGGTTTGGATGTATTAACCTCTATTCCCCCCCCCCCACCCCCAACCCCAATCCTAAAAACTACAGTAAATGGCTGGAAACAAAACAGAAAGGTAACATAGATAGGCTGAGTGATGGAAAATAACATGATGGGATGTCCGCCAGGCTTTCTAATGGTAAAGTCAAAGGTGTATCATCACTTCTGTTTACAGGTGCAAAAATACAACTCAGATTCAGTGAATTCCTCAGGGTTGCACAAGGGTAGAACTTGGCCAGGAACAATGCCTTTCTGATTCCAAATCTTGAAAATGTGAAGAACTCAAAGATGGAGGAGGAATAGGATTAGTGGGATGACCTCCCTAAGTGAAACTGGTCTTGAATTTCTCAGAATTTATGAAAAGTGAGTTCTGAAGAAAAAAAAAAGTGAGTTCTGCAGTTGGGAGGGAGGGAGAATGATTATAGGTTAAAAGTTTTCAAAGGAAAGGTCAGGTTTTTTTTTCTTTTTTCTTTTTTTCTTTTTATTGCTGATAAAAGGACACCTGGTATAGTGATTACTGATTGAGAAAAGTGAGTTTGTAGTAGTTTGGAAGACAATCTTGGGTTAAGTAGTATAATTGAGTTAGGCTGGATCTGAACAACCTTGGTTAGATTAGAATTTTAGTTGATATCCTTTGCTGTTGAAATTGCATAAGGGAATTGTTGTGATCAAACTAATCATGTGGAAGATAAATCTTGTTCTTGTTGCGGCAGGGGGGTGCTAATGTGGGGGTGACCCTTGCTGAAAGGTTCTAGGTCTGGTTGAAAGTTATCCAGATTCTACACCATTCTTGTAATGCCTTTATATTGCATCAGATATGCTCATGTATAATTGAAGTGAGTTTTGAAAATGCTGTTACCCTACGGATGGCCCTTTTGATATAAGAGCATATCTCTTTAGACCACAGAGCCCCCTGCAGATGTTGGCTGACCACATTCCTTTTGCTGTTCTTTTTGGTCATGTCTTACATAATGCAGCGTCCTCTGAACAGATGGACTGTGGTTTGATAGCATGTGATTGGGTCACATCTTTGCTTCCTGCTTCTGGAATTAAGGGCAGATGCTGGCATGTCTCTCAGGGATTTTTATGTTTTGTCTCATAGAACTAGCTCCAGGAAATTTTCTCAAATTTATGATCTATCTTGACCCAACCAAATTCTTAATTCATAGGCCATTATTTAATGCCTTTCTTAATTGCATTTTCTCAATGACAAATCTAAGCAGTTGCCACAAACATTAAAATTTGCTGCCATTCTGAATTGTATACATAGTTGTGTGGTTTGCTTTCAGCCCAGATATTACAGGTAGATTTTATTAGATGTCTGGTGCTTGCTTATCTTCAGCATGAACTTAAAATTGGTTGACTTGTCAGTTTTCTCCTTTTGGACATCCCTTATCAAGCACTAACAGGGTACATATGATTAGTTTTTGGGGTCCAATTTTATAGATCATGTTTGGCCTTTTATAAAACTGCTTGCTCATTTTGGCAACATGAAATAATTTCTAACTTTAGTAAGAATGACTTGCAGGCTGTGTACACATGGGTTGCTTTGACATTTCTTGAAAGAATATAATAATGTGCCAGCCATTCTACCTGCCTTATCTCACTTAATTCTCATAACCAACCCTGAATGGTAGTTGTGTAGTAACATACAAATTTTTTACTTACGTGCTGGTTAATTCCCAAAAGATTATTTTTAAGCCCAATTGTTTCCAGGTCCGGGTGACCAGAAGATATCTGTGTTTTTCTGTTTTGTTTTGTTTTTAAATCGAGAACCATTTACTGATCTTTTTATGTGTATATCTTCGTTTTGATGACATTGATTCTAACCATTTTTTTCAACTCTCTTTAACAATAACCAAAGATGTTAGTATTTTGTCTTTCATCCTTTGATCATAAATTTATGAAAGGAAGACCCTTCTTGAATTAGAACAATTGTAGACTAACAATAGTCCAAACTCTGAAACTCAAATGATTGTTTGTTACCATTAACTCCATTTGCCTGGATAATCAGAGTTGACCAGAGGAGTTTGTTCATATTGGGACCTATTTTCTATCTATGAACGTTTATAAATAGAAGAGCATCTGGTTTCCATTTGACAAACAAGGAAACTGAGGTCATGCTGTTAATCAATGGAGCAGCCTGCATGTAAGCACTTCAGGGTAAGTGCTCTTTTGCATTTATTGTGCTGCTTTTTTTTTTATACAGTAAATATATTGTTAGAGCTACTTCAGCAGGAAGGATGTCTTCTTTCAGCCATGGGAATTTGCTTCAGCTTGTCTTAATTGCAGTTTGGCTCTTTTGCAACGGCAGTTTACTCAGGTGTTTGCCATCTTTGACCTTATATTTTAAGATAATTTGAATTTCACTGATGAATTTCACTAATGATAGTTGATCGCTTATTTTTATCAATTTATATATGTTCATAGAAAACTTTGCTTATGTAAGTAACACAAGCATGGAACTAGAAATTTGAACTACAGGGGAAAAATCTGTTATTAACAGTTTATCTTTTCCTGTCCCTGTGCATTTTTTTTTTTTTAAGTAAAAATCATTCCACTTCAGCAGTTAAGCAAAGCTAATAAAAGTGTTTTTTTTTTTTTTTTTTTTTTTTTTTTAAATGAGGCTGGGGTTGTAGCTCAGTGGCAGAGTGTATGTTTAGCATGTACAAGACCTTGAGTTCAAATCTTAGCACAAAAAGAATTTTTAAAAAAGTGTTTTAATAATGAGCAACATGATGGGAAGTATAAAAAAAGATGAAACTGACTTGCTTTTAAGAAATAGCCTGGGCTTGGGGTTTAGCTCAGTGATAGAGTTACGTGTGTGAGACTCTGGGTTTAATCCCAGTACAGGGCAGGGGGTGGAGAGGAGAAGAAGAAAAAAAGAAAAAGAAAAGAAATACAAGGTTGGAGGAATATAGTATATTCAGACTCAGTAATAGCAACTATGAGGACTACTTTACAGAAATGGTATGGGATTTGATCTCTGTGCCTTGCAGCATGGCAGGGTTTGGAGTGGATGACATCTGGAAGGGAAGTGTTCCTAGGCTGGGGAAGATGACATGTGTGGAGAAGTAACATGTTGCCTTTCAAGAATTTTAAAGAAAGAGTGAAAAGGTCATGATATAAAAAGGTAGGGTGAGAGAATTATCGGCCTTGAAAATTAGGCAGGTTGTTTAGTATGGAAAAAAAAATGTTTTCTTGTATGCCAGAGGAAATGGAGCAGAGGGGAGTTACCTAGGGAGGTTTGGGAGTTGTTTTGAAGGCATCTGGAATGGAGTAGAAGTGTGGCTCTGTGGCATTTCAAACATCAGAGGAGTTGATCTGTTCTTTGCATGCATGCTCTTATTCCCCCACATAATCTCCATGGCCTCCTCCCTCATGACTTGCAAGTCTTTGTTCACATGTCACCTTTTTCTCAGTGATGTTTACCCTGACTACTTTCAAAAAAATTGTTATTATCTACTCTGCTTTTCTGTTGTAACCCTTCCTTCTGATATCAGTATTTACTTACCATGTATACTTTCTTACTATGGTTATTGTTTCCTACTAAAATATAAACTTCATGAAAGCAGATACCTTTATTTTGTTCACTAATGTATTTCAAGTGCATAGAAAGTGCCTGGTGCATCATAGGCATGAGTAGATGTCTGTTAAATGGCAGTGGATCTCAGCTTTAAAAAGATAGTGCAGAGGGCTGGGGATGTGGCTCAAGCGGTAGCGCGCTCGCCTGGCATGTGCGGGGCGCTGGGTTCGATCCTTAGCACCACATAAAAATAAAATAAAGATGTGTCCACCGAAAACTAAAAAATAAATATTAAAAAAAAAAAAAAAAGATAGTGCAGAAATCGGGGCTTGTGGTTCAGTGATAGAGCACTTGCCTGGCACTGAGTTCAATCCTCAGCACCACATAAAAACAAATAAATAAAATAAAGGTATTGTGTTCATCTACAACTAAAAAAAAAAATTTTAAAAAAAGAGTGCAGAAATTAAGAAGGACATCATAAAAGGAAAAAAGTGAAGTTTTTACACCTGGAAGATGTCTTTAATAAGAAATTTGGTGAGAGAAGGATTAAAGGGAAATTAATTCTGGCTTGAGCATGTTGAGTTAGAGGTAAAGGTAGCCAAAGGAATTGTTCAGTTGTCAATGAAGGTAAAAGACTGGATCCTGTTTGGAAAAGGGAGAGAACCTAGGCAAAGAAAGGACTTATCAGTATTTCCCTTTCACCTTATTCTCTTTTTCTTTTGGATTCCAGTGGCCCAAAAGACCACCTTACATGGTGTATTTTAATCCCGAAGTCCTAGTTTGGGTCTGGGAGCTCTGCTCAGCTCACCACAGTGTTCTTTCCTCCTAGGTTGCAGGTCCATGTTTTGTGTTTTCCCCCTAACTCCATAACACCAAAGCAGTATGTATTCAAAACATGATCTTTTGGTTGTACTAAAGTGAGTAAAATGTAGGTCTCTTGGGAATCTGCTCTAGTGTCTACTAAGATAGAACATGGGAAGTTTTCTGTTTGGAGGATGAGTTTATACTACTGGTCAGGTTGTAATTGCAGTGTTATAGATGTCACCTTAATTATCGCTTAGAGTTCTCTGATGGCTCTCTTATTAAATGAGTTTCCTGCTACTGTTTTGTTCCATGAGCCAAACACTGGTCCCATTGTAGCTCTAGAACAGCTTTAATTTTCTGTTCAGATTGATCCAATCAAAGTTTGCTTTCTTTCCAGTTTTGAAGGCAGATTCAATTCATGTGACTTGGTTCCCAGCAATTTAATATAATCTTTGTTTATCAGAATAGGTGTCAAGGAGGATAACTCCTAACTTACATGGCCCTTGTAAAGATAGTATACAGCGATGTTTATGAAGTTCCTAGCACAAGCCTGACAACTGTTGGTATTAGATAAGTGAGAATTATATATTTAAATGAGTAGAAGACTGACTTTTGGGAGAATTAGAAATGATTGGTAGTGAAAGACAAATTTCAGCTCAATGTGAAAAAGGTCTTTCTATCAAAAGTAGCTGTCATAAAAAATGGAACGTTATAAGAGAGTTTGTTAACTGTCATTGGAAATATCCAGATAAAAGCTAGATAATCTCTCTGAGAAGTTGTAGAAAAAAACTTGCATTGGGTAGTAGATTGGATTTGATTATGTTTAAGCTCTGTTTCTACTTCAGAATTTTGTACTTTTAGGTATAATCCCAATTTACTTGTTTACTATTGAACATACAGGCTAACCCAGGATTCACGGTTTTAAAATAAGCACTATCTTGTAATTTTCTTGTTGTATGATAAAAATTTACTTACTGATTGGCTCATGTTCCAGTCATTTTCCAGAAAAGGATTTAGTAAGCTTGAAATAAAAAAATCGATAATACCAAAACTGTGACCACAAAAGGTAAGAACAAGTCAGTAAAAGGAGAAGAAATTATCTATAATTTTAACTGAGGAAAGCTTTGACAATTTAGACTTAACTTTTACTTTTCTAGCAGCAAGGGCAAATAAGGAAACTTGATAGTTTACATAGTTCTCATTGCCTGTTATTGAGAATTCATGAGGAGCCTGCCACTTTGATTAAGAAACGCCAAGATTGCAACCCTCAGAGAATCTCCAAGTGGGTTATGAGATATCACTGGACCTGGCAGTGTTAATTCTCAGGCTTGGTTTCTTTCTTTCTTTTTTTATTTTTTATGTACTGGGGTTGAACGCAGGGGTGCTCTACCACTGAGATACATCCCCAGCTCTTTTAATTTTTTTTTTGAAACTGTTATGCTGAGTTGCTGAGGCTGGCCTCAAACCTGACATCCTCTTGCCTCAGCCTCTTTAGTCACTGGAATTACTGGTATATGCCACCATTCCTGCTTCAGGCTTTCTTTTTAACATGTGTTGAGGGTCTGGTTTAGTACTACTGCCACCGTCTTTCTTGTCCAGTTTAAACTTCTGATTCAAGTGTGAACACTAGTCTTTCTCTCATGCCAATGGAACAGCTGATGTAAGGCTAGGATATTTAAATCAAGCTTTGCTAAAAGCTAGGGCATAATGAATAGAGAGCAACATGAAACTATTTAGCCTGGCTTACAAAGCATTTTCCTAATGTTCTTATCTTTTTGGCCTATTTCCATTTGGCAGACATCATCAGAGTACTACCACCAAAGATGAACAGAGTCAGACGTTTACCTTTCTTCACACAGGCCCAAGTAGGCCAGGTCTAGAGTGTTTTTGCTTGGGTTTCCTGCTTAAAGAGCTGTGTCATTTCTGGCTGATGAATGTTGGGAATAATGACTTTAGGAGAAACCACACTTAATCAGAGAGTGTGGTCCTACCGTACCAGTCTCACAGTAACCCTATATTAATATAAAAGATACCCACATGCATTTGCATCAGAGGCATTCTTTGGTTAGAGGCATTCTGATTTGGGGGCAGAAAAACAAGCTTCCTGTACTTCGGTAGAATCTGTTGTAGAAGTCTTTGTATAGGACCATTTGGAAATAAAGTGAACGATTTGTTTTTATCACTTCATGATTCATAAGGATTTACTTTCCTTATTCTGGCTACTTTAAATCTGTTCTAGCGTTTCCTTGTTCTCACTGACTCAACAAGGAAAGGACTGAACCTTCCTATTTTTGTTGACATGCTTCAGGGTAACCATTCCATCTAGATTTCCTAGGTGTGAACCTCACTGATTACATAATAGTGTATATTTATAGTTCTAGGACACCTTGTGCAGGCATCCTATTACATTTCTACAATATAAGATTCTTAAATATGCATTGAAGTACAAACAGGTTCCATGAGAAAAACAAAACTGGCTCTTTTTTTTTACTAGAAGCAAGAACTAATATACATATTTGTGAGCTCTGAACATGGAGGATATCTCATATACCTGAAGAGGAGGAACATGGAGATAGAAAAGCAGAAATCGTGGACTTTCATTTGTGTATATACACACACGTGCACACAAACACACAAAATATGTATGTTTTTTTTTTTTTTTGGCTTGATGTATTCATTCTCAAATTGAACTATAATGTGCTCTAATTGAGGGTCTTTGTTTAGCACATGGCTGTTGATTTGAGTATTCTCCAATTGAGAAACTGACATTTTAATTTTGTTATTCAGTGTGCAACAGATTTAAATAAAAACAACAAGATGGTCTATTGTAGATTTCCTTCAACAATAATTATATGTAATTATTTTACCAAAATAAACAAGTTAAAGTAGTTTTACTTATTTCATCTCATTTTACATTTGGTGAAAAAAAAAAAATATATATATATATATATCCCAGAGGCAAGTTTGCTTGTGTTTCTCAATGAGAGAAAATAAATTCTGATTCCACATCCCACCAAAGCATTGTAAAATTAGTCTTGATACTGAAAATGTAATGTAGCGCTGCAGATTGCTTTCCTATTTCTTTTTTCATTATTTTTCTCTCCTCCTTTCCACGGTGCATTTTACTTTCATTCTTTGCCCTCTTATTTTTTTATCCATGTATAAACTTGAATCTTTATGTTCTCAACACTCATTTTCCCCATGATTACAATTATTTCTTCTCCTTTATCTTTTTTAAAAAAGGCTACATAAATATTCTTCAAGCTAGATTGCTAGATTTCATCATTTAAGTTTTGTCAGATGTAGTTTACCCTTACTAAGGTAATCAGTTAAGAGTAGTATGTGGGCTATGTGCTCCTCCCTATTTGACAGACAGCCACATATTCTTGGGTAGAGCCAGCTGTGTCCCTGAGACATGGTGGTAAAGGTTGGTGAAATGGATTTGGCTATATTGGGCACTTGGTTATCCAACTCCAACAAAGTGGGTATTGTTTGCCATTGATGGCCCCTTCATTGACCTTAGCTACGTGGTATACTTGTTCCAATATGATTCCACACATAACAAGTTCAATGGCACAATCAAGACAAAGAACTGGAAGCTTGTCATCGATGGAAAACCCATCTCCATCTTTTAGGAGCAAGATCCTGGGGTGATGCTGATGTTGAATATGTTGTGGAATCTGATGGTGTCTTCACTACCATGAAGAAGGCTGGGGCTCACTTGAAGGTTGGAGCTAAAAGGGTCATTGTTTCTGCCTTTTCTGCTGATGCCCCCAGGTCTTCTAAGGTTGAGAAGTACAGCTCCCTCAAATTTGTTTGCAGTGCTTCCTGTACCACTGTGTAGCACCTCTGGCTAAGGCATGACAATCTTGGAATCATAGAGGGCCTTATGACCATAGTCCCTCTGGTAAACTGACATGATGCCATGGGGCTTCCCAGAATATCATCAGGGCATCCACTCATGCTATCAGGGCTATAAGGTCATCCTTAAGGTGAATGGGAAGCTCACTGGCATGGCCTTCAGAGTGCCTGACCCCAGTGTGTTGGTCATGGATCTGATGTGCTGTTTGGAAAAAGCTGCCAAAAATGATATCAAGAAGGTGGTGAAGTGGGCATTGGAGGTCCTCCTAAAGAACATCCTAGACTACACCAAGAACCAGATTGTCTCCTGCAACTTTACAATGACACCTACTCTTCCACCTTTGATGCTGAGGCTGAAAATACCTCTCATGCTACTTCAGCAACATTCTTGGGTTAACCCTTTTTAAACAATCATATTGCTAGAAAACTGCATGAGAGAAAGCTCCTGTGAATGTTCATGTGCCTATAGTGTACGTTGTGTTCTATCAGTGTTGCTTCCTACAGCTGTCTGAAGGCCAGTTCTGATTTTCTGTCCAACATCTAGAACATGAACTGGCACGTTGTAGGAGCTCAAAGAAATACTTGTTAAATGAATGCATAAACAAAATTTTAAGCATTTTATTAGATGTTGGACACTGATTCATTTTAGCCCTCAAATAATCTTCATTTAGCCCATAAATCTTCTGTGACTGAGCTATTATAAATTTAGGAAGTAAGTTGAAGAAATTTAGGCTCAAATAAGTGACTTCCTAAGGATTACTTAGCATATGACTGGGAAAGATAGGAGTCAAACTAAGTCTTTGTCTCTGAATTCCATGGACTTAATCACTATATTCTTAATAACAAGGGGTCAAATTAAAATCTAATAAGGAACTATACAAAAGTATGTTTAGATTGGGGAAAAATAAGAAATTTAGTTATTGTTTTAACACGCACTGGTAGAAATAGAAGTTTCCCATTTCTTTTTAAGGCCTTGGGTAACATTAAGTGCACACATCTGCTTTCTGTGTTAATACACCACTCTCAACTCATTGAAGTGAAACAAAAATAAAAGGTCACTTGACAGAACCACAATCATAATTATACCATATGCAGTTTTAATTCCTACCCTTCCTGTTCAGTTAATAATGTGTCCATTTTCCTATCCTTAAACATGCTTTTAGAATATCAGTTTTGATGTTCATATAGTCTTCCATTTATGATTGTATCATAATTTATTCTGTCATCATTTTGTCATTCATACAGGTTTTCCATCATAAAATTGTAACAGACATTTGTGTGCTTATATTTTTGCTCTCATCTATTATTCAAATTCTAAGGATAAGAATGAATAGATTAAAAGGGATAAACTTTTAAAAAGCTTTTAGTGAATATTGGCAGATTATTTTCTAGAAAGAACATAAATTTTGGAATTAGTGTAAAATGGCTATCCTCCATATAGTGAGTATGCTGAGTTACAGTTTTGAAGGAGCGAGGGGAAAAGGATGAAGCATGGACAGGCATTTTAATTTTTTTTTTTATAACTTCAGTAGGTATAATATGCTCAAGTGTTTCCAAGCTCACAACACATTTTTCAAAAGTATAAGTGAGTGTGTAATGAAGTCTCTTCCCACTCCCATCTTCTAGGCACCCAGTACCTTTCCTGGGAAACGAGGTTACCTATTTTTTTTGTACCTTCATAGGGAGATAATTTGTAGTGTACAGTATTTAAGCCAGTATCTTTCTCTCTGTCTTCTTTCCTTCCTTCCTCCCTTCTTTTTTTTTTTTTTTTTTTTAAAGAACTGATGTTGCCACATATCAAATACACTGTTCTATACAATGGTTTTTCACTTAATACATATTAGGTGAAACAGTCTACATTGCTACATATAATATCATCTTTTCTTTTTTGATAAATAACTGCATGGTCTTCCATAGTAGAATCATCATTTTACTTTCCCAGTTCTATTGATAGATACATAGTAAAGGTTAGAAACAATGTAATGTAAAAAATTAGGAAATTAATAACAGAATATAAGCTGTGTATATAATATGTACGTTTCTTCTGGTTCAGATTGTTTATTCATTTGTTATTTGGAACATGTCCTATTGCTCTCCATTTATATGAAGGGAAAGTTTTTTTCTCTAGTGAGATCTATTACATTGAATGGGCTTGAGGGAGAGGTACCAATGTGGGAATTTTGGGTAGTTGAAAGGAGAGCACTGATAGGAAAAGAACTTCAAAATGAAAGGTGGTAACAAATGAAAGAAAATTTGTTTCTTGCCATTAGACAGCCTATTCTTAGCAAACAAATTTTGCTTCACTGTTTATTGAGGATCCTGGTGGTAACAACTACCTGCATGCCAATGGAATATTCTGCCAATGTTTATTTAAGAAACACTGGATTTATCCTATGTACCAAATAATGAACAAAAACCTAAAGATACAGATGTGCAAAAAAGCACTCAGTCCTCACCCTGAAGAATCTCACATTTGGAGTTTAGTAGATTAGCAGTTAAAAAAAAATGAGGGGTATTGTTATAATTGTAGCATCTTGAAGGTGTGAACCTACATTAAATTGGTTGTAAAATGAAAGCTTGGGTGTATGACTTGATATAACTTGTAAAATAGTAGTCTTGCTAAACTTACGAGTGTCAAATTTTAGACCAACCTGTCATTCAGCGCAGGTGATTCCTGTTTTAGGAAACAAAACTTACTATATCTTGATGTCATTGTTTAGGTTGTTTTCGTACTTTTACCACGTCCCCAACCTTTTAAAAATATTTTATTTAGAGACAAGGTCTCACTGAATTGCTTAGGGCCTCAGCCTCCTGATCTGCTGGGATTACAGTTGTATACCAATATGCGTGGTGTGGTTTAGTGTTATAGTAAGATAAATGGACTTGGTTGCTACATCTATAAAATGAGGTATTTGTTTCCATAGCTAGGATAACTTTCAGTTCCTACTTTAATTATTTGATTTTCTGAGTGATATGGCAGATTTATATTCAAGGAACACTAAATATTTATCATATTGAACGTTTGTGGGATTTTGTACCCTGTTTTCCCTACCATCCTGGATACAGTTAACTGTAAATTGTCTATTCTCTTAAAATTTGTTGTTAAATCAGTTTCCCAAGTCAGCTAAGCAGATCTTTTATCTAGTACTTGTGTAATTTATTTTATTTTGAACTTAAATGAGAGCCTTTGTATTAGTCCCCTCTGTTAAGTCTCATCTTGCCATTGGACAGTCTATTCTTAGTACTATTTTCTTCAATATCATTTAACATTACATTAGCTAATTCCATGGACTGTAGGAGATCAGAAAATGAAAGTATTGTAGAAAAAAATAGTGGTTGGGAATCCAGGAGTGCCTCCATTCTTCTGAGATATGGATAAATATAATTTATCTGTGAAGATAATATTTTTGTTCTGAAGTCCTAAATTTGGTGTCAAAGAATCATTTAGATTAGATTGCTCTTTGTTTTGACAAGCTCACTTTGACATTACTGCTGCAGGGTAACCCCAAGAGGGTTGAGTTGAGAAGAATCAATGAATGCTTGAGAGAGTAGGTAGTCAGGATTTTAGCATTGTCTACACAGATAAGCAGCATATTGAAAAAAGAAAAAGAATCTACATGATTCTTTAGCTGATGGAAGAGAGCCAAGAAAGAGGAAAGGTTTCCTTGAGAGAGGGGCGCAGCCTTGGGAGTGGAGAAAAGGGGGAAGGAAGATGACTCAGGAGAATGGCACAGAAGAATAGGTTAGATGATAGAAGAGATTGACGTTAGTACCTGAAAAGATTTGTTATACCTTCTGACTTTTCCTTTCACCTTTGCCAACAGTGGTGCAGTCTGCTTTTAACTGTAGCTCGGTGAACTGAGTAAAGGACTTATTTAGGTCTTTCATGTGTCTGTTGGTGCATATTTGTAATATGTGGGAATGCACTCACTGGAAAGTAAAGTATGATTATGCACTAGTGGTCAGGGCAAGGGATTCAGAGATTATCACCTGCAAAGTCAGAATGGTGGAAATATTGGATTGCTATCTTTGATCAGAGAAATCTTGATCCCTGTATTCCTTTGTAGCTGCTGAGCTACCAGCAAGAAGGAGCCTACGGTTTTGTTAATCATGGTATTGGTGGAGTAATGCCGCATTTGGTTTTGAATATTTTGGCTTTTCATTAAAAGGTAAGCCTAGCAGAGGATTTTCTGGAGGCAGTTATATATGAATTTGGAGCACAGGTGAAAGGCCAGGAAGTTCAGAGATGTAGATTTGAGATGTAGTAAAGGGCTGAGAGCACAATAAGTTCAGGAAGTGTAATGTCATGTCAACTAATAAAGGAAGGGTGTCACTGTGTTTCATATCCTAGGACATTATTTAGAAAAGAACATTGAATTCAGCCAGAAGGTCATCCTCCGAGAATTTCAGAGAGATATTTCAGAAGAGTTTTGGATTGGGGAGAATAAGTGATGGAAGGATAGAGAGGGCAATTAGCAAGAGTTGGAAAAGGAAAGTGTTTTCATAAAAAGAGGGCAGATTGGGTAGACACTTTCACTTTAGGCCTGGGAAGACAAGGTTTTTGATGCACATTTTTTATTTCTTTGGCAAGGGTGATAGAAATGTCTGCTTCATGTACTATACAAATCTCTCTGTCTCTTCACTTCTCTTGACAGGTGGGCTTGTGAATCAATCCTTGGTAGTCCTGAAGGTATAGAAGTAATAGTGCTTCCTTGTGTCACCTCCACACATTTTGAAATGAGATAACTATGGTCATCCTTTTCAACTTAGGATTTATCACTCTGATTTATTTTAATAATACAATAAAGATAACCCTAATAATGGTCCTGCTGTTTCTTTGTATAATTATCACATGCTAGGTAATAATTTATTTAACATGCTAGGTGTTTGGTTTCTGGTAGTCCTTCACATCACACCAACATCTACAGACTTTGAAAACTCTGATTTATTCTGCAATATTTGGAAATTTCATTGCTGGTATTTGGATTTCCTGGCAAGGGACTGATGCTTTTCTGTGAACATAAAAGCTTTTCCTTTTAGTACTGAATGTAGTGAAATCTTTATGCAGACCTTTTTTATTCCAATCAGTTATACATGACAGTAAGAAAGCTTTTCTATTCATTGTACACAAATAGAGCAGAATTTTTTACTTCTCTGATTTTACATGAAGTACAGTCATACCATTCGTGCAATCATACATATACCTAGGGTAATGATGGCCGTCTCATTTCGCCATCTTTCCTACCCCTTTCCCCCTCCCCCCTCCCTTTGACCCATCCAAAGTTCCTTCATTCATTTGATGTCCTCCACCCCCCAATTATAGATTAGCATCCACTTACCAGAGAAACATTTGGCCCCTGTTTTTTTGGTATTTGCTTATTTCACTTAGCATGATGTTCTCCAGCTCCATCCATTTACCTGCAAATGCCATAATTTTATTCTCTTTTAATGCTGAGTAATATTCTATTGTGTAATATTCCATTGTGTTTCTTTATCCATTCATTTATTGAAGGGAATCTAGATTGGTTCCACAGGTTAGCAATTGTAAATTGTGCTGCCATAAAATGCTGTTTTTAAGTCCTTTGGGTATATACCAAGGGGTAGGATAGCTGGGTCAAATGGTGGTTCCATTCCAAGTTTTCTAAGGAATATCCATACTGTTTTCTAGATTGGTTATATCAATTTGCAGTCCCATCAGCAATGTATGTGTGTATGCAGACCTTTTAATAAGGTCTTAAGTTAAGTCTTGAGACTTTAACTTAAGTTGAATTTTAGTTGCAGAAGAGCTACCTATGCAGACTTAATTATAAAGTGATGGTTAAATGAATAACACCTTCTGTGCATAGCCAAATTTGCACATGGATAGGTTGCTACAGCTCCTTCTGTCTTGCCTGTCTGTTGAGGAAACTGGAGTTTCCCTTTGATCTTTATTGTGAGGTGTATCCAGATTTCAAAAATGCTGAAGTATGAGGAAATGTGCATCTCAGAATTAAGAAAGCCATGTCTACTGGTAGAAATTGGAGCATAGAAGCAAAGTTGGGCAGTATAGTATAAAGGTATGAGGTAAGGAATTGAATTCTAGGGGTCTAAGGAGGAAACTGTCCTTGATCTACCAGGGAGCCTTTAAAGTTTAGAGTTACTTAGTATAGGGATATCAGGACAGAAAGTATTCACGTGTATTTCATTCATGTTCATGATGATAATCCACTGGGAATTCACATCCACCTGTAATCTGCATAGAATATCATTATAGATCATTTTGGAAGTCAAGTTTTGTTTTCTTCATTCATAATACAACAAAATTGAATTACAACTAGTTGATCTTCAAGGTTTCATGTGATTCTGTCAATCTAGGATTCTACAGTGGAATTTTAGGTACCACTTTTTTGAAGAAGTATTTTATTGTTGGTGGGTTTTTATCATATGGTAATTCTGTGTATTTACATAATAATTTATATTCGTTTCAAAGTGTGTTAATGTATAGTATCTCATTTGGTGATCTCAATAAGATGATGAACTAGGTTATGAAGGTATGTTCATTTTGCTGATGAAATGAAACCATTATGTTTAGCATCTTGGATAGTTATTTAAACTTGATGAACTTACTTGGATTCTAACCATTAAGGATGAAATCCTGCCACTAAGAGAAAACAAATAAAAAACCCAAAACAAAGCCACCCTCAAAACAAACAAAAACAACCCAGTCAGAATTTCTTGCTTATAAGTATCCACCTAGCAGATTGTACATATTCTCTAAGTTCCAGCTTGAATGCCCAGTGCTGCTTTTCTTGATACATTTTCTACCTCAGCAGAATTGAAGTACTTTATTTTCCTTTGTACTCTGAGTTTTAATGATCTATTTAGTGTTTTACTCATCCACACCAATGAACTACTTATGTGCAGATAACTTTGTTGTCCATCCCTACACCCCATATTAGCTCATTTAGTTCCTGGCACTTAGAGATGCTCAATGAATAATTGCTGAAATAATGAAAAAGTCAAATTGGTGATGGTGTTGCACAGTGGGAAAATGAACTTTGGCTCTGGGTATGGTGGGAAGGAGACATCATTTTACATTTCTTTTAGATGAAATATTGCTCTATGCATGCATTTAAAAATTAAAACAAAAACCTAGTTTAATAAAAGATTGAGGTGTAGCCAGGGGTCAAGATCTTTTAGTAAAATTAATTTGAATTTTTAAGAAATGGGTATTAAAGTTCATGTGTTCATGGAAATCTTTAAATTCCTGTTTTAATTTTTCTCTAAACTGTTTTGCCATGTCACATAACAATAATTTTGTATTTAATTGAGAGTGGCAAAACAGAATTTTAAAATTCCCTGAAGAGATAAATTTGTGTTGTATGATGTTTATGTTTGTCTAGTGACCTGTTCTTATTGAAAGAGTAGTTAAGAGAAGCACTTTTTTTCAGTGCACTTTTTCATGTTTACCATAGTATAATGATTTCTTTGAAAGAAAAAGTACTGAATGTATTTTTCATGATGTTACGTAAATTGTATAGACATGAAACTAGATACAACCCCTTATGTTTCTGTCTCATTTACCACTATAAATCAAATCTGCAAATTAAATACAAAGACAACTATAAAAAAACTCAAATTAATTCAGTTATTCAGTGTGACAGATGATGTTTAGGTTTCACAGTAGAAAATGAATAGCCTTAGGTCTGATTCCACTTTAAATCTGTTTCAGTATTTTAACTTCAGTGATAATAAAAGCTGCAAGTGCCTATTCTCATCAGTAATGTTGTGTAAGATGATACTAATGACTTTAGGGCTTTGTTGGTAAGTTCAGAATAATGAGATTTGATACCTAACCAAAACACTTGCCAGCAAACATTCCTTAAAATAGCAGTTTTAATGAGTTCTCAGCTGTTTTGTTCACTGGTATATAAGGTTAACAATATTATATTATTGAAATCTTCATTAAATGGTTTTCTAAACCAATTAATTATTGCCAGAAATGAGAATAGAGAAATGTCATCCTATACTTCACATCACATTCACTACTAATGAACTTTTGCGGATTGAACTACAAAGTTAAGAATCATGTAAGATTTCCATATATTATAGTGCATACATAGTATTGGCTGTTAGGCTTTTGGATTTTGGTTATGCCATGCCTATATTGCCAGATGCTTCTATGATTCAAATTCCCTATATTTTTTATTGTTACAATCATTGTGAAATTTTTCTCTGTGTAAAGTTTGTCACAAAGACATTTGACCCAAATGAGATCTTCACACAGCTACAGAAGCAACAGTAAAAGCTTAGTGACAGTGCTTGTTTAGCCAGTGGCTATTTATGATCCAGAACATCCAGAATGTTTATTATTATTTTTAGATTATCTTTGAAATGAAAATATTTTTTTTTAAATGTGCACACAACTCTTAAACTCCTTTTCCCATTATGTTTGTGACCTCTTGAATCCGAAACATTGTTTTAGCAAATATTTTTCTGATCCTTATCTAGGGATCCAGAATTGAAAGACATGAATAACAACAAAATATGGCCCTTCTTAAGGTAATGAGAGGTACTTTAACAGCAAACATAAATAGATTGATTTGCACTCATCTTCAAGGTATGCAGAGGAATGTGGGAACATATTGAAAGGATCTACAAGTTATCTGAAGGCAAGAGGTATAGAGCATATTTGGAGAAGATCTTGTTTGAATAGAATCTTAAGGATGAGAGACAGAAGAGAGGGGTTTAAACTTGGTTGAGAGAGTACGTGTAAAGATCAAGGTCAAGAACTAGTGATCATCATAATAGTTAAGAGTTTTACCCTAATAAGTTTTGATTGTTAGACAAAGTATTTATTTAGCTCTTATTTACACAAGGGCAGCCATGGTGGTCTTTGAATACTAGAAGATATTCATGACCGTGTTTTAGATGTAGCAGTTACCACATTGTATTATAATTTTCTCCTTAGTCATTGGAATTCTTTGAGGACTACAGCTGTGAGTTATTAATTTTTTGTGCTAAGTTTTTGGTAGAGTAACCATTAAAGTAATAATTAGACTGCATAGGTGTAGGAAGCGCTCGCTGAATGACTGGCATTCTCCTTCCCGGGATTGGAGAGCTCTGTCGGTTGCTTTCGTAGGGACCTGGATATTTCTCCGATCCTCGAAGTAGCAGAATGTGTCTTCACACATAGGCGTGCCTTTCTGCAGCCCCATGGGTCGAATTACTCTCACCTGTCCTTGTAACCCTGCCCTTCCTGACCTTTTTTGGATGGAACTTTCTAAGAATGAAGGACCACCCAATAAAAGCTCACTTCCGAACGCGTGCTCTCTCTCTTGCCACCCTCTTGTGACTTTCCTCACTCTCCCATTTGGGGAGCTTGAGTCTGAGAGCAGAGGAGCCATCTTGAAGCTTGACTTAAAGTGTGTGTCTGTGTTTTATTTGGTGTCCCAGGAAATTCACACAAGCGACCTTAAGTTCAGCTGTCCACGCTGGCCCAGGGTGGCAGGTGGCGCCCGAACAGGGACCGCTCATAGGTGAATTTCCAGGTTGATTGAGAGTGCGCTATAGACATTTAGTGGACAGTGAATTTTTTGAAGGGTAACGGAGGAAGCAGAAAGTTTTAGAGCCAAGAACGTTAAAGAATTATCATGGGCAGTTCCATTTCTTCAGATAAAGAAATGTATTTAACAATTCTGGAGACGATAATCACCCAGAGAGGAAAACAAGTGAAAAGGAGCCACCTAGCCCAGTTCCTAAAAATGGTTAGCAAGGTGTGCCCATGGTTTTGTCAGCAAGATTTACTGGGTTTATGAACTTGGGAGAAACTAGATAGGAAACTATATAAAGGGTGTCTCTCTGCCAAGCTGTCTGGAACTAGAGGGTCTGGACTGCGTTAGAAATGTGTGTCTCTTTGATGACCTAGATCAAGACCAGTGGTCCCCCGAAGACCTATTAAAAGGACTTCAAAGGCAGTTAGGAGTTTGGAGCAAGAGGCTGCTTTGAAAAGGTTTTCTCTTTCCCAATCGGAATTGAGGGTGGAATCACTTTTCACTCACAACTGCAGCTTGGGAGTCATAAACAAGCTGCCTTGAAGCAGACTCAGCAGCTCAGAGGAGCGCCAAAGGGCATGTTTCAGAGAGGAGAGTAGTCCCGACTGGATTTCTGTGAGGCAAATTCAAAATGGAGAGGAACAAAATGGACTGGAAACAGATGAAAAAGAGTCACAGTCTGAGGGCACTCAATCCATAGATGAGGAAGAAATAGAGGAAGTTATGCTAGATTATGTTTAGCTGGGCTGGCACCCGCCATCCAAATTCGACTGCTCTCCTCTGGGAGAATAAGGTTCAGTCATTTCTCTGAACTTGCAGTTGCCATGTTTATGCCATTATAACGTGGGCTTAGAAGAGTACAGAAAGTGGAGGAAAACATTACAGGTTTTCAGCTTTTTCCAGATTCATGAGCAGAAAAACCAGTGTGTTTATGTGCATGCTGTAGTTCCCTTTAAAACTCTAAAAGAACTCAAAAAACGCTTGGGGTACCTATGGCCGTAACTTGCCATTTGTTTAAAGCCTGGTCAGTTCGTTGTGTCAAGAGCCTTTACCCCCAAATGACTGGATCTCAATGGCAAAGGCTTGTCTCTCTGTGGGTGACTACCTCTTCTAGCAGTCCCACTGGACCGATTTTGTACCGATCGGGCTGAGAGAAACAGGAAACGAAATCTTGAAGCTCCTTTACAAATGTTAACGGAACTGGAGAATTTGCGGACCTAGAGAGACAGTTAAACTATGATTTAGCAATTCATGATCAGATTACTGCGTGTGCCACAAAAGCTTGGCTGAAAATTTCTTCCCAAGATCAATAAAATAAACAGGGCTCAAAGAACAATTCTTCCATTTCGTAGCGTGCCTGTACCAGGCAGCTAACAGATCAGTCGAGGATTCGAATGCTTCCCAATTCATAGTTAAACAGCTAGCATTTGAAAATGCCAATAAAGTTTGTCAGGACATCCTCTGACCTCATCAGAAAAAAGGGACAGTCTCAGAATTTATTTGCCTTTGTGTGGAAGTTGGCCCCACACAATTACAAGGTTTTAAGCTCACTGCTGTTTTAAAGCAGGTACTTCAGCCCTAATCCTAGAGATGCCATTCTAGCCGGTAGTATTTTAATTGTGGGAGGACCAGACATTGGGCGCAAGACTGTGAATCTCAGCACAACAGGACAGAAGCATTTCCCAGTTCATGCCAGCAGCATTACAGAACAAAATGCCACATGGCAAGGGGAAATGGAACTGATATGGTGGCAGCCCGCCTCCATTTTTGCCTTCACTTCCGCCTCCTTTGGTGCCCAAAACCAGAAGTCGGGGCCTTCCCCAGGCCCACCAAATAAAGGGCAGAGGAGGAGCTAGAGTCTCAGGCTTTGATGTCATCACAACTGACCAGGGTGGATCATCCTTATTACTGGTCAGCTCCACCCAGACTGTACTTTTATGACCAGCCATGGTAATAGATTTAGCACCTGAAATGGGACCACAGCGAGTTCCTACTGGAGTCTGTGGGCCATTATCCCCAGGTACTGTAGGCCTAATTTGGGGATGAAATAATTTTAAAGAGCAATCCAGGTAATACCAAGAGTTGTTGATCCAGATTTTAGAGATGAGCTAACAATCACTGTTAAATCAGAATATGCTATTAGGCTCTCTACTGAAGACTGCTAACACAATTAGTACTTTTACCCTGTCGTTCCGTGAACAGCCTACTTAAAACCTTAACTTCCGGGTCCCCACATCCAGCGTATTGGGCTCAATTAGTCCAGCAGGAGCGCCCCCTACTGGAACTTAAAATCGATCATAAAAAATTTTGAGGAATCTTAGATACTGGAGTAGATAAATCTGTTTTATCTCACTGATTTTGGCCTAAAACCTGACCTTTACCTACCGCGCCAGCCAATTTAGAAGGCAGGGCCGATTTCTCAGCCTGCCCAGAGTGCCCAGTATCTTCGCTAGGAAGATGGAGATGGAAATACTGGAATTTTTAAGCCTTATGTTTTGGACACACTAATTGAAGGACATACAATCTGTCCTCAAACTTATGGGGAAGAGATATCCTAAGCAGTTTAGCATTATTATTAGAAACTCCAAATTCTCTATCAGGTCATTTAAAGAACTTAATCAAGGGTCTACTCCTAGGGAAATTGAGATAAACTTACAGGACGAATACCTACTTATGACCCAGTCTCCTCTACAGATTAATTAATGCACCCAGCCAAAATTTTTGGTAGGGGCCCTGACCTTTTCTCTGACCCAAAAGACAACAGAAAAAGTCAATTGGCTCACGGAAGAGCCAATCTGGGTTAGTCAGTGATCCCTAACAGGGAAAAAAACTTAAAATAGCCCATATGTTAATTGAGGAACAGCTTCAAGCTGGTCATTTAGAGCCTATGGTCAGCCCTTGGAGCACACCCATCTTTGTAATTAAGAAAAAAATCTGGCAATTGGAGATTATTAGAGCTATTGACCGTGTTATAGAGCCCATGGGAGCATTATAATATGGGCTTCCTTCTCTAACAGGTAACTCTTTAAATTATAATTTGATAGTAGTAGATCTAAAAGATTGTTTTTTCTCTATACCTTTGCACCCAGATGACTGTAAAAAGTTTGCCTTGAGTGTCCCGGCAATTAATTTTAAAGAACCAGTCAAAAGGTATTGCTGGGGGCTGGGGGCTGGGGATGTGGCTCAAGCGGTAGTGCACTCGCCTGGCATGCGTGCAGCCCGGGTTCTATCCTCAGCACCACATACAAACAAAAAGATGTTGTGTCCGCCGAGAACTAAAAAGTAAATATTTAAAAAATTCTCTCTCTTTCTCTCTCTAAAAAAAAAAGGTATTGCTGGAAAGTGTTGCCTCAGGGAATGTGTAACAGTCCTACTCTGTGTCAAAATTTTGTGGCACAGGCTATCGTACCTGTGAGGAAAAAATTCCCTGATGTATATATTATTCATTTTATAGATGACATACTTTTAGCTCATGCTAATTCAGATGTACTTTAAAAAACTTTTGCCCAATTAGAGACTTTACTTACAGCAATGGGTTTGTGCATTGCACCTCAGAAGGTGCAACAGATATCTCCTTTTCAATATTTAGGTCATGTAATTGAAGGACATAAAATCTGTCCTCAGAACTTACAAATAAGAGTCAAGGAGTTACACACCCTTAATGATTTTCAAAAATTATTAGGAGCTATTAATTGGCTGAGGCCATCTTTAAAGGTAACTACTTCAGATTTAAGTCCTTTATTCTAGATATTATAGGGAGATCCTTCTCCAACTTCTCATCAGCTCATAGCAGAGGTGAGAGCGGCTTTAAGGGATGTTGAAATTGCTATTAAAAATGTTCAGCTTACTAGAATTAATCCACAAGAGCCTATATGTTTATTGATATTTCCAACTGTTCATGCTCCTACAGGGGTGATACAGCAAACATTGGGAATTATTGAGTGGATTCATTTAGCCAACTCTCCTCAAAACTCATTAACTCCTTTTCATGATTTTATTGCTCAATTAGTGATAAAGGGCAGAACAAGAGTTTTACAACTAGTTGGATCAGAACCTAATGTTATAATCATTCCACTTTCTGCTTAACAGAATGATTGGCTCTTTCAAACTTCTAATTTATGGCAAGTAGCTTTAACTGATTTTCCTGGTCAGATAGAGAGTCATTATCCTCATGATAAAATTATTCAATTTGCATTAATAATGCCATTTATTTTTCCAATGATTGTATGTGCTTAACCAATAAATGGTGCACTGACAGTATTCACTGATGCTCAAGTTTAGGTAAAGCAGGTTTTTATAGTCATGTTCATCAGAGGTACTACAAACCTCATATGCTTCTGCCCGGTGAGCAGAACTACAAGCTCTCATTTGTGCTTTAAGTTATTTTACAAATGAGCCCATTAATATTTATTCTGACAGCTTATATGCAGTTGGAAAATATTGAAACTTCAATTATTGTATATACATCATCACAAGAGTTACTCAATTTGTTTCATATCCTACAGAGGACAATGCAAATGTGAAAGCACTGATGTTTTTATAGGCCACATATGGGCCCTCACTAATCTTCCAGGGCCTATAACATCAGGTAATGATAATATTGATAACTTAGTTGCTGTTTGTCAGCAAATGTCTTTATATGACTGGGCACAAGCTTTGCATTCTTTACATCGTCAAAATGCTTCTAGCTTATGTAAAAAATTTACCAGAGAACAAGCTCATCAAATTGTACATCATGGCCTCCAGTATGTTTTATACGCTCCATCTTTAAATCCCCGTGGATTAAAACCAAATCAATTATGACAAATGGATGTAACTCATATTCCTCAATTTGGTAAACAGTGCTATGTTCATGTAATTGTAGATACATCTTTGCTACTGCCCGTACAAAAGAAAATATTGAACATGTTATTTCTCATTGTTTAGCTGCTTTTTCAGCATTAGGATGTCCTTTACAGATTAAAACTGATACTGCATCAGCTTATGTAAGCTTCTTTTCAACAGTTTTGCCAAGAGTTTCGGATTAATCATAAAACAGGTATTCCTTATAATCTTCAAGTTCAAACCATTGTAGAATGAGCTCATTTATCTACAATTACAAAAACTAAATGAACTCATTTAACTACAGTTACAAAAACTAAAAGGGGGAGATAGGATTATGACTCCCCCAAATAACCTCAATCATGTTCTGTTTCTTTTAAATTTTCTAAATTGTGACTCAGAAGATCACACTGCAGCTAGCAACACATGTCTTCCATAGCAACAGGCCCTTTAGGCCGAGTTTGGTGGAAGGACTTACAGACTGGTCAATGGAAAGGACCAGATCCAGTAATTATGTAGGGCAGAGGTCATGCTTGTATTTTTCCAGAAGGTGCTTTTCATCCTATTTGGGTACCTGAACATGCCGCCAGGCATAGAGGACTTAGAACCAAGATTCAAAGGACTGAAGATCCACCCAGAGAAGACTTCCCTCAAAAAGAAGAAACCTCAAAAGAAGAGAAGAAGAGTGATGACCCTGAGAAACCGAATGAGGAAGCTAATCCCGTGGAAGGACCTGAAGAAATTGATGCTGTGGGCTACACGAATGATTCAACAGCAAGGGAAAGTTAAAATTCCAACAATGATGCTTGCTGCAGTAATAGCTTTATTGAGCTGTCAAGTATAAGGGAATCAGGGAGAGAATTATTGAACATATTTTCCAGATCTACCTCTAGTACACCCAGCATTGTGGACTGGAGAATCCATCCTGGTATTTACTAATGACTCACGGGAGGATTTACAGACATTCATATTACTCCCAATCATGTGACTGGATTTAATTATTCTGGCTATAGTGCCCAATTACCTTTGCGTTGGTCCCACAATAAACATGCTGGCTGTCTAAAAGTATCATTTGAGGAAAAGACAGCAATTGGGAGACCTAGACCAACTAATCGTACTGGTAATGGAGATATAAAACCTTTTATCAGATCAGTTATTAAAATGGGACTTTCTCATAACAAACCAGTCATCTCAGCAGAACATCCATGAATACCTCATTCCTCCTAACCATTCTGCGATAGAAATTGGCACCTTTCCTAAGTGGATGGATTGTATAAATACTTTTCCAGTAAAACATAAGGTGTCTAGAAATAGTGGGTATATTTTGGACTGGTCTCCTAAAATTGAAAAAAGGCAGTTGTGCAAAAGTACTGCCATAATGACTCCTGGAGGATTTGTTAGCAACATCTTGACCTTCATTGAAGGTGGCATTCAGAAAGATGTTTGGCGCTTAATTGCTGCCTCAGTATTCTTACATTTTACTAACAGACCTTTACCAGATTTTGTAGGCAAGAACTATAAGGAAGGTTCTTGCTATGGCTTAGAGCCTGTGTTCAATCTCCTTACGTTTTAATTACTGGAAATATAAAAGTTGAATGGAAAGATGATAGATATCTTGTAACATGTGGTAAATGTAATTTAACTAACTGTATCACCAGATATAATAGAGAAAAAGGAATGCCGATATTCCATCAGCCCTCTTTTGTCTTATTGCCAGCTAATATTTCAGAGGCATGGTAAGCTGATGCTGGTTTTCAAGTCTTACAACAGCTAGTGAGACCTAAACGTGCTCTTGGACTCATAATAGTGGGAGTTGTTGCCTTGGTTTCTTTTTTTGCTTCAACGGTCACAGCTTTGGTGGCCATATCCCAAAATATTCAATATGCAAATTTTCTTAATAATTTGGCTCAGAATACTGAGCCAAATAAATATTGATGAAAGTATTGAGACTAAGCTAAGTGCCTTAGAGGCTACTGTCATAAATATTGGTAATGAACTTTCGGTTTGAAATTCAAGGAAAGACTTAAATGTCACGCTAGCTATAAGTATGTATGTGTTACTGCTGCCAAATACAGGGCTTCCCAATGAGATTGGGAGAAGGTTAAAAACCATTTGTTGGGTATTTGGCAAATTAATAATAACAGCTTGGATCTTTTGTAGCTCCATCATCATATTCAAAATATATAAAAAAGCAAGATTGATTTTTTCGGATCCTACTTCTTTCGCCAATCAAATATTAAAAGAATTAAACGGCTCTAACCCTGGAAACACTTTTAAACATTCATCATGGTATATTCTTGTATTGTTCTCTTTGCTACTAATTCTCTTTGGTAGGATGGTGAGCCTTCAAAGCAAGGATTCGGGGACTCAAAAAAGTGACCCATCATCTGCTTTTTCAAAGAAAAAAGCGGGGATATGTTGGAAGCCCTCCTTGAATGACTGGCATTCTCCTTCCCGGGATCGGAGAGACTCTGTCGGTGACTTTCATAGTGACCTGGATATTGCCCCGATCCTTGAAGTAGCAGAATGTGTCTTCAGACATAGGCGTGTCTTTCTGCAGTCCCATGGGTCGAATTACTCTCACCTGTCCTTGTAACCCTGCCCTTCCTGACCTTTTTTGGATGGAACTTTCTAAGAATGAGGGTCCCCCCAATAAAAGCTCATCTGAACGTGCTCTCTGTCTCTCTTGCCAGCCTCTCGTGACTTTCCTCACTCTCCCATTTAGGGAGCTTGAGGCTGAGAGCGGAGGAGCCGACCTGAAGCTTGATTTAAAAGTAAAGTGTGTGTCTGTGTTTTATTTGGTGACCCAGGAAATTCACACGAGCGACCTTAAGTTAAGCTGCTTGCACTGGTTGAGGGCGGCACTTAGGTTGAACAGCTACTTGTGAGCAAGGAGGAGTCGGGAGAAGATGATAACAGTATTGGTGGTTTTAATCGTTTGTGGATAACAGATCCCTTTGTGAATTCTGTTGAAAGCTATAGACTTTCTGCTTGTAAATGCAAATATATACGATATTTGGTCTTATAGTTAATGGATTTATGTACTTCAGAAGCTGGACCATGAATTCCCAGCTCAGAATCCCTCCTTAGAAAATTATATCCAGGGACTTTATACTCACCAGCAAACATTATCCTGAAAGTCAGCTGTCTCTTAACTTAGGTTATGATCGTGTCTCTTGTAGTCTTCTTGAGTTCCCTTCAGACTTGGGAAGACTTAAGTCAAATAGGTGTCTATGAAGAAAAAGAACTTTTTTAAAAAAATAATGGTTATAGTAATACTGCTCTTGTCTGTAAAGGTAGTAGACAAGTGTGGTAATTATACCAGCAGTCAAGAAACAACTGCTTGAGGAGAACCTGTCATTCATGAGTTTGAGTTTAGCAAGGCAGTTGGGAGTCCCAACTCGGGCATTATGATTTGGTAGAAGGACTCACAGAACTCAGAAAAGTTATTATCATCATGGCTATGGTTTGTTACAGTGAAATGATATAGGTTAAAATTAGCAAAGGGGAAAGGCATCTAGGGTGCAGTCCAGGTTCCATGTGTCTATCATGGTAGAGTAGATGATAGAATAGACAAATGGCCTTCATTCTCTCAACAGTAACACAGGACAGTGTGTGTAAAATGTTGCCAACCAAGGCAGCTCACCTGAGCTTCGATGACCAGGGGTTTTATTGGAGGGTCTGTCATGTAGGTTTGTAGTCTGTGTGACTTGACTTCAACTACTCAGACTTCACTGCCCTTCCAACTCCAACATCAAAGAGAGGTATTCACTATAAATCACATTGTTAGTATAAACTATCTGATCAAATTGGTACTGAAGGCCCCAGGCAAACAGAAGCATTGTTATTAGGGAGAATATTCCAGAGGCTAGGAAGCCCATCTCCCAGGAACCAGTCAAGGCTAGTCCTGAAGATAGGGGTTTGTTGGAAATGTGCAGGGTTTGAGCAGCTTGGCCTGCTGAGTTAACTCCTATACTGTAAGTTAGTCATTCAGGGAGTTAGCATTCTCCTGGCCTGCCTATCTGCCTAGCCAGTATATACCTGGTCTCATCTTAGATGGCCATTCCCCATATCTGGACTTTTTCTTTTCCCTTGCCAATGAGTATGAAGAAAGTTTGATTGGACTTAAGGACACATCTGTGCCTTATAACTTCGTGAGAACATGGTGAGATGTAAGTGCCCATTCTGTTGTTCATTCAACAAGCATTGTTTGATGCTGTGTAACATGTATAGTGCTAGATGATAGAGTTACGGAAATGATTAACAGATCTCTGGCTTCAAGGAATTTATAGTTTCATATGGGGAAGAAAATCAAATAGCCATTGTGGTAAGCAATGTGTATCTTGGGGAGCACTTAAGAGAGCATGATTTAGTGTGTGTAGGTGTCTGTGTATATGGGAAGGTGTTGGTGGTAATTAGACTTCCCTAAAGGGGTCATTCCTGGAGTTGAGCTGTGAAGATTAAATAAATGTAAGTGGACATTGAACTTGTGTTTCTCCAGTTATTTATGTAACGAGGTTGCCTGTAAGTGTGGAGCATATTTGAATTGTTGCTTGACTTTACTGAGAGAGAATACCCCCATCCTAGCTGGAAGATAAATGTCTTTCTGAGGGTTTACATGAAGATGAATAAAGAGTACCTGACTCAATATGAATCTATTTCCATTATTCCATTACCATAAATCCACTGAAATGGCATTTCCAACCCACAGTGGTGTTGGTTATTTCACACATTTGGTCCCCAGGGGGGAGATATATATATATATATATGAATGCAGCTGGGGACTAAGAACAGGTATTTAAAATTCAAAAATTTTAAATTAAAAATTTAAATGCACTTTGTTTCAAATAAGAGGGCAATGTTTTATGAAATTTTGCTTAACATTTTTTATGTTTGATTAAACATAAACATTTTTAGAAAAAGCCTGGACCCAAACTTTATTTCCTTGGGCTTCTATGTGTATGTGGCTCTCAACAGACTTTGGAAGGTCTAAGGGCAAAAGGTTGTTTTTGAATAGTGCATTGAAATTATGTAATAAAAAGATTGAGAATATAATAATAGTGTAAATGTCAAATAATTTTAAGCTGTTAATCTTGAGATTTATTTTCCTAATAGGATCTTGTTTTTTTCCCCCCCCCCAGCACTACAGTGTTTCTGCCACCTCTGTACAAAAGATAATTTTACCTGTGTGACAGATGGGCTTTGCTTTGTCTCTGTCACGGAGACCACAGACAAAGTTATACATAATAGCATGTGTATAGCTGAAATTGACCTAATTCCTCGAGATAGACCATTTGTATGTGCACCCTCTTCAAAAACTGGGTCTGTTACTACAACATATTGTTGCAATCAGGACCACTGCAATAAAATAGAGCTCCCAACTACTGGTAAGTTGTTGTATTCTTTTTTTCTGGCTACTACTAAGAAAGCTCTTAAATTCTATGATTGCAGAGAAATTCCTTCAGAAACTGAAAGGAGTTATATAAATTGTCCCACACAACTTGTTTTAAGGTAGAAGCAAGAAGTGACTTTTTCATAGTTGTAGTGTTGTAAGAATAGCCAAGATCCTGAATCCTGGATACATGTGTTGTTAGAGAAGATTGTTTCAGTGAGATTTGTTATGCCTAAAAGGGTAGTCTCTTAAAAGCAATTCTGACACGTCCCAAAGTAGCAGTTTGTCCTCACAGTTTCCCCACCTTGTGCTCAGAATAATTTCTTCTTTGTGTAATGCGCTTGCCTATAAAAGCAATAAACAGATGGTTAATGGGCAGGAATTGAGAATAGCACTTAATAGTCTAGATGTTTTCATTTTGTAATTTCACCTTGTTTTATGATCTTTGTGTATAAGTTAAGTGTACATGATTTCTAGGTTTTTGGTATTACCCATAGTTTATATTTTAAAATGTCCTGGTAGAGTCAGCAATTTGACTCTTAAGATTGGATTGATTTTGAAGTTTTGGGTTAAGATGGAACTTTGACTACATATATTTTAAACATTTTACCACTTTCCTCAAATTCCTTTGTAATAATCAAAGGAATATAAAAATGGGGGGAACTTACATGAATGCTAGCAGAATTAATGGAAGAATGCCACTTAAAATGCCAACACTTGTGAGGAATTTCTTCATTTATAAACAAATGACACCAGACTAGTGAAGAATGGACATACCATATAATAAGGACGTGAGTGAAAGGACCTTTTTGCAAAATCCCACTGGAAACTTAAGCTGAGGGACTAGACTTCAGGGGCAAACTCCTTCCTTCTTTTAGGGAGCCTCTGGTTCCATTGCTTAAAGTCAGACCTCAGTGTTCACTTTTAACTCAGTTGGTCCAAGCTATACACTGATTAAAGTAGGAAACAAGGCTGCAGCTCAGAAGAAAGAGGGAGCCCTCCTCCTGGTTTTAGCAAGGTAGCGCAGCACCCTGTGATAGCACTGTCAGCCTATAATGTCTTTATATAGGCACCTGCAATTCTAAAATGGCAAAGAAAGTGATAATTCCCAAATTTCCCATTTCTGTTGCTTGAACTTTGAACACCAGAATAGAAATTTTAAAAACCTTAGGTAATCACCTAATTTTTAATTCTAAATATTCACAAACTCCTCATTTTCAACTCAAAATAATCAAAGTAAAAAATTATCAAATGAAAGGGTGCAGTGGTTCAAATATGTGGATTGAACTGGATAAGTTAGAATAGATGTAATCCTATGAAATAAGCTTCCAGTTGTTAGGGAAGAACTTTTAGACAGCCCAATGTCTGTTTTTATTTTGTTCACTACAAAATGAGAACATCTCATAGTTATTAAAAGATTGTTTTCAGAGAAAAGCTCAGTTGATGGATGCTTTTAAAAATGCAATATTGGGAGTCAACAGCAGACTGGATGCTGTGATTTTATAGCTGAGCTGGAGAAATTGTTACAATTCAGAGGAAAAAGACAGTTGGTGAGCAATTTAAGAGAGATGGGGAACAGTTCTAGGTGACACAGTATGCTTATTAGAATTCCAGAAAATGACATGAGAGCAGAAAGAAGAGAGAAAAATGTCAGGTAAGATTAATGAAAAAATAATTATTCAAATACAAATAATTTTAAAAGTATCATTTTTAAGAATGAAAAAATCTATAAGCATTTAGTGCATGTAAATACTGGTTACCCATAAAAGGAAAAAACTGTTTGGACTTTCTGCTTTTTTAAATATCAAGAAGGCAGTGGAACATTCTGTATTGATTGTCAGAATTCTTGAATAAGCCCAGATTTTTTTGTGTGTGTACAAAGGCAAGAGCCATCTTTGGATAATTATTAAATGTATAAGGATCTAAATATTATTCCTAAAAGAAATTATTAGAAATAGTATTTGATATAAGAAATTAATCCAGTTGAAGATCTGAAGAATAGATAAGATGTGATATGAAAAGAAATGGTAGTGAGCAGTGAACCAGTCAGGCTCAGGATTCATGTGGTTCTGAAACAATGCAAAATGTTAATTATTGAGAAAATAAATGATCTGGAATTTAAAGTTCAGATGGTTAAAATAGGGAAAAATATATATGTATATAAACCATTGAAAAAACAAAGGACATACTTGGCCTTAAAAAATTGTTGAAGCCAGCTCTGCATGCCTGTAATCCCAGCAGTGTGGGACGCTGAGGCAGGAGTTCAAAGCCAGCTTCAGCATTGTATCGAAGGCCCTAAGCAACTTAGCCAAAATAAAGCATAAAAAAGGGCTGGAGATGTGGCTCAGTTATTAAGCACCCCTGAGTTTAATCCCTGGTATTAAAAAAAAAAAATTATTACATGTTGAAGACACTTGTACTAAAATGTGAACTGTTTTGAGATGGTGAGGTGATAATTTTTTTCACTTTTTTGTATTTATGCATTTTTTTCCCTCTGCTATCAGCATGTACTAGTCAAGCACGTACTAGACAAGCCAAAAACACTTACGGGGGTTGGGGAATGGGGCTGAGGATGTAGCTCAGGGGTAGAACACTTGCCTTCCATACCCAAGGCCCTGGGTTCAGTCCTGTACTGAGAAAAACAAACAAGCAAGCAAAAACATTCTAAAAGACAGAGTGCAAGTTGTTTTAGGTTATTGATTCCTTTATTAGTGATCTGAGGTGACACGTGGGGGAGATCCTAGGATTTTGGTGATAGTTGGCCTTGTGATTTAGATGATGGCTGGAGAATACGGGAAGAGTGAGAAGGTGTTGACAGTGCTTGAGATCATGAAAGGGGGTGGGAAGACAATGGGAGAAGACTGAATCTCTACTCCTGGATTTGAGCCTGATGAGTGGCTATGAGGACCTATGACTAAGTGGAGGCAGTAGCTAATTGTAGGAAATGAGGAGGGTGAGGAAAATGTAGGTGCTGCCTCTACATTGTTATTTGTTGTTGTTGATGTTTATTTCACTTGAGACCCTTTTTCAGTAAAGCAGCCTCCTGGCCTTGGTCCCGTCGAGCTGGCAGCTGTCATTGCTGGACCGGTCTGCTTCGTCTGCATCTCACTCATGTTGATGGTCTATATCTGCCATAACCGCACTGTCATTCACCATCGAGTGCCAAATGAAGAGGATCCTTCATTAGATCGCCCTTTTATTTCAGAGGGTACTACATTAAAAGATTTAATTTATGATATGACAACATCAGGGTCTGGATCAGGTAATGTAATTGTTTCTCCTTTTTCCTAAAATGTCTTCTTTGCTATTGTTTTTTTTTATTAGTTATATATAACATTAGTCTTTTAAAACTTAACTTGTGGGCTGGGAATGTGGCTCAAGTGGTAGCGCCCTCGCCTGGCATGCGCGGGGTGCTAGGTTCGATCCTCAGCACCACATAAAAATAAAATAAAGATGTTGTGTCCACCGAAAACTAAAAAGTAAATATTAAAAAAAAATTCTCTCTCTCTCAAAAAAAAAAAAACACAACTTTTATTTATTACATGGCTAAGCCATTTTCCTTGGTTTATTAAAACAAATAGTATTTCTAGGGCAAACAGTATTTCTAGGTTTTTAATTTATTTTTTAATTTTTTAGTACCAGAGATTGAACCCAGAGGTACTTAACCACTGAGCCACATCTCCAGCTTTTTTTATGTTTTATTTAGAGAGAGGGTATCGTTAAGTTGCCTAGGACCTCATTAAATCTCTGAGGCTGGCTTTGAACTCACAATCCTCCTACTTTGGCAGTCAGCACTCCCCATCCGTCGCCCCCTAGCCATTGAGATTACAGCCATGTGCCAACATGCAGCTAGTATTCCAGGTTTGATCCTATGTAAAGCCGATATAAAGACCTTTAAGCTTGTTCTTACTGTGGGTAGTTTAATATAAACAAATTGGAGCTTGCTTTTACTGTTGAAACAAGACAGTAAGTCAGCTCCACAATTGTATGACTTCTAAAGCATTCTCGCTATATAATCTCATTTGCTTCTCATTACTATGTGAGATAGAAAGGATAGGGACAACTGTACTACAGATAATGCTAAAGTTCAAAGATGTTTAAATGATCCGCTGCTTATTCTATTCAGGACTATTTGGCAGCTTTAGTTTTGTATTTGAAAGTAGGCATGACTAAACTTGGCACATGCTTGGAACTAGGAAGGTTATTTGCTATTTTAACAATAGATGAAATTGTTGTTCTTTAACTCATTTCTGGTTTTTCATTAAACTAATGAATTTTAAGTCTTTTTTTCCCCCAGAAGAATGTCTAACCACCTTATTTACTTAATATGCTTTATGGATCCATGACCCTTGTCATGTTTGCTTTTATTAGGTTGTTTTGGTTGATTTTTGTGGGATAAGAAATTGCCAGAATCATCCTGAGGTAGATTTTAAAAATACTTTACTTTTAAAGGGATGGGGAATTATCTTTTACTTTTTCTTACTCATGGTTTGGAAGGAGACTGAGAGAGGAACACCCCTATACCCTACAATTTGGGATTTTGATACTTGGGGGGAATCAATAGATCTAGATTGCAGTAGAAGATTTGTCATTGATTGGCTCTATGACCTTGGTTAAACCCTATTTTTTCTTTGGGCTTCTGTTTCCTCATCAGAAATATGAAACATATGCCATTGTTAAAAATACTTAAACTATTTTTTAGGACTTTTAAATGTGATATACTCTTTGAAAACTGTAAGTCAACTCTATATAAGGGCTAAAGTCATGGAAAAAGTGAAAATCTGAAAATATACATAATGAAAAATTAGTAATTTTATGACCAAGTGGTAATAAGGAACATTAAAGCAGAAGTGACTGAGGAAGATAGCTCTGAAGCATAAAAATCACATTAATGGAAAGTTCATATAGTGACAAATGTCTGTGTTTTAAGAAAACAAATATGTATGGTATGAATATCTGTTCATTCATTTAAGTAACACAAGGAAATTAATTCCACCTGAAGCCTTCTGTAGAATTTAGCCTTACATATTCAGTAGACAAGTTCTTTCTCTGACTGCTAAAACAGGCTTGTACAGGAACCATGAGAGGTTGAACTGAGAAGGAGCAGCCGTAGTACAGAAGATAATGAAAATCTCTGCATAAGAAGCCGGAGACAAAAGGGTATTTTAGGGCTTCCCTAGGGTTTCTCATTGATTCTTAGTTTAAAGTTCAAAAGGTTCCCAGAGAAAATTTTTCTCACAGATTATTCTGGTCCAAAACTATGCTAAGGACCAAAGTCACAGAAATCAGGGTGGCCTGTATTTTTATTGCCAAACTTACACCTAGGGTCATGAAGCCCCTTATGTCCACAAGCCCACCTAAACAATTTTAGGGCATTGCTGTATGGATGGCAGTTGATTTCTGAATAAGAATATATGTGTTTACCTTTTAAAATGTAGACAGGAGCCAAGAATAGAATTATTCTTTTTTACATTTTGTATGTATTTCTAAGTTCATCAAGGACCACAGCTCTCTGTTGTCCAAAAGCTGCTCTCTCTCCTTTCCAGCCTTCCCTTGTAAAGTGTTTTAGGCTGTTAGCTGATGTCACATGCTTGAGTTATTTTATCTTTAAAATGAAAGTGATGAATTCTGCATAGTACATGGCATTGGGCTGTTGTGAAGTTCAGATGGGACAAGATGTTTGTGTAAAAGCATTTGGCAAATTTAGAGCTATGTCCAAATGACAGCATGTACTGACAACATGTAGAAGAAAATTCTGATATACAGCATCAATTTGTAACATTATACCCAAAAAAGAAAAACCTCTAAACAAAAAGAACTTAGTTTAAGACTTTTCTCATGATAGTTTATTGTTAGCTAAATTGTTTCTGAACTTATCTAAGCAGAAACCATCTTCTATTGAATGATAGCAGAAAAGGCCGTCTTTCCTTTATATTCATTAGAAAGCCTCATTGCTACCTTATGCATAAGTCTCATGCCTGTGAATAAGTAAAATATCTATTCATAAATTCTATTTTAGTTCTTTCACTTCTTGAGGAAAAGTTAAAACTAAGCATTCCTTATTTTGAATTCACATGTCTATTACTCAGTACCATGATCATATTTGAGGAAAAACCTTATCTCTACCTGTTACAGACTTTAATTTTAACTTGGGAACTATAGGGAAGACAGCAAAGAATTGGGTTGTAGTAGCTCTAACGTTGAAGATAAATTAATCCCTTTTATATTAGTTTTTGTTTTTTAACTTTTTAGATGAAGATGGACACACGACCTTTATTTATTTATATTTTATGTGGTGCTAAGAAACGAATCCAGTGCCTCATTCATGCTAGGCAAAAGCTTACCAATGAGCTACAGCCCTAGCCCCTTGTTGCATTAGTTTTAATCACAGGTTATACATGGACTCATTCTTAAACTGTAATGAAATTATAAAGCAGTGCCAGTTTTTGAAGGAGTGAATGTCTTACACAGTGGTCATTAGGTCTTTTGCATGCTTAAGATCTCTTGAAATATGTGCATACTGTCCATTTCTTATTTCCATTGTTGACTGTATGTACAGCTTTTCTGGGATGTTTTCCCTATTGATGCTTCCTCTCAAGCAGTTTTAAAGGTACAGAAGAGTAAAACAAAGAGTATAGAGATCTAAAATAGGCCTGTTTATTTTTATCTTTAGAAGAAAATCATTAAATAAAAATTCTCAAGTATTCATGCGGGTTATGGTAACCCAATATGGATAACATGGCTGACCTACATTTGGGTTTTAATTTTAATTCTCTATCTAGTGATGAAGGGAAAGACAATAAACTTCTCTTATCCTGTGCTACTTTCTTCACTATACACTTACATAAGCCCCTAAATCTGTGATGCATTTTCAAACGTGGTGTTTTTTTTTTTCTTTTTTATTACTTGCCTATGTAACTTCCAGATTATCCTCTGAAACTTTTTAGTATACTTGAATACATGATGCAGCCCTATACAAGACTTGGATAAAATGTAATAAGTTAGTACTTAACATGTTGTATGTATTAAACAACATGTAGTAATTAGGAGTTAATTGTTTATAGAACAAAAGAGCTCCTTAATTTTAAATAAGAATTTGTCACAGATCTGTTTTTAACTAGCAGTCTCATTGTACATAAAAGTAATTATTTATAATTACACTGTCAATTGCTTTGCAGTAAGAAAAGGAAAGAGTTATATGAGAAATGCACAGATGAAAAGAGAAGATTTTCTGATCCCCTAAAGACTTTAACATTTAGATTTATGAGCATTTCACACCAGGGAACATAAGGATAGATAATTTTTTACTGTCATTGAGTTAATTTGACCTAGTAAGTGGCTCTGAGTATAATTTATAAATGACACTAATTTATGCATACATTGATTGTATAAATAAAATACTAGCATAAAACATGGTGAACTCTGGTATTTTACTTGTTAATGTCAGTATAACTTAGAATCTGACAGTTATTTAGTGAACTGGGGATATGTTATTAAGTGATTATGCCAGATACAGAGTTGTTTAAATGTTGTAGGTAGGTACTTAATTCTTTTAAATGAAATTAGTATGGTGATATCTAAAATTATATATTTTGGAATAAGGCAAGGTTAATTAGTGAAAACATAAATGTCCCATTATCAAGGTAAGTTCCTTGGTATCATTCATTCAGATTCTAGGTAGCCTAAGTCATCAGTCCTAGCAAGTAAATTATTTGCCTTGAAATGATTTCTGTGATAATTTCTACTGATTTATTAAAAGTTAAGTCAGCGGGCTGGGGTTGTGGCTCAGCAATAAAGTGCTCACCCTAGCACTAAAAAATAAATATTTAAAAAAAGTTAAGTCAAAATTTATTTTTCTTTTGTTCACATCCTTTCTCCTCCCATCAGTAAAATCATTACCAAATTCATGCTTCTTCTTTTTTTTTTTTTTTTATTAAACATTTATTTTTTAGGTGTAGTTGGACACAATGCCTTTATTTTATTTATTTATTTATATGTGGTGCTGAGGATTGAACCCAGGGCCTCACATTTGCTGGGTGAGCGCTCTACCACTGAGCTACAACCCCAGCCCACTAAGTTCATCCTTCCAAAATAAAATTTTAACTTATTCCCTGTACTCCCACCCCACCTCTGCATTTCTGGTACCCTTTTCAGACATGTTTAATAAGTCCTCTTTTATCCATAGCCCTCACTGGTCATTGTGATCCTGGCCTTTACTACTGTTCGTTTCCTGGCTCTTACGTTCTCTTGCACTGCTCTTCCACATATATCCTCTCTGATTAAACAAGCTGGTTCCCAAAATAGTCATTATTAATTCCCTTCCTCTGACTTTGCTTGCATACTCCTCCTACCCAACCACCGTACTTCCTTCTCCCTCCTTTGGTCCTGTCCCTTCTGCAAATGACAGTCAAAATTCAGCTTATTTTATAAAACCAATCCCGACCCTGTCGGCAGGAGTTTTCTGGATTCTTTTATTGTATTTATTATCTTATTTTCCACTTTTCATGGATTATTTTTTTGCCAACATAGTCTGTAAATCTAGTGAGGTTTTAAGCTTCTTAAAGGTACCTGTCTGGGCCACATCTTTGGTTTCATGATGTTTGAAACACATTGTTGACTGTTTTGCATACCATTTATTTTGTCTTTAGGTTTACCATTGCTTGTTCAGAGAACAATTGCAAGAACTATTGTGTTACAAGAAAGTATTGGCAAAGGTCGATTTGGAGAAGTTTGGCGAGGAAAGTGGCGGGGAGAAGAAGTTGCCGTTAAGATATTCTCCTCCAGAGAAGAACGTTCATGGTTCCGCGAGGCAGAAATTTATCAAACTGTAATGTTGCGCCATGAAAACATCCTGGGATTTATAGCAGCAGACAATAAAGGTCAGTAAAATTTGCTTATCCTTATGTTAATTATAATAAAGTCTATATAAGTCTTTTTCCAGATATGACTGCAAAACATTGTCAAATTAGGTGAGAAATAGATGTTTATCATATAGATGAGACCTATTAAGTCAAATACAATTTTATGACAACATGTTTCAAAATGTATAGAAGGTTTATAAAATATATAGTCTATCAAAGAAAGCCATATACTTTGGTTATTTTAGTTCTGGACAGTTGATTATAGTCATAATATAGAAAAAATTTACAAATTTTGATTGCTTAAAATTTTGAGTAGGATAGGGATCAACTACTTGTTTCCTTTTAATTTCTTCTTGACTGGTATGGACAAGTCAATATAGACCAGTGACCTCATTTATAGGAGGAGTAAAAATAACTTCTTGATGTATCCTATTGTCTAAGTTGTGTGGGGCAAGATTGGTCAACTTTTTAAGTAAACTTAATTAAACAGAAATGGTTTCTACCAAATTCCCTCACTTCTGGTGACCATGTGGACATTTTCTTGACCCTGTAGTGTGGGTACTGAGGAAGTTTTATCAGTGGAGTCAGGATGAGTGATTACATTAGCAGGGACCTCACTTTGCTTCTCCCACTTTCTTGGCTTCAGTACCCACAATTCCTACTTTTACAGCTTCTGTCAAAAGACTTCTGTTACAACTCAACTCTCAACCGTCCTAAACCTCAATCAAGTGTATTTTCCAGCTTTCCTGGTTTTTTTTGTTTTTGTTTTAAATGCTATCATTGTCTTTTGTGGCTTGGCCAGACCTGTGGTCATCTTTTCCTTCTTTCCTGTCCCCACCTCCCCCCGTTTTTTTTAAGCAGTATTTATTTCTTTAAAATATTGGCAGTGTATATTCTCAATTGGTAGTTATGAGTGATTTCTGTGATTTTTTTTTTGCTTCTTTGTATTTTCAAATTTATTTACAACAAGCATATGTTGTTTTGTCTTTTTAAAATTTTATTTATAGAACACTTTTAACATTTCAGAAAAGTGAAGCACAGTATATTAATTCCCCATCAACCAACTTCAACAATTATTAACTTACTGCCAATCCTTGATTTCTGATGCTACCTACTTTCCCCTGATCAAATTGCGTGAAGCCAGTCCCAGATAATATATCTTTTCATCCATAAACATTTTCAATTCATATCTTTAAATTATGAGAAATCTACCGTTGTACTTTTTAGAAAAAAGTAATGTCATCAAATATCATTTCTGGTTCAAATATGTAGTTACCTCCTAAAAACAACAACAACAAAACCCCCACAATAGTTTATTCAGATAGGATCCCAAGTTCACGTATTGTCACATTGGGTTGATATTTCTTATACATCCCTTAAAATCCTTAGGTTTCCCCATCTTTTTTTTTTTTTCCTTGCAGTTGGTTGAAGAAACTGGGTTGTTTGTCCTGTGGGCTTACTATCATATTCTGTAATTTGGTGATTGAATTTCTGTAGTGTCTGTTAACTACTGTACATAAAACTGGCAATTAGATTTTGAATCTAATTAAGGCTTTATTGGTATCAGGTATATTATATACTTCCTATTGTATCACATCAGGAGGCATATAATGTTTGATAATGATAGGGACAGTGATGGATGTAAGCAGTGATTATTAGTGGCTATTATTCAGTATCAATTAATTTTAAAACAAAATAAGTTGACAAAAGCAGTAATCATAATCTGACCAGATCCTTAGTTTTTATTGTCGTCTGCCTTTGACCCTAATATTTAGCTCCTTCCATATATACACACACACACACACACACACACACACATACATACACACACACACACTCAGACTGGGGATTGAACCCAAGGGCACTTGACCCCTGAGCCACATCCCCAGCCTATTTTATATTTTATTTAGAGACAGGGTCTTGCTAAGTTGCGTAGAACCTCGCTAAGTTGCGAGGCTAGCTTTGAACTTGCAATTTTCCTGCTTCAGCCTTCTGAGCCCCTGGGATTACAGGTGTGTGCCACCATGTCTGGCCTCCCCCACCCTTAAAACAACTTTCTCTTTATTATATTGTCTGACTTTCTTAGTTTATTCTTATATCTTAATAGTTGTTTCCTTCTCTCAAAGTCTTACTCTCCTTACTGATTCATAAGACAAATAGTAGTTAATTACTGCTATAAAGGACTTACTTACATTCATGGTTTCAAAGTCTATCATAGTAGTGACTCTTTAAATCTTCATTTTGAAGCTTAAGCCTGTTGGACATGTTTCAAGTTGCAAACACATGAGCACAAATTGCTGGGGCTGCTATGCCTTGAACTTTTCTTTTCCTGTTGAAGTGGATGCTGTCACCTGGTGGTCACCATGGGAAGTAGCTGACCCTACTGGCTCTTCCCTTCTTTCCCCTCTTTTCCCCTTCTTTCTTTTTTGTCACGGTTTAATGGTCTTTGTTCAGAACCTAGCCTTTCCACCCCAATTCCCTTTTCTTTTTCTTCAACCTCCTAATTCAGTTAATTCCACCTGAGACTGCTCTTTCTATGCACAGCCTCTTCCATAACCTTCCTTCTGCCTCTGGTTAGTTACCTCAGAAAATCTCCCCTTTTCATCTACCAGTGTTCCTCTATTTCTTGTGTTTGTGAGTCTTTCAGAATTCAGTTATAGTTAATGGCATGCTGGTGATATGCCTTTATCAAGGAAAAGAACAGACATAAGTTTGGATAGTCAGTTTATAGTTTTTAAAGAATAAGTTAATCAAAAACTAGTATCATGAATCTCTTAAGTCCTTTTAAAGCTGAAAAATCCTCTCCAAAATCTGGGGCGTTCCCATCTCCTTCCTTAATCTCTTTTCATTAATATTGCTTTTCAGAAAGTAGCAATCTTCAAAATAAAGAAGTTATTTTATATCAATTTGGCGCATTTTCTTCTTGCCATAATTTGTAGGTGACAAAATAGCACATTTTAAGCTCTCATGTGCCAAGCAATATACTAATTGCTTTAAAAAAAAAAAATGTAGTACTGTGTTCTGGTTTTTTTAGTCTTTTTAGCACAAAGTACCATATTATTCTTGTATAAAAGTAAATAGAGAGGCCCATTGGTTAAGAAACTTGTTTGAGGTTGTGTAATGGATAATAGACAGGCCCTAGATTTCTAGCCCAGGTCAGAATGACTCAAGGGTTTGTCTTTTATTGAACTGTACTGTGTTTTAAAAGTTGTAAAGCTTTTTGTTTTGTTTTCCTTCATGATTTGATCAAATATACAACTTTCCAGTTACTTCCAGGTTAAATAACTCTTATGGGATAGTCTAACCTAGGAGCCACCTAGTATTAATCTGTTCCTGTGAAAAAACACATTTTCAAATCCATGTTCAGCTTACAAAAGAACTCCTAGAATCCACGTTCCTAACTGTTCAGGTTTAAAATCACTTTGTGTATTTCGTTCAGTCCCAACCTTTTCAGTTTTCCTCTTCCTGACATTTTAATTTTCATCTGAGCTTCCTGTGTTTCAGAGGTACCACTCATTTTGTTTTTCTAAGCCAGCAACCTTGGAGCCATAATCATATTGTCTGGCATTTTTGTGAAATATATACTCTGTTCTGTCACTAAAGCTATGTCTCTTCTCACTGAAACTTATTTCAGTTTTGTTTTATACTATTTTTTTTCCCACTGTGGCCACACGGGGCTTACATTGCTTTTCATCTCCTTCCCTCACTATTGCCCTCCTTTTTTCCTTCCAGAAATAGCCATTGAACATCTAATCTGATCCAAGTATTCTTCTAGGTACGTAAGAGTTCCAGCTCTGCAACTTGCTTGTATAGACTCAAGAAAGTCACCACCTGTGTCTCTTAAATGAGATTAATTATCCTTGCCTTATCTCAAGAGTAGGGAACTTAAAGAGTGTGTATGTGAAAGCACATGACAAGCTGAATATACAGGAAATACAAACCTGAGGTGGCATGATATTGCAATTGTATGGTTCAGAATTAAGAATAAAAGGTAGTAATTTTATATTTTAAAATTTTTGAGTAAATCTCAAATGTTCTAGAGCCAACTGAAACACGTTATTCTGTTTTGCAGATAATGGTACATGGACTCAGCTCTGGCTGGTGTCAGATTATCATGAGCATGGATCCCTTTTTGATTACTTGAACAGATATACAGTTACTGTGGAAGGAATGATCAAACTCGCTCTGTCCACAGCAAGCGGTCTTGCCCATCTTCACATGGAGATTGTTGGTACCCAAGGTAACTCTTCAAACAGTTTAATGTCTATTTAAAACTAGAAGTCGGCCTAACTGAAGATATTTGAAATGAAGTTTTAGATGAGAAATCCTTTTCTGTTAGAAATCTCAGAGTTAGGAAATTTGTTTAGAGATTCTCTACTCATTTTAACAACACTGATATTTTTTAAGTTCTTAAAGGTAGCATTCAGTTTTTGTTTTTTTGGGGGGTTACCAGGGATTGAACTCAGGGGCACTTGACCACTGAGCCACATCCCCAGCCCTATTTTTTGTATTTTACTTAGAGACAGGGACTCACTGAGTTGCTTATTAGCACTTCACTTTTGCTGAAGCTGGCTTTGAACTCGTGATCTTCCTGTCTCAACCTCCCATGCCGCTTCGATTATAGGCATGCACCACTGCACCCAGAAGCATTCAGTTTTATTTACAGTTTTTGAGGATCTTAGTTCTAGAATTCAAGCCTCAGAATATATTCTTTTATGTAGTATCAAATGGAATATGAAAGTGCTTTTTAAACACCAACATGCTATATACATTGTATCTGGCCATCTAATAATTATATTTGATCCTTAGATTAGGAGACTGAATGAGATAGTTTAATAGTTGACAAATTAAATACTAAGTTTTAGTTAGGAAGTTTCACTCCTCCCTCAAATCTTAAAACAACTTGTTCCTTATTATATTCTGTGAGCCTAGACTTTCTTTGTTTTTCTTATTTCTCAAAGCTGTACTCTTCTTACTGATTTGTATGAAGGCTCTAAGTCTATAAAAAATAACTTTATGTCATGGTATTTGTGTCCTGTAGGCTATCAGAGACTGATAGAGCTCTGTGCTCAAGCTGCTACCCATTCACTACCTGGTGGCTTGCCTACTCTTCTGTTCGCATCTCTGCCAGCCCCATCTGTGTAATTACTGATTGTAACAACTTTTTGAGTTATAATTCACACATCCCACAGTTTTGCCCATTTAAAGTGTACAATTCATTGGTTTTTAAAGTACTCACACAGTTGTGCAGCCATCACCACAACCATTTACTACATCTTCATCACCCTGTAAAGAAACCCTGTCCGCTATTAGCAGTCTTTCTCTTTTAAACCCCAAACTCCTTAGTCTTAGCACTCATCTGCTTTCTGTCTCTATAGATTTGCTTATTCTGGGCATTAGTATATAGATGGAGTCTTATAATATGTGGTCTTTTGGGAATGTCGTTTTTTACACTTAGCATGTTTTCAAGGTTCACCTATATTATAGCATATATCAGTATTTCATTCATTTTTATGACTAATATTCCATTGTATGGATATATCACATTTTGTGTGTTCATGATGAACTTTTGGGTTGTGTCTGATTTGGACTATAATAAATAATAATATAGTGACCGTTAGTGTACAAATTTTTATGTAGATGCATTTTTTAGTTATCTTGGGTAGGACTTGAATAGCTGAATCATATGGTAACTACTTAATGGCTTGAGAAACTGCCAGACTGTTTTTCCTCCACTATTCTATCTTCTTCCTACCATCAGGGTTCTAGATTTTCCACATTGTAATGATTATTTTTTAATAGCACCTTTTCTAGTAGTTGGTATTAAAGATAGCATATTTAGTATTGTATTCTTTCCAGGAATGGAATGATAGGCATATGATCTACATGTTTGGTTCCTGAACTAGAAGAGCAATTTATAGACTGTAGTTCTCGTAAAGAATGCACAAGATACCAACAAACTGACAACTTTTTTCACAACCCCAGTCTTTGAATTGATAGACTTTTATTGTTTGAGTATCAATTTTTGGAGCTTATTATTGTCTCCATTTCCTTTAAAGAAATGTAATTCCAACCAACTTTGGGTATAATGCTTCAGTTGAGGTTATTTAATACTCCCCTGAGTATGGCAGGTGATGGGACAGAAATGCTTTCATACTGGGCAGAAGGAGACGCTTTTGGTATTACTTCTTAAGCAGTCATTTTTAATTTTTGGGTTATTCAGGAAAACCAGCTATTGCTCATAGAGATTTGAAATCAAAGAATATCTTGGTGAAGAAGAATGGAACATGCTGTATTGCAGACTTAGGACTGGCAGTAAGACATGATTCAGCCACAGATACAATTGATATTGCTCCAAACCACAGAGTGGGAACAAAAAGGTATACTTGTGAATAAATGATATTTAATATCTCCTGAAATCTATTTCTTTTCCATCTCCTTATTTGTATATACGTGTCTTTTTTGAAACTGGAACTTGTACTTATTAGATTGCCCACAGGTAAGTCTCATGGTCTTACCTTCTCTGAAGCCAATGTCACCTGACTTTAAAATGATGCCTGGGGATGAAAGGCAGCCCTTTCTGAAAATATCATTAGTTATGTTAATTATAATAATGGTAGCTAATGTTTATGGGGTACCTACTATGTGGCAATCATCTTAATAGGTATTTTACACATATTGCCTCATTCAATGCCCTCAAATGAGGTGCTGTAGCTATATGCCTTTCTCTCTTCCTTAGAACTTTTTGCATGTACTGTTTCCTAGAACATACTTTCCCTGACTGCTTCCTTAACTTACACCCTTCCTTTCTCACAGGAAGCCTTTTCTAATCCTCACTACTCTTAGGTGTCCCTGATAAGGGCACTCATAGCCCTTACCTCATTAAGTTGTAACTATTGTTTTTTTTTCTTTTGTCTATATGTAACATTGGATTGTAAGCTTCTTGAGAGCAGTCTTGTATCCCCAGCATCCATCACGCTACCTAGTATGTGGTAGGTCCTTAATAAATATTTGTTGAGTCCATGAGTTCTCAAAAGAACCTAATTTGGTAGGCACCATTACCATTAGTTCAGAGGTGGGGAAACCACCTCCTGGAAGTTATGTGACCAACTTCATGTATATGGTAAGCTAAAGAGCTGAGATTTTTGCCCCAAAAGCCCTTCCTCTATATATGACATCATGTTGTCACAAATGTTTCTTCAAAACTATTGTCTTGACCTTGAAGAGAGCTAGCAGTTTTAGTCTATCTAAATTGTACTTATGATTTCTAGATTCATAGAGGGTATTCAGAACCCTCTCCTAGGTAAGTGGTTGCTATAAGCCTTCACGGGTCTGATCTGTAACTTTGACAGGGCTTTTGAAACTTTAGAACCCCTGTACGGTAGCATCAGTATGAAGACTGCCATTCATTTCTGTTATTTTGTTTCCTGGAGTATGTCCCTACCCTTTTCATCTTCTTTTAGTGAGTAGACTTCCAGATAAAAATACATATTCCCGGGGTTGGGGATGTGGCTCAAGCGGTAGTGCACTCGCCTGGCGTGCATGTGGCCCGGGTTCGATCCTCAGTACCACATACAAAGATGTCGTATCCGCCAAAAACTAAAAAAATAAATTAAAAAAAAAAATACATATTCCCTATACAGTATACAAGGTGGTGTATATTAGTGTGTTTATTAAGTCATACCTATTATATGTGTGTCTTCCACTAGAAGCCAAAATCAGAAGACAGATAGCATGAAACTGCAGTTTCAGCATTTTGTGGGATTTAGTTGACATCATTAATTTGCAAACCAGTGCAGATATTTAATATTTTTCTTGAGTCTAGTATGATCTCAGTTATGTAATATTGTGTGTATGTGTTTTTGTATAGAGAGAGGTCTGAAATAATCTTCATCTAAACATTTACACTGTGGTAGGAAGGAGATGAGGTTTTGCACTTGGTACTTTGTTTACTTAGGGAAATTTTTATAAATGTGAATCATTTTTAAAAGCAGAACTTTGCTAAAGAGGGGAAAAATTAATAATGAGTTTGTTTTATTATTTTATTCTCAGGGATAAAAGAAAATGTGTGAAACAGTTAAAAAATGATGTTGCTACCCTTCAATAAAATGAAATGTCAATTTCTTTTTTAGGTACATGGCCCCTGAAGTTCTAGATGATTCCATAAATATGAAACATTTTGAATCCTTCAAACGTGCTGACATCTATGCAATGGGCTTAGTGTTCTGGGAAATTGCTCGACGATGTTCCATTGGTGGTAAATTGCTCTCCCTTCTCCCAACAGTTTGTCATGAACAGAAGTTGTTCAAGAATTGCCTTCTTTTTTATTGAATGAAATTCTGTAGTCAACAATCTGATAGGTGATCACTGAGAGTACCAGAGCAAACAAAGAAGGTAAAACCTGGACCGAGGGGAATGACATGGCATGCCAGTGCCCAGCTTTACCCTAGTATCTTCCTTTTCCTGTTTCTATTTGAATTTTGGGAAGCATCAGAACCCAACCCCTTGTTATCCTGGACTGTAATATTTAGAACAGGGAATGGCTTGGGAGGCCACCCAAAGAAGCTGTTTCTAGCATGTATCTGGATCATGTATCTGGATTTTCCTTGAGATTATGGTTATTTTTTCCAGGTTGATCACTGGAGATAAATGGTAATGCAGTTGCTATCATGTTACATTAATTTTTAGAGTAATATAATTTTAACTTTTAGGTTTCACTTTAGATTAAACAGTTGTTACTGTTTATGCAAGAAATAATCTCTTAGACTTGGGGGTCCAGGCTTGACTAAGACCTAGGAGGACCTGAGGTCTTTGTGGCAGTGAGGGACAGAGTATGTCTTGGTATTATAGCAAATAGGACATGTTATTTAAAGATGCAAGTAGCTTATACTTCATGCTTGCCTTGTAGAATTCATATCTTACTGAGAGAGTAGTACCTGTACCCAGTAAGATACTGTGTCCTCATAGAATGAAATCTCATTTAATATACAGTACAGTTATAGGGGAAAATGTTAATCTAGTCATCATGGCTCATAGTTAAGCATCATTAAAAATGTCCTTTGCCAATCTCACAGCAGTGTTGAATTTCAAGGTATGGGCTCAGTTCTCAGGGAGGTGAATTGTTGATGCATGTATGGATTTAAGGTAGAGTAAACTGTGAGCCTTATTCTACATACCTGATTTAGTAATGGGAAACTGTTATAGACATCTTAGGAGAGACTTCTAATGGTTTGGCATTAGCTGAATAAATTCTTAAAAATAGACTTTTTTTTTTGCCCATATAGGAATTCATGAAGATTACCAGCTGCCTTATTATGATCTTGTACCTTCTGATCCGTCAGTTGAAGAAATGAGAAAAGTAGTTTGTGAACAGAAATTAAGGCCAAATATTCCAAACAGATGGCAGAGCTGTGAAGTGAGTATTGATTTTTAATATAAGGCCCTTTTCTCAACTGCTTCTGCTTAGTAAGTGGAAATTTGCTACTTTTCTTTAAGGAAAGCAGACAAGAATTCTCTTTTCTTTTTTTCATAATAGTTAGACCATGGGTAAAAATAGAATAATTTGGTTTTCTGTTTTCAATTTTAAACACATTTAAAAAGACCATGGAGTACTGCAGTAGCCACCAGCCTATCAGAACATTGTTAGATCTGCCAAATGAAGGAAGGCACCTGCTTTTTAAATGAATGCCTCCTTTTAGCCAGGGCAGCCAAGAATATTGCTTTGAGTACGGGACAAGAATTAAGAGACCTGGATTCTAGAGAAGCCTGCTCCTGTTTCATAGTTGGACTTTGGGCAGGCCAGTTCGCTTCCCTGGACCTGAATGTCCCTTTGTAAAATGGGGAACTTGGATGAGGGGATTGCAAAGCAGCTTCAGAAGAATTTGCATTTTGGTCATCTGCTTGCCCAGATGACTAGGACTTTGGGGAAAATGGCTTCCATCAGTGTCAGAGCCTCTCATCTTCAGCTATTACAAAAAGTTTGAAATGTTTTCTTAGTTGTAAATTTAAAGAACTCATGCTACAAATTGTGTTGAATATCTTCAAAATTGATAGCCATTACTGTTGTGATATTAGTGAAGCAGGGCATAGCTTTCCAGGTTTGAAGTTGTAGAGCTTAGGAAGAATAAAAAGCTGGTTACTTCATTGGCTAATTTTACATCTTAGAATAATGTGGGACTGCACATAGCCTCTGTTATCAAAAGAAAGTGCTATCTCCAACAAAATGATATGTCCAGCCCAGAAAAGAGTTGGTTTTTGACATAGTTTAACAAATGAGTTTCTTTTTAAAATTGCTTCTGGGTACTGCAAATTATAGACTAGATGTATTCATACACTCTAATAATTAGAGTGAGTATTATTAAATGATTTTTAAGTATGAAGAAAAGTCAGTTAATATTAACACATAATTTACATTTACTATCACATCAACTAAATCAATATGATCACTGTCATTTTAATTTTTTTCTTGATTTCTTTAGCTATTGGTGTACTTACTGCTAGTTCAATCCTTTACTTTTCTGAGTTTTACAAATTTCTTCTTGATAGTTTCATTTCAAGAAAGTGAAACTCGGGCTGGGGATGTGGCTCAAGTGGTAGCGCGCTTGCCTGGTATGCGTGTGGCCCGGGTTCGATCCTCACCACCACATACAAACAAAGATGTTGTGTCTGCTGAAAACTGAAAAATATATATTGAAATTCATTCTCTCTCTCTCTCTCTCTCTCTCTCTCTTTTTTTTTAAAAAAAAAAGAAAGTGAAACTCATTCTCTTTGCAGTCTGGACTGGTTGCTCTCAAGACCCAACTGTGCCGCTTTCGTCTTGGGATAACCCTCATTTTTCATATTGGAAATCCCTTTGCCTTTTATATTGAATCCTCCTTCCTGGATCTCATGTCTTCCTATTTTTGGTTTATTCATTTACTCTGTTCTTTGAGGTCTCTGTTCAAATGTTGCCTTGTCAGGGAGACATTATCTTTCTACCTATTTAAAGTAGCACCTTCCTTTCTGACATTTTATCTCTAAATTATTTCTTTCCTTAGCACTTACTACTATCTGACTGGCCACATATTTTATAGTAGTTTGTTATGTGGTTTGGCTCCCTAGATTGTAAACTGCTTTAGGACAAGGGTTTTGTCTATCTGTTCACTGCTATATTCCTAGCATCTAAAAATGGTATCTGGTGTATAGTAGGTATTCATTAAATATTTTTTGAGTATGTGCTGGCACATGGTCCCTTTTAATCTGGAAATAGTTGTTCTTTTCTAGGAAAAGTTCGTGAGGTTGCTTTCTCCTATTTTCCTTTCTTCTGTTTCTTTAGTTTTCATTACTTGAATGTTAGACCTCCTGAAGAAACCCTCTCATTTTCTTTCTGAATTTCTCATTCATCAGTTGAGTTTTTTTTTTTTCCTTCTTTGTGTCCTGGGAAGTTTATCAGGTTCATCTTCCAGTTCTTCCATTCTGTTATTATATTTATGCTCTTATATTTTAATTTCCAGGAGCACTCATTTATTCTCTGAATGTTCCTCCTGTTCATTAGTAGACATTAGAGGAAAACATCTAATATGAAGTACCGGGAAACACTGGGGAGGATGTAAAGCAATTTTGAGTAAAGAGACTATGGAGAAAAAATAAAGTGTGAAGCCAATCAAAAACAACTATCAATGATAGATACAATATCAGTATTTTATCTTTTTGAGGATAATAATAATTTTGTTTTTGGTTTTTTTTCGGTACTGGAAATTTAACCTACTTCATGCATGCAGGGCAAGCTCTCTATCACTGAGCTACATTCCCAGCCCCTAATGATTGATTTTTTTTATATATTCTCTCTCTCTCTCTCTCCAGTTTGTTTTCTCTAAGTTGCTTTTTTTGTTTGTCTGTTTCAGTTTCTCCATTTCATGTTACTTTCCTCAAATGTATGATCATACTTCTTTCATGTTTAAAAAGGGATAGGAAACTGTACATGTGAATGGAGCTTATTCACTGCTCTTTAGGTGATCTCACTGGGTTGCTTCCTTGGGAAATTATTGATTCTGTCTCTTTAGGTCTTTCTTCTTAAGCTACACAGATTTCCAGAAAAGATTCTTGCAATCTCCTGCATGGAAGAATTTGTACATAGGGACTACCCATGTTTCTGGGAGGAAGCTTATGGTCTTAGCATTCAGTATGTTTCCAGTATGAAACTTCTGCCTTCCATGTTCCTCAAGCTGGAAATCTGTTTTTTTCTCTCAGATTTAAAACAAAATAAAACAAAACATAGGCAATACCTCTAGTTTTCTGCTGGAGTAGAGGTGGGCAGCCACCTGCCCAGGTTATGGGGGATGGAGCAGGTACCTGGGTTCTAACACTTTGAACTGATCCTCCCCCTGCCTTTTTTTTTTTTTTTTTTAAATCCTGAACTTCATCCTAGAGGTATTTCATGCAATGAACATGCAGTGAATTTCTCAATTTTGGGGAGACTCTGGGTGAGTCAAGTTCCTGCTTTGCCTTCTGGAGCACTGGTTTAGGATTCAGTCTTTTTAGATCTACCAAGTAGTTATCCCTTGCCCATCTGCTTTCCAACTGTTGGCATCAGTACCCTATAGATAGAAACTTAGGACATTTTCATTCATTTTCTATTACAAATAATGCCCTCCAAAACTTGTACATATGTCATTTCAAAGGAGATTTTGTAGGTAAAGATGCCTTTCCTGGCCAAGTGTGGTAGTGCGTGCCTGTAATCCCAGCTTCTTAGGGGGCTGAGGCAGGAGGATCATAAATTTAAGACTAGCCTGGGCAAATTAGCAAGACCCTTGTTTCAAGAAATTAAAAAGAGGCTGGGGATGTAGCTCAGTGGTAGAATGCTTGCCTAACATGTGCAAGGCCTTGGGTGCCGTCCCCACTGCCCAAGTAAGTAAATAAATAACTGATCTAGATGGATGGAAAAGTGGTGCATGCATTAATTATTTTTCTTATATTTTTTTCTTAGGCCTTGAGAGTGATGGCTAAAATCATGAGAGAATGTTGGTATGCCAATGGAGCAGCTAGGCTGACAGCCTTACGGATTAAGAAGACATTGTCACAACTCAGTCAACAGGAAGGCATCAAAATGTAATTCTACAGCTTTGCCTGAACTCTGCTTTTTTCTTCAGATCTGCTCCTGGGTTCTCGTTTGGGAGGTCAATTGTTCTACCTCACTGAGAGGGAACGGAAGGATATTGCTTCCTTTTGCAACAGTATATAAGATTGATTAAAAACTTCCCAGGATTCTTTGGACCCAGGAAACAGCCACGTGGGTCCTTTCTGTGCACTATGAACGATTCTTTCCCAGGACAGTTATAAAATGTTGTGTAGTCTATCTTTATTTTTGATTAACAAAACTTGTTTTTTTTTTTTAAAGAATATTGCTGGTCTTAACTTTAGGTAACTCTGCTATGCTGAAGATCATATGTAAGGTTAAAGGAACTGGATTGTTGGGTTATATGAAACATTTCTTATTTTTAAAGAAAGTGATTTACTCCTGGTTAGTACATTCTCAGAGGATTCTGAACCACTAAAGAGTTTCCTTGATTCAGACTTTGAATGTACTGTTCTATAATTTTTCAGGATCTTAAAACTAATACTTATAAAACTCTTGAGTCTAAAAATGACCTCATATAGGGATGAGGAACATAATTTATGCAATTGTATTTTGTACACTGTTGTTCTTTCACATATTCAGAACATTACATGCCTTCAAAAGGGATTGTACTATACCAGTAAGTGCCACTTCTATGTCTTTCAAATGGAAATGAGTAGAATTGCTTAAAGTTTGTTTGTTAAATCCTATAGTGTTTGAATTTAAAAAGTTTATTTATCTGGGTAACCCAAACCTTTTCTATTTTGTTTTTTGGAAGGGTTTTTGTGATATGTCATTGGGTATTCCATTTTGAAAATGCCTTCTCCTACCAAAATGTGCTTGAACCACTAAAGAAATGCAGTGTCATGAAATCAGTTGTTCCATGGTCATGTTGGAGTAATCTCACCTCTAGCTTTTGCAGTTGAGTTGTGTGGTCTGAGTGTACTTTAAACATTCAAGCGGCACTCGAGATGCTCACAGTGCTTTAACTTAATCTTGATAGCATTCAGACTCATTTTCTATAAGGGAAAGTTTGTCTAGCTCTTGTGAGAAGTTGTGTGGTATTCTGTAAGCCATTTTGTTCTTTATTTGATCAAAGACAGTGTTATTTTTTTAAGAAATGAATTACATTTAAATTAGAATATGGTTGATGTTAAATAATAGACCTTTTTCTAGGAAGGCAAATGTAGTTAATAATTTGAATAGACAACAGATGGGTACAACAATCACATTTGTTTTGTAGGTGTAAGTGTTCAGTGGATTCCTGTTTTTGTGAGGTTAGAGTTAGTGTAGATTGGAGGTCTCGCTACACTTTGAGGAAGGCAGCTTTTAATTCAGTCTTTCCTTATCTCATACGTGCAGATATTGCAACTGCTCAATTTACATGGTTATATAATGAATTCAGTGCACCTTGATATTGGGAGAGCTGATAACTAATGGACACTGAGTAGGTTTTCCATTTACAGATGTTTTCAGTCAAATTAAATGTTTAAAGTAAACTTTTCATGGTCTTCTCAAGTGAAGTTGGAACTATCTTGTAACAACTGGTTTTTACTTTTAGTACTGTAAAGTCTCTTTGTAGGGATTTTACAGTTTGCAGAGTCTTTCTTATCACTGTGATCTTATTCTGAGGGGGGAAATCTATCTCATAGCTAAGAGGGGAACTGACCTTGTAGTGCTGTCCCTGAGAAGAGGGTCACAATAACCTTCACAGTATTTTGGTCAGAAAGATTGTGGTTATTTACACTGAATGAGTTGCATTCTGATAATGTCTTCTCCTTATACATAGAATAAATTTGAAAGACTATTTGGTCTTAAAACCAAAGTAATTTTAGAATGAATGACATATTCCATAGGAACTTAGTGTAAATTTCATGTGTTTAAAAACATCCCGGGGAAAATGTGCTTAGAGGCTAATACTTTGACCACAAATTTGAGGGTTTTTTCCTGTAGTTACTATGATTTTATTGAAGTAAATGAATAATTTTGAGAGGTTTGTTTTTATAGTTGAGTTATATTACCTGTTTAATATTCTCTAGCTCTATGATCAGGTACTAGGTTTTCTTGTTTTTGTTTTTGTCTTGGCCTTTTCTAAGCTTACAAGATCTGCTTTATGAAATCCAGGGACCAACGCATTTTATCACAAAACTATTTTTATATAATTTTAAGAATGTACCAAAAGTTGTTTGAATTAAAGTTGTAATACATGATTTCTCACTTTCAAATAAGATAATCAACTTTTAGTAAAGATAACATCAAAAATTGAGTCATACTATTCTTGCCTAAGTGGATAAAATGTACTTTTGATGAATCAGGGAATTTTTTTTTAAAGTTGAAATTTAGTTCTAAATTGAGTTTACATATTACTGCAGCTAATTTCTTTTTTGCCTAGGGACAGCTTGATGAACCCCAATTAAGTAATATTGAAAATGAAAGTAATATTAAAAGATGAGATAGGTCATAACTTCAGATAAATTTGGCTGGAGTAATACTTGTGTCATTTAGAAACATAGTCCTTTGTTTATACTGCCTGTGCTAAATGTTCACCCTCCAAGATTTAGCAGGCTAAAAAATATCTTCTAGAAAATCACTTGCCCACATCATCTTGTCAGTACCTTGAGGAGTGAGAGTGGGAAAGAATGACATAATGGGGCGTCGACATCCCTGGTCCTTCCTCCCTGTCTTCAGTTCTCTTTCTTCTAGCCTGCCTTCCTGCTGGCCACTGCTCCCTACCCTTTTGACTGGAGAGTCGCTTTTGAGACCTGGAGTGAGGTGGTTGATGAAAGTTGTGGAACATACTTCCATTTCCTTGAGTCACTGGATGTGGCAGGGATGAGTGGATGAGGCTTAGGATATTCCTGCATTAATTTTAGCTAAGTAGAGTGACAGCAAGGTGGCAGCTGTGACAGTGGGAGTTGTGCCAGAAACAGTGGCCACTCATGTCCCTTGTAGGACAGTAAAGCCTGAAGAGCCGAGCCTGTAATTCTGCTGTAACAATAGTGCTCAAGAAGTGCCTTGAGTCAGTGAACAGTGCCACGCCATTAAGAAATCCAGATTTCACTTCTTACTGTAAAATTTAAGTGGTCACTTGGCCAGTTTGAAGTCCATGGGTGAGTTGCTTTTTTTCCCCCTCATGTTTGAGAAGTGTCAGAGACTTTTTGTAAAACAAATGAAAAAGTGCTGGTTAACATGCACAGCAAAATTAGTATCCCATTAGCTATCAAAAGGTTGTTTTTATCCATGTACCGAAGAATGATTGTAAATCAACTGTTTTGTTTCTTGATTGTCACAGTGTTCTGGCTCCAAATGGTGGATACTCCAAATAAGGTTCTGTTACAGCAAGGCAGAAAATATTCAGTTATTTTGAGATCCTAAAGAATAGGATAACTCCACACATGTATTGCACCTTCTGTGTTTTGGAATGCAAGAATACTTGTGGGCCCTCTCTCTGGGAATGCTGGACTCCCTAAGACACCATGAGGACTGTCAGTACACTACTTTCAGTCCCATTATGCAATCTTATTTTTAAATGGAAACTTTTAAAAATATGATTAATAACATTCAACCTGTTACTTAAAATTTATGAACTTCAGTGAATTTGTTTTTATTTTTAACAAGATTTGTGAATTAAATATCATGAACCGTGTTTTGATAACTCTTTTTTCACGTTGTGCCAATGGAATAGGGTGTTTTATATTTCTTTATATGTCAAGGAGATGCTTCAAAATGTCAATTGCTTTAAACTTAAATTACCTCTCAAGAGACCAAGGTACATTTACCTCATTGTGTATATAATGTTTAATATTTGTCAGAGCATTCTCCAGGTTTGCAGTTTTATTTCTATAAAGTATGGGTATTATGTTGCTAAATTCAAATGGTACTGTATTGTTTATATTTGTACCCCAAATAACATCATCTGTACTTTTTGTTTTCTGTATTTTATTGTATTTGTGCAGAATTCTTTTGACTTTATCAGTGTAGTCTCTGCGCTTTCAGATATGTACAGAAATGTCCATATAAATTTTCATTTAAGTTGAATGATTTTGAAAAGCCTGTAAAGAGGAGAGAAAACATAAACTGCATTTCCCCATAAGTTTTTTAATATTGTATATTGTATTTGTAGTAATATTCCAAATGAACTGTAAATAGAAAATAGAAGAGTGAAGCTTAAGTCCTAACACTACAGTAGAAAATGAAAGCAATGCAAATAAATTACTTTTTTTCCCAAGTGCCAGTGGCTGCAGTCTTTTCTGGAAGCTTGGGATGAATAAGCTTCCAAGCTCATTCAGTTTGTTTTCAAAATGCATTCAATTTCCTGAAGTTGCAGGACTGGGACGTCCCATTTCCTTGCTGTCTGTTGCCTCTTAGAGGCTCCCTCCTCCATCCCTAAAGCCAGTTGCAGTTGGTTGAGTCCTTCACACATTTCCTTTCTCTGATCACCCTTTGGCCTCATCTCTCCTCTGCTTCTCTCTTCCATCATCTCTCTCTTTGCTTCTTGTGCTTTGCTCTTCTGCTTTTAAGGGCTCATGTTAGGATGGTCTTTCTAGTTAGTAACCTCAGTTTTATCTGCAAAGTCCTTTCACAGCAGTCCCAAGATTGGAGTTTGATTAAGTAATGGAGAATGGGAATCTACCTAACAGCAAATATGTTTTCTTTAAGTGGCATTAAGTCGCATAAAGCAATAAAACTATATTGTTGGCTTTACAACATAGATGTGATGTATAATGTGGCACAACAGAGGGCACAGGAGATGGAGCAATACTGGAACAAGGGTTATTTTATTGGAATTTTATTAACCTTAATCTGAGGAAGATTGTGATAAATTTTGACATTCATGCCAAGATAATTCAATTGGAGAAATGACAATCTTTTCAATAAATGGTGCTGGAACAATAGGAACCTATATTTAAAAAGAAAGAGAGATCCTTACCTCTTTACCATTAGAGTCAAAAATTGGGAAAGTATTTGCAAATTATATAAAAAGATTTGTTTTCAGAATATATAAAGCACTTTTACAAATCAATAAGACAAATAACCCAATTAAAAACTGCTCCAAAGATTTGATAAGACATTTTCTCAAGGAAAAAAAATGAATGTCCAATAAACAATTCCTTATAAAGACTTAATGAAATTAAAACCACAAAAAGAAAACACACACATTAGGTTGTCTTTTGTATTTTGTTTGCTTGTTTGTTTTGGTAACTCCCCAGAACCCAGAGGGGTTTACTCACTGAGCAACATCCCCCTTTTTGTTTTTTATTTTGAGACAGGGTCTCAGGTTCTTAGGGCCTTGCTAAGGCTGGCTTTCAACTCTTAATCCTCCTGCCTCAGCCTCCTGAGCTGCTGGGAGAACAAAAATGTGCCACTGCACCTGGCTAGAATGGTTATTTTTTAAAAAAGAATACAATAAATACCAAGTATTAGGGAGGCTGACAATAATTCCTCACACATCCCTGGAGTGTCTAGTGTTATATATCGGCTCTTGGGAAAACAAATTGGCAATTCTTTAAAAAGTTAAATATGAACCTATTTTATGACCCAGCAATTCAGTTACTAGGTATCTATGCACAATAGAATTGCTAGATAAAGTTCAAGATGCCTAGTTAAATTTGAATATCAGATGAAGACCACATAATCGTTTAGTATAAATATGTCCCAAGTATTGAATAGGAATATACTTACCCTAAAAAAAAAAAAATTGTTATTCATGTGACATTTAAATTTAATTGGGCATCCTGTGCTTTATCTTGCTGAATCTGGCAGCTCTAATTCAAGAAAGATGAATATATAGGGTTGGGGATGTGGCTCAAGCGGTAACGCTCGCCTGGCATGCGCGGGGTGCTGGGTTCGATTCTCCACACCACATAAAAATAAAATAAAGATGTTGTGTCCACTGAAAACTAAAAATAAAATAAAAAAAAAGAAAGATGAATATATGTTAAAGGTTTGTATGTAAATGTTTGTCATTATTTTTATGTATTATGAATAATGCTATAATCTAAATAAGATGTTCATCAGCTGGTGAATTGATGTAGAAAGCAGTATTAACTGGGTGTGGAGGTTCATGCCTGTTTAGTTACTTAAAAACTCAGGAAAAGGACTAGTGATTGAAAGGAAACTGGATGCAGGACTGATCATTCGGACACACCAAGGACGAAGCCAAAAGCAGATTTATTGTCTGACACCTGACAGGCTTTCTCACCCAGGGAGAAACAGCAGCACTTCCCTTTAGCCCTTGCTATTGCAGGTGGAGAGCAGGCCTTAAGACCCCAAAAACCACAAACGAAAACCGGGGACAGGAGGGGTAAGTGCACTGTCATTAATTTCTTAGAACTGTCACCCCCTATAGATATTCAGAAAGTAGGCTAGCATTTGCAAGTGTCAGGGTGCAGGTGTGTGAAGGTGTCAACTTGTTTGTGAGTGGGCTCTTGCAGGAAGAGGAAGGGGTGTGCAGGGTGAGATGTCTGAGCAGAATGGAGTTAGCTTGACTTAACTCTTGGACCAGCCTATAGTTATACTAACAGGCTAACAGTGGTCGTTATTTTTGGTGGGTCTGGACATTAAATAGACAAAGAGATGGAGAAAAGCTTCTGTTGTTCTCTGAACTCCTTTAATTAAAAATAACCAGCATTCCAGGGTGCTATATTTTGGGGTGATAACCCCTGGACTTTACCATTATGCTAAGTGGAAGAAGGAGAACAAAGAGACTGTACACAGGTGGGAGGGGACTTTTTCAGGTGATGGGTATATTCTAAAACTTGATTTGGGTGGTGGATGCACAACTCCATAAATTTACTATACATCATTCATTGTGCACAGAAAATGGTAGATTTTTACCGTGTGTAAATCATACTCCCAAGAGACCTGTTAAAGAAACATAAAACTACTTTTTTGCCATTCTTCCCACCCCCCTGTTAGGTGCCAGTCAGACTGAGTAACTCTCCTGTTCCCCACACACCTGCTCCCTGCCCTCTGCTCAGGCTCTGCCCATTGCTGTGCTTCCCACTCCAGCTCCTGTGAATCTTCCCCTGGGCTCACCCTAAAGGGAATTTCCTCTGAATTCCTGTCCAGCCTTGGTAGATCACAGATCCCCCACAGATTACCAAATCACTTGGCTCACCTTCTAACACCTTCTAATTGCACTTCATTCCCATTTTAACCCCTTGAGTTTTTTTTTTTTAAGGATTCTCTCTTTCTCCCTCTTCCCTTTGAAGGAAGCACATGATTTTCACACGTTTCCAAACACCCAGCCTGTGAATTAACAAAACAGGTTCAGTGATCACTTGGGTGCTGGATCCTTGGGTTCTGGGGGAACCTGGCTTGTTTGGGGTGCTCTGTGAGAACCACAATACCACTTCCGGGGGGGTCTTCTCTGAATGGTTCCCCGACATGCTCTGATTCTGTCATATTGTAGACACGCTCCCCACCAAGCCCTTGCACTATATTAATTTTTCATTCTTGCGTGTTTCTGAGACTGTTGCTACAATTAGATACAAATGCCCCGAGATCAAGAAGCTTGTCTGTATTTCCCTGAACCTTCTAGCCTGGCTCAGGACTGGGCTCAAAGCAGGAAGAAGCGCTCATTGAATGAATGAACCTCAGGTAAAGGAATCCTAAATAAATATGAACCCATCTGACAAGATGCTGCAATGGAGATGGACACTGGGTAGAATCAGAGTCCTTCACCACCAGGTAAGGGGTGAAGGTAAGGTCTTCATTAAACTGCTCATGAAGGCACGCCTCACCCCAGCTTCCCCTCCAGTCTTTTTGTATTTTGTTTTGAGGGATTTTGTTTGTTTGCAGGGTGCTGTTTTGTTTTTTTGCTTGTTCAATTGGGTGGCAGTGGTGGGTTCTCCATCAGATTTCTTATTTCCTTCCTTATTGCCCACGGATCTCCGTTCACCTTGCTATTGTGAGCTTTTTATTTATTCCATGAACTACTTTCATTTTACTAGTTTGTATTTTTCTCATACTTGGTGTTTAAAATTAAAACAACAGCTCTCCTTAGTGAAAACCTTTAAAGAAAGATGAAAGTGTGGGACCTTTCTGGTTATTTAAATGAAAGAGCATTTTTACCTTCTTACTACCCTTCAGCATTGACTATATTACAAATTCCATACATGTTATTTGCCTCCTTATTTCTTTTCTCATATGTTCTCCCAAATAAAAAATGATTAGAATTCTTATTTCTATCATTCTCAGCCCAGCATATGAAGCTTAGCGTACCAGCTGAGTTGGGAAGTCTTTCCAGCTCTACTATTTTGTGATTTTAATATAGATTTTAATCTGTATTTCTTTTTTTAAACCAAAAAAGTTAGTGAAGCCTGTTTTGATCTTATTGGGATATTTATATTTTCAGTCTTTTACTTATAAAAAGAGCAAAAGTTTGGTTCATCAGACTGTAGGGCCTGAGTTTTGAATGAATGTGTTTTAAACATGGAGGTGTGATATGGAAATCCAGGGCTTGCCAAACACAGGCTGGGTTTTGCAGGATGGCTCACCAAGTATGTAGTTTGATTCCTCTGGGACTCCTTGGCACCTTAGTTCTGTTTGAGTCATTCCAGAAGCTTTTCTACTGGGATCTGTGACTCTGGGAAGGGTCCTTGCACAGAACCCAAAGTAATAGAAGACACCAGTAAGTATCTGTTGAATACATGCATGTATTCTGAAGCCCTGGAATCTCAGTTCCCTTAGAAAAGCAAACATCCTTTCCAGAATGGAAGGTCACGTTGCCTGTTCATACATTTTCAGTGAGTAGGACAAATTCACTTTCTGGTAACATAATGCTATTTTTGGAATGTAATCATTATTTAATTCTTTCTAGCAGAGCAAAATATGTCACCCTATTGCTTCTCCCCACACGTCCTCCTGGGTACCACATGTTAAGCCTTTGCCCTGACATAGCCCTGTCAGAAATTTGAAACCATGTCCCTTGGGTGGGCTTTTTAATGGGGTGAACAGTCTCTGTTTCTTCAGCTGTCACCCATACATTCCCAAGCATCTCTCAGGAAGACCCTGATTTCTTCCTCTGCTCTTGACCCAAGGTCCCTGGTGGAAGATAACCCAGATAACTGGTTCTTCAGTACATCCTCAGTAGGTGGCAGTGTTGATCTTTCATTGGTTTTTGGTCTGTGGGAGTTCTTGGTTTTGGATGAGTTACAATAGTTGAGGTTGTTTAGCTTTAGACTGAGGCCTCCACAAAATGTAGGGTTTTTATTGGTTTTTTTTTTTTTTTTTAATTCTCAATTTGATTACTTTACTCAGGGTCCTTAGAAGAGCTTTAAGTCTCCTAGGCAGGCCAAAAACCTAAGTAAATCCTTAATATTTTATTATTTAAAAATTTTTAATTTTAAACATTATCCATGCATCTAACATTTCAAAAAACTACAGAATTGTAGAAAATGAAAAATGAATGAAAATTTTCCAGATGTTTTGCCATGTATATAATATATATATATATATATATATATATATATATACACACACACATATATAAATAAAACATTTAAATATATTTCATGTTTATATTTTTATATATTAAAACAAAACATTATAATATATATGTATATATGTATACATATATTATAATGTTACATATATACATTTATATATTATATATGTGTGTGTGTATATATATATATATATATATGTATGTGTGTATATATATATATATATATTTCTGCAACTTACATTGCTTCTTTACATAGAGTGTGTTCTTCCACACCCATACATAGGAACTTCATCCTTCCCACTCTCGTGGTTTATAACATTTGCGTTCTGTTCCGGAACTATAGTCAAGTCTTCCAGGCTTGAACTTCTGAATAATTAAACCAAATAAAAATGGCACTTACCATATTGTGGTTATATAAATATTAATCACTGCCGAGGACTGCAATCAAATCTATAGAGAAAGAAAAAAATTCCAGTTATTTACCCCTGCCATGCAGTTGTTGAGGTTCAGAGCTTTGTCTTTTAATTTCCCTCAGCTAGCCCTTCTTTACATTTGTTTTCATCTCAAGCTTTTTGTTTTGCAGTGGTGGGAATTGAACCCTGTGCTCTACCACTGAGCCACTCCACCGCCCCCAATCCCATGTTTTTTTGAAACCTCATTCTTATATTCCTCTGCTTTTCTCAAGTAATCCCCTGAGTCATATTTAAGTTTGAGTGCACACATGATACATTTTCCTTGCAGAACTGGCTGCTGGTTTGACCTGCAGTTTATATATAACTCATATTCCTTTTGGAATTTTAAAGGCATTTTTTTTTTACCCCAAATTGAACCCAGAGACTCTTAATCACTGAGCCACATCCCCAGCCCTTTTTTATGTTTTATTGAGAGACAGGGTCTCACTGAGTTGCTTAGGGCCTCACTAAGTTGCTGAAGCTGGCTTTGAACATTCGATCCTGCTGCCTCAGCCTTTCGAGCCCTGGGATTACAGTTGTGCACCACCATGCCCAGCTTTTTAAAGCATATCTGACGGGAAATATTATGGTAGTTGGATTCTCACTCCTTTGTAGATGATCTGTGCTTTCTTTCTGGAAGTTTTTGAGACTTTCTCATTGTTCATGAGTTTTTGAAATTTTTTTTCTAAGTAGCTAGATATGGGTCTTGTTTTCATTTATCCTTCTTGGTCTTTTAAAATCAAAAGCTTGTGTTTCCCCCCTCCCCCACTCAGGAAGATTTTCTGTTATGTGATTACCACCCCCTTTTTTCTTTGCTTCTGCAACTCTTGAATGAGTGAATGTTGACCTCCTTTATCTTTCCTTTATCTTTCCTCTATCCCTAGACTTTTCTGTCATTGTTCACCTCTTTTTTTGTGTGTGTTCTCAGACATTTCACCGACTTGCAGATAACTGGTCTGGTTTTTAGTCTTAACAAAATTCTCTTCTTCCTTCTGTTTGCTGGATCTTAAAAATTTTGACCATCATTTTAAATATTTAGGAATTACTTCTTGCTCTCTGCTTTTTTTTCTCTCTCTCTCTCTTATAACCATTTGCTCTGATTTTAGAGATTACACATTGTCTCAAACCTCTCCAAAGATAGTAATTAGCCAGGCACAGTGGCACACTCCTGTGATCCCAGTGGCTCAGGAGGCTGAGACAGGAGAAGGATCATGAGTTCAAAGCCAGCCTCAGCAACATCAAGGTGCTAAGCAACTCAGTGAGACCCTGTCTCTAAATAAAACACAAAATAGGGCTGGGCATGTGGCTCAGAGGCAGAGTGCCACTGAGTTCAAACCCTGGTACACCCCCCCCCCAAACAAAAAAAGGCAGTAATTAGTTTTCCTCCCTAACATTCCCCACTGTACCTGGATTTTCCCAGGGTGGCTCGTTCTGTTTGTCTTTCTTTGACTCTTTTGTGTTGTTGGTTTTCCTCAAATGTGCAATTTTATAATGCAGGATTCATGATCTGCATCAACAGTTGCTATGGCCTGTCCCCTAAAAGGCTTCTCCCTTAAATGAAGGGCTAGTTGCAGGTTCCATAAGTGTCTGGCCCTTGCTGTCAGCAGGCGTCTGTCGAAAGCCATCCATGGGATGTGTGTGTGAACTACGTGCATTTGAGCATATGAGGGGACTGGTCTGATGTTGTGTGCTGATTGGGCTGTGTCACGCAAGTGTGCCTTTCCTCCCTCTCTGCCTGTGATCCTACACAGCACCTGAGATGGATGTGACTTGCCAAGATGTCAATCAGTCTGCTGACCACAAGACATTACCAAGCAAGACTCTACCCCTCAAAATCCTACCCCTTGCCTTATTTGGGTAGAATATTCTATCAAATGTCTTCTCCCCAGTAAAAAGGGGTAGGGTGGGGTGTGCTTGCTCTCTTGCTCTTTCCAGCACTGCCCAGTGTGGAGCTGACCCTTAGGGTCACCAAGCCATCCTGCCCTCGTTCTTAGAAACTCATGTCCGTGTGCTGCATGGTTTCTTTGCCATTTTCTTAGTTATTGATACAGGCAGCTCCTTTGAACCCGGGTCATCTGTCCAGCCCGGCCAGCTGGTGACAGGTGTCCTCCTAGATGTTAGCAGTTGCTGGGGAATGCCCACATTTGCCAAAATACGGGGGGATGTTTTTTAAATCATGGACTGCAGTGCTTTGCTGTATTTTTTTGTGAGGCTGAGGAATTTCTGCCTGACTCTCAACTTGCTGTATATGTCTGTGTGGAGCTCTAGCTGGACCAAAGTCCTGTTCTGCTTCTCTCTTACGTTCTAACATCTATATTCAGATCCTTTCTTCCATAAGTCACCCATATTTTATTTTTTGGAGAATAATTCTGTGAAATGAGGTCCCCAAAGACAAAATCTCCACTGCCAGTTGCTCCCAGTTGGTTGAGGGTATGTTGAGAGATAGAGGAAGAGAGGAGGGTCCAAGTGGTTCAGCACTGATGTGGCCTTTGCCGATCACTCTCTGATTGCCTCTCTGAAGGCCTACCCTTGCTTTCTGTGTTTTGCTCCGAGTCTGGGGATTTCTCTGGGGATTCCTGAAGAGGGAATGTTTAGGTCCTGCTGCTGGGCTGTGGTTTATCTGGGCTCACTCTCACCTAGGTTCTAGCTGCCAGTATTTTGTCAGACTTCCTGATCTGCTGCATCATGTCTCATTTTCTAGCGCTGATAAGATTTCTCTTTTAATAACGCCTTATATTTTATTCTCATAGGCCATGGTATAGTGGAGAGATGGATGAGTGTGCTCAACTTGTGAATTCCAATCTATTTTTCACATATAAAGTGAAGCAGCTTTTTTATCCTATCCCAGATTATTTAAAAAAAAAAAGCTACACAACAAAAATATGTCTCACTGCAAAGTCTCATGCAGTGGCTTCACCCCATCCCCATCCCTGACTATGTCAGTAATTTATTTATCCTTCCAGCATTTCTTTATGTAAATATGAACATGTATTCTTATTCTTCCCTCCTTTTTATGTAGAAGCCTAATGTTTTGTTTTTATTCTTTTCAATTATAACCTGGAGGTTTTAAAATTAACAAATTAAAAATGTCCATTTTCTTTTTCACAAGAAAGCATATATATTGTTAGAGTAATTTGTGTTTTTTTTTGAAAGAAAAAACTATCCATTCACTGCCTTTTCCTGAGGAACATCCTCAGTCACAAAGACAGCTGAACTTGGGGGACTTTGGATCCCCAGAATGGGCTCTGAGAGCTGGAAGATGAGCCAGCCCCAATTCACATTTCTGAGATTGACAGACAGGGGAACTAAGCGTGTCTCAGAGGACTGTCCTTCAGCCCCAAGTGACCTTTGGGTTGTATATCAATCAACTTTTAGGTTGTGACAGGTTCAAGTCCCCAGAACCCAAAGGGGATATGTGTTAAGAGATACATTGCAAGAGGATGATCTTATGTAATTATGGAGCTGAAATTTGAAATCCTCTGGGTGGGCCATGGGGAAAGGAGGGTTGGGACTCAGGGAAGAACTGAAGCTGCCGCCCTTAGAAGATGTTCTAAGGGAAGCCTCAGGTCAGCCCTTAGGGCCATCCAACCAATCTGGGCCACCTAGGGTACTCTCCCCTGTTGCAATGCCAACAGACTTTTAATATGATCCACAATACACTTTCATGGCAATACCTAGCCTTGCATCTGAGTAATGGGGCTGTCATCTGGCCAAGTTGACACATCCACCTGGCCTCCCCAGGTCCACTTGGCCGAAAGGGATTAAGTGAGGGCAGAGTCTTAGTGAGGGCTTTTGGACATGTTTTTTGTTTTGTTTTGTTTTTGTTTTTAATCAATTTAACTTCCCCAGATGAAAATATCTCAGAGTAACCACTGGGCCAGTGAGTTATTCCTTCCACCGGGGGAATGAAACAGTTTTACCAGCATTCTCAGGACGGACACTTGGCTTCCCTGGCATACTGGCGGCAGGGACTCCTCACTTAACCTGTTCTATAGGTGAGGAACACATCCCAGGGGGACTTGTTCACCTAGTAAGTGCCACTGGGATTTTTCTCTCTTCTCATTCTGGCCACTGAGGGGTTAAGCCTGCGCAGCCTGGGTGACCTCAGGGGTTCCAGTGGGTACTCCAAGGCCATTAATCATCCAGGACTAGGGCTTCGGGACAACACTTCCCAGCAATTAACCTACAGTAGAGGGAACATTGTTCCCCTCTGCAAGCCCCATCATCTGCACGCCCAATTACTCTAAATTAACATTTACCAAGCAAAGTGCCTGTTAATTGGAAGGGCACTGGAAAGAAAGGCCACACACCTACCCTGGTCTAACTTAATAACCGCAAAAGCAGCCATTAATTAACAGGGAAACGTTTCCATTCAGATCTTATTTAGGCAGTTCGCAGTTAACTATGTGTCTGTGTTTCTGAGCTTGGCTCTGATCCCACCTCCCTGACCCCCTGACAGCAGCTCAGATGATAAATAACACGCTCACAAAGAAAACTTCCCTTTGGAGAATGTCCGCCCTGGTCAGGGGCCTCAGGGATTCCTGGACACATTGTTCTTATTGTCTAGGTGGGAAACTGAGGCTGGGAAAAAAGAAGAGAAGGGCCCAGGGACCACCCTAGCAGGTGGCCTCCCTGGCCTGGTTTCCTCTCTGCTCTGCCATGGGTAGGCAAGATTGAAATGCTGGTCTTGGTGAGTGGGTCCAGTTTCCTACCTTTCCTGGAGTGGGGTGGGGAGGTAATGCTCTGGGGGCTTCTGAGAGGGGCTGCAGAGAAAGAGGACACCCTTTCACAGTGCAAATGTCCCAGGCTGGCTTCCTTTATCCGTCCCCACAGATGCAGTTGGGTTAATTGGTACCTGTATGCCCCATGACAATAACCAGAGGTCCTTGTAGACACCCCCTTCTCCCTGCCTTGCCTGCCATCAGTCCCCAAGTCCTGTCCATTTAGGATCGCAAGTACTAGGCCAGCCTTGGGGAGTTGATGCAACTGGTTTCAACCTCAAACACCAGGCAGCCCCAATTTCCCCGATGCACTGCAGCTACAGCCCGCCCTCCTTTCCTTTGGTGTGAACATGACACGCAGGGCGCAGGGCGTGTTCTCACCTCCTGGCCCCACTGACGCAGCCTTGCACAAGTTCAAAACACCTCCTTGTAGTGACCTCCAGGGAGATGTTTCAGGTTTTTGTTTATTAAATATGACCCTTTTGTCAAATGTCCCGCTGTTGGTCACTCCCCCCTCCCCCCTCTGTTGAGTTCCAGGGGTGCCGCTCTGTCTGGTTCTGCAGGCGTCTCCTTCTGCCTGTCCCCTCAGGATTTTGTGTGCTGGCTTCTTCTCATCACGGTCTCCATGGGAACCTCATCCACTCTGGCTTCCATCACCAACTAGACATGGTGATGAGGAGGAGGAAGAGGAGGAGGGGAAGGAGAACAAGGAGGACCTTGATGACTGTGGCCACCGTGATGCCTGAATCTCCATGCTGAGCCCCGATCTGATGCCCGAACACCAGGCTCCTATCTTACCACGCGTGGGAGCCCAATAAGCATCTCACACACACCATGTTCAAAATGAGACCGCCACCTTCCCTAGGTACCGCTTCCTCTCCCGGCTTCCTGTCTTACTGACAGCCTCCCCTGCCTCCGTCTCACATCCAATCAATAAGTTAACTTCAAATGCCACACAGCCAAAATCCAACAAGCCTCGGAATTCCACTGCCATGACCATAGCTGTGACGAATTCCAGGCTCACCTTCCTGCAGGCAGAAAGGTCTTGATGAACCTCTGTCTCACCAAGTCACCCCATTCAGTGGCATTGCACTGGCCAGCTCCCTGGGACATCATGCACAGCCTACATTTATTTAAGTGTTGGAGAGTCCTTGAGATCACCAACAGACATGCCACATTGGGGAAATTCCTGAACAAGTACAAAGGTTCTAATCTCGGTTTCAATTTTCTCTCTTTTTTTTTTAATGAGCATCCCATCAATAGAGTTGGTTCTTAGAACTTTGATGTCCATTTTCTAATTTAAGTCTGGTAACTCTTCTGTGAGGTAGGTATCATTGTGCCCATTGTACAGATGAGAAAATTGAATGTCACAGAGTTCAAGGTCACAAAACACATTTAGGCACCACGAAATGACGTTTTGGCCAACAAGAAATCACATGCACTATGGTGATCCCCTAACATGGCCTGGTGACATTGTAGCCAGCTTTGTGGAAGGATGCTCTGTGATGTTGGCACAGTGATGACTGTGCCTAAGGATGCATTTCTCAGACTGTGCCTTCATTAAGCAGCACCTGACAGTGATTAAAGCAGATCTCGAACTCAAGCCTGACATTTACTATTCTCTTTCCATGATCCCACAAGGGATCAGAGGCAGGGGCTTCTGGTGACTCAGAGGCCACCCTGGCCAGGCCACAGACCAGAAGACACCCCTGGAATCTGTGCCTGGGGCCTGAGTGCCCACCTGAGTTCTGGGGTCAGAGTGCCTTCCCCTGCACCTTGCTTCAGATGGGACAGGATGACAGCTTTGTGGAGGATCAATAGCCATCTGTCTGGGCTCCAGTGACAAGCTAATCTTTCCAGTAAACATCTCATTAGCTCCTGCCAGGCAGCTGCACCTGCTGACAGGAGAGGCCTGGGGGTGGGGGAGAGGGCTCTGCTTTATAAAAAAATGGCTCAGATGTCGGCAGGGGTCTCAGGCAGCTGAGAACTAGCTAGGCTCAACTAGAGCACCCCTGCCGTGCACTCATGCACTCGCCCCCAAGAGTTTTGTAAATTCTGGACAAGTGTTCTTTCCATTTCCTTTAGCTTCACCTCGTGACCCGCCACAAAACAAGAGCCACCCCCACCATCCCATAGGTTCTCAGGGCTCTCCTCTTCCTCATTGTGCTGTCATGCCTGCTGCTGCCACCACTAGTGATGACTCCAGGTGTGTTAATAATCACAGTATGAATGTCCCTGTGCAAGGGACTGTGCCAAGTGTCCCCACGGTAGGAGCTGTTACACTTCCCTATTTTGCAGATGAGCAAAGAGTCTCAGAGAAGTTAAGTGGAGGAGGACTGGTTTATCTCACTCCAAAACCCAAATTCTTACCATTGTGTTAGCTCCCTGTTATTGTGTCAAAAATGTAACAACCTAAAGAGAGTAAAATTTATTTGGGCTCAGGTTTCAGAGATTTCTGTCTTGGCTGCTGGGCCCTTTGTTTTGGGCCTGTGGTGAGGAATTACATCATGACAAGGAGCGGGTAGTGAAGCAATGCTGCTCACCTCATGGCCACTGGGAAGCAAAGAGCAAGGAAGAGGCCAGGGTTCTAGTATCCCCTTCAAGGACACCCCTCCCAATGACCTAACTTCCTCCCATTAGGCCCCACCTCTTAAAGGTACTACCACCTTACAATAGCACCAAGCTGAGGACCACACTTGGTCCCCATGGACCTTTGCAGGCCATTCCAGGTCAAGACTATGGCATTCACCAGGTCACATTTGCAATTTGTGGACTTATTTGACTAACATCTGGCTCCTCCAGCAATTGTGAGCTCTACAAAGTTAGGGCTTCACCACCATGTCCCCAGCACAATGTTTTGGCTTAAAAATAGCCAGCTGGGCACGTTCACACACGCCTGTAATCCCAGCAGCTCTGGAAGCTGAGACAAGAGGAGTGAGAGTTCAAAGCCAGCTTCAGCAAAAGTGAGGTACTAAGCAACTCAGTTGAGACCCTGTCTCTAAATAAAATACAAAATAGGGCTGGGGATGTGACTCAGCGGCTGAGTGCCCTTGAGTTCAATCCCTGGTACCACCCCCCACCCAAAAAAAAATAGCAATGATTTTATTTTACTTCATGGTATTTGGAGCAAAGAATTCAATTAGAAATTGGTGGGATTATTCCATGACTTCATATGGTATTGACCAGAGTCACCTGCTGTGTTCAGGTCAGCTGGCATTTTGGTAGGGATGACTGGAACACCATGCCTAACTGAGCTTTCTTTCCTTCACATGCAATATCAAGTGCTTTCCAAGCTTTCTCTTTATCTGAGTTAGGGGACTTCTTGGACAGTGGTTCAGGATGTTTCTGGAGGTCTCAGTCTACAGATGGCTAACTCCAAAGCTATGGGCCCAACGTGAAGCATGGAGGAAGGGGCAGGGAGAAGAAAGGTGGCCCAGGACAGGGCAAAAAAAGAAGCAAAGTCTTACAAGGACAGAGCCCAGCTAGAGCTCTCACTAACACGAAGGTCCTTTTCTGAAACAGTGCATTCAAAGGTTCCCTGGCCATCCAACTGGAAGAAAAATAGAAAACAGTGGTAAGATAAAATAAGCAATTGAAATCACCTAAAATTCTTGGACCTAGAGACAACCACTTTTTAAAAAAATGTTTATTTTTGAGTCATAGTTGGACACAATACCTTTATTTCACTTATTTATTTTTATGTGGTGCTGAGGATTGAACCCAGAGTCTCGCACATGCGAGGCAAGTGCTCTACCGCTAAGCCACAATCCCAACCCGAGACAACCACTTTTAAACGTGCAATTTGGTAGTTAAAAGTTTTCAATTTTTTTTCTAGACATAAACAGCATATGCATGCAAAGGATGCTTCTGCTAGGCATGGGATTCTGCTACCAGTTGTTCTCCCAAAGCAATATATGATGGGTGTGTTTCCATGTCTATGAACACAGGTTTATTTAATTTTTAATGGCATGGCCTTCTCCTGAATGCACAGCATGTGATTTCCTTAGCAGGTCCCCTCCTGATGAGGAGTTTCTAATGCATTGACTTTTTAAACTATGCGGCACTGAATACCGTTGTCACATATTCCTGTGTCCTTACCTGAGGACCTCTCCTCTCATGGCAGGGTTCTCAATGGCAACACCATTATTTTGGACCAATAATTCTTCTCCTGAGGGGCTGTCCTTAAGTTGTTTAGTGGCCTGTGTCACTCGAAGCCAGCGAAGCCCATCCCCCTAACATGGGGATCATCAATGTCTCCAGATTGCCCAATGTCCCCTGGGTGGCAAAATGGCTCTTGCATGAGAAACACTCTCCCTGGGGCGAAGTTCTCAAGATAAAAGATTAAAGAATATGCACTGTTCAAAACATTTGTTATTTGTTGTCAAATTACCTTCCAAACTTGAGCTGATTTTTATCACTGTAGACTCTAAACAAAAATTTTGCTTGTCTAATTAAAACAAAAACAAAACCCCAAATATTTGATCAATCTCATAAGATAGAAAGTTCTCTCACTGATTTTTTTTTTGAATTACTAAAGTCAAATATGTTTAAAAAAAAAGAAAAGAAAAAATGTTTATGTATTTATTGGCTACTTACCTATGTGGTGAATTATCTTTCCTTAAAATTTACTGTTCTTCCTTTGGGGAATTCTTTTTCTTTTTTAATTTTTTCATGTTAGCTCCTATTATGTACTTTCCTATATTGCTGATTGTCTTTGTATATTGATGTTTGTGGGTTTTTTGTCTTGCAATCCTAAGCCAGTCGGCACAGTTGTCTCTGGGGCTCTGTGCTGTGTCCCCACCAGCACCCTTCCAGCCAGCCTAGTCTTCCCCTTGCAGAGACTCCTGATCCCTCATATTCCTTTATATTAAAATCTGCTGAAGGTTCCAGTGTTCCTTTGGCATCTGAGGGAAAAAATTCTGGCTCTGAAAACCCGGCTGTCGGGAGGGAGCCTTGGTCTGGGAACCTGACCTGAGGCCTGACAATAATTAGTTCAGGTTAATTATTGCCAATCTGTGGATCTGCAGCATAGGAGCCTCTTTCCCCCTAAGCTGTGGCCTCTGGAGGTTTCTTTTATGAGCTCTGAGCCCTGAGGGAGGTCTTAAAGTAATGAATTTTCCTGTAATCAGATTTGAGGGCTTGTTCCCTGAGCCACACAGTCAATTGGAGAATTGAGCCCTGACTGGTTTATTTGGCCACAGGAAGCGGAACACAGGCTCTCAGCATCTGATAAGCAGCCAAGTGAGTGTATTGAAAAAAAAAAAACCCTCCATGACATTTTAGAGACACCTACCTCTGCTTCTATGGGGAGCAGTTTTTATTTTCAAGGGGGAGGGACCATCTGGGAGCTATTCGGAAAAGAGGGGGGTGGTTTTATTTGGAGTATCAGGGAGTAGGTCTTGCTCATCCTGGAGGGGAACCTGGTGACGTTCGCTGTGAACTTGAACTTCTTTCCTATGGGAGCAGCACAGCGAGTACATGTTTATAGATATTTAATTTGAGCAATATTTATTTAGCTCTCATTCTGTTCATTCATTCATTCCATTGATGGGCGGCCCTGGAGAGGTGGATGTGGGATGCCGGCTGGGCTCCTGCATGATTCTGTAAAATTGGGGAGAAAACAGATGCTCCAGGTGGATCTGCGTCATGTCCACCAGAGCCCACAGCGTGGGGACTCATGGAGGCTGGGTGTGGGGGAGAGCTGGAGGGGCAGTTGGTTGGGTTGGGGAACCACAGAGAGGGGGGAGCCTCACCCCTATAAGGGACAGCTTGTTCCCAGCACTGCTACACCGGCCAGTTTTCCAAGAGTGATAGAAATCCAGACTCGGTGGGGTTCTTAAAAAAAAAATCTTTATTTAAAAATTTTAGCTCATATTTTATTAAGCATTCTCTGTCCAACAAGACATGTCAGCTGGTTGGATTTGGCTTATAGGCGGCTGGACATGACTATAAATACTTCTGCCAGGGAAGAGGATATTCAGTTTAATAAACACACCTATAAAGAGGATGAGAACACTCCACAGCAGTTAGAAACAAAATAGAGTGGTGGAATGAAGCTGGGACAGAGGAGAAATATTTATACCAGAATATTTATACAAGGCCAAGTGCCTATTACAACCTGAAGCATAAAGTGAGTTTAAGGTTCCCTGGTAGCCAAGGAAAAAAGGGAAATGTGTGAGAGTAAAAATAATGTAGTTTTTTTTTCCCTGATAAAAGGACATCCTCAAACGTCTTTAATTTTTTCTAATGTGTTCCATCAAGCAGGTGTGTACTATCCTAGATTCCTTGCGCACTTCCACTCTCAGAGCTGCTGTGAGTTAGAGAGGAACAGCCCCATTTTTCAAGTGAGGAAACTGAGGTCCAGTCTTCAGCTGGAAGTCGGCTTTTTGGGAAATCGAATCTAAGACAAGAAACCATTTCACAGGTTTCTTGTCTTAGAAGTTTGGAAAAAGGGGCGGGGCCTTCTCTAAGCCACCCCAGGTAGTGAGTGGTAGAGGAGGTTCCATGGGGCTGTAGTCCCTGAGCTGGGACCCATGGGATGGCTCTGTCCTTTCTTCAGCCTTTCTGAACCTTCCTTTCGTTCTCCTTTCTTTATAGAGGGATTGAGGGTAACTGAAGTCAGGATTGCAGGTGTTTCTCCAGTTTGGGGGACTTCCTGCCCATGTACTGCTGCGGCTCCACCCTGCGTTTCTGTCCATGGCGCCTGTCACCCCGCTGCCCATCACTGATACCCATCTCCTGCCCCTCTCCTCTTGTTATTTAGTCATCTCTTCTCTGGAAATGTCTCCTGCGTTCTCTGCCTGCGTCACCGATCTGATGAGCTGGTGTTGAGTTCGTGGCTTGGTGCTCTCAATTTTATCTTGAAATTATTTTGCTTCCAGTTGCCTTTTCTTCTTACTCTATTCTTGCTTTGGAGACCTTACCTGCTCCAGGATCCAATTCAGATCACGTCCCCATCTGTTTCCAAATTCTCCTTCTCTTTCCTGAAGTGGCTGCATCAAAAGCCAGGGATTCCTTTGGACCTGGTGACCTGGCTCCTGTTCTCTGTGTGCATGGATTTTAGAAGTCCCCACGCCCTGCTTTGTTCTGTTTGGTGGCTCATGAGCACATCCTTGAGGAAAGGGGTCTGTCTGGGCCCTGTGTCGAATTTGCCAGAAGCAAGGAGACCACTCGTGTTCCTTGGTGTGGGCGACTTGGCCAACTGCTCCTGTCGGCTCTTGACCAGAGGTCAGTGCTGATCCTCCTGCCAGGGAGTGTCCCCTGGGGTGTTCAGAAAATGCAACAGTGTCCCTGGGCAAACAACTCCTGGCACATGGGCTCCCCGATGGAAGCAGAGGGGAAAAGTGCAGAGGTTACCAGCACCCGAAGCGGAAGGAAACCCCGGGAATGTACTTGATGGGCGCCTAAGTGGCACATGTGGGCCTCTCCAGGCCAGGTGAGGCCAGGGAGACTCTGAGAGGCTGGACCAGCAGCCAGGAGAGGGCAGGCAGCCAGAGACTGAGGCAGGGCTGCTTCAAAACTCCTGGCTTGGAGCAGGGTAACTGTCTTTGGTTCAAAGATGGTGAGAAAGCCCCCCACACACACACACCCCTGCCCCAAGACACACACAACGCACAGAGGAACAGAAAAAACATCGAGGGACAGGGTCAGGATGGTATCCGAGTGGCTGATATTTGTGGAAAATAACAAAAGGCTTTGCTGGTTCAGTTCTGTGTGAATTCAAAGTTGCATCCGACTGCTAGAAATGAAGACCTGAAAAATATTGGCTTAAACAAAATAGAGGAGCATCTTGAGCAGTTCACGATTGTTCTGGTGGCTTCATAATGCCATCCAAATCTTAGGCTATTCTTTTCTGCCATCCATAGCAAGTAGCTTCCAGCTACAAGTTTACCTTGTGGCCCAAGATAGCTGCCAATGCTCCTACTATACATGTCTGTGTTCCGGGCAGGCAAGAAGAAGAAAGTGAGGAAGAGCAAAGAGAATGCCTTCTAAATGTGACAGTCCCCTATTAAGTAATTCCTTAGAAATCTGTCCAATGGGTTCCACATACATCTGACTGACCACCCTCTATTTGCAAAGAAGACGGGAGAAATGTAGCATAAGCAGGGCACATTGCCATTAGACAATAGGGGGATTCTGTTCTCAAGGGAGGGGAGAAAATAGACAATGGGGAGGCAACTAGCAGTTCTTCACACAAGCTCAAGAAAAACAACAGGCCAAAGAAAGAAAAGCCCTCTCCTCTTCTCCCCAATCTGGGGTACATGGGCACTATTAACAGGCCTATAAAGCCCAAGACTTCTGAAGCCGTTCGCTCTTGTAAGTGTCAGAGGAAAGTTCAGACCCAGGACAGTGGGGGAAGCAGCAGCCTTGAATGATGCCAAGTCCCAGCTCCCCACACAGGCTTGAGCACAGCACTGGGAAGGGGCCAGGACTGAGCAACCCTGGGGGATTAGATGGGGGAGATGCTTGAGCAGGAACAGCATTTTCTGAAGTGTGTTTCAGAAGATGCTGCTGGATGTTACATGGGGGGAAAAAAAGTCTCCCTGGTTGAAAAGTTTGGGACACTGCAGAAAAATTTGGAGCCATTTGTATGTTGACTTGCCTTGTGAATTATTTTTCTGTCTAAAAGGGAATATTCCCAAACTATGTGGCTATGGAACTCACGTCTTCAGAGAATCCATGGGGTAAGTGTTCCATGAGTAAACATCTGGGAAGTCCCAGAATGCTCAGACAGCACCCCTTTCCTCTGCCAGCTTTCTCAAAGTGTGGGCCATAGACCACCTATATCAGAATCCTCTTAGCTTTGCTCCACAACTACCAATGCACCGTCTCAGGCCTGGGGCCTGGAAATCTGCAATTTGCTCGGCTCTCCCAGTTGTTCTTAAGTTCACTGAAGCTTGAGATCTACCAGGTGACAGAGCAGAGCCTCCACTTTACAAATCCTGTGACTCGATCAATTTCCATCCAGGGACCTCCTCCAGGCTCCTCAGAACTCATTTCTCTCACCACCATTTGGTATCTGATAATTTTCTCAGCTCTGTTCAAAGCGGCTTGCATTTATCTTTATTGCCCCTCTCTTTATTGATTTAGCTCCATCTCTGCAATTCGTCAAGCTTGGATTGCATTTTAATCTTGTCCTCCAAAGTGGCCAAGATCCCTTCCAGCTTTGTAGCATCCAGAAATCTCATTAGCTGGGCCTCGATTCCATCCTTCAAGCCATTAATGAAAATATTAAATGGTCCTGGTTTGGCATGATGGTCTTCAGCGTCCTCAGAAGATACATGGCCACCATGCCCATCACTAGCTCTGCTGGGTGCATTGTGGATGGGACATTGCACACATTTCAGTTGTAGGTTATCACTTCCAAGCACATAGTGAAAATCTATGCAGGAAAAAAGCTTATTCATTAATTGGTTCATTCATTCATTCAATGAACATTAGAGCAACAAATGGCTTTAGGACACTACAGTTTTCCTTTCTCGTGAATGGCTGGCCTCAGAATGAAGAAGCTTATATGGAGTGGATCGCTAGAAAGATCAGTTTGTATGTAAAATGCATCTCAGCTCCACCTTTGAGAAGCACCATTCCAGGCTGAGTGGCCTCATAACCAGCAGCTTCTACCTAAAAGCCAGAACTTTCCCTGGCTCTGAGCTCCCCTCCCCCACTCACAGTCACTGCCCTGACTTCTCTTTCTAGGCGTGCTCTGTCCCTTCATCCTAGGAGGTGATGATGATGATGACTATGATGACTGGACTCTTTCCAGATTTGACCCTGGGGGAGTCAGCTGCCAAACCCACTGACATAAATCACCTCCCCTTTCTACACCAGCTGTCTGAGGCTCAGAGAAATGAAACAGCGTGCTGGAGGGCTGAGTGGGGGGGCGGGGGTGTCAGAGCCAGCATTCAGACGCAGGCAATTCAGTTCCAGCACCTAGGCCAGAGCCCCTGTTCTATATGACTGGGGCAGTGACCAAGGAGTGATTTAGGGGAAGTGCCTTCTCAGGCTCAGATCCAGCCCCTACCATGGTTAGAATCACTGACCACGGTGCTAAGGGACCAGCTATTTTCTTTGTTGTTTGCAAACTCTTGACAATACTCTTTGTTCCCATTGTATAGATGGGGAAATAAATGCACCAAGATAACTCCCCAGGGTCAACTCTGGCAAGAGTCCAGGCAGTTTCCCACCAGGGAGGCTGCTCAACAGGCACCACTAGGAGGACTCCTTGGAGAGGCTAAGACTGGAGAAGCCGATGAAGGAACAAGCCCTGGGGATCAGGGTTCTGTTCCCCCCACTCCATCCAGAAACTCCTGTGGCCACATCCTCAAACCTGCAGCAAAGCAGGACAGGCCCACAGAGCTACTTTTCCAGAGCAGGCTGATTTCCCTGTGGGGACTGGGACTGGGCTGAATTGAGCTCTCATTCAACACTCTGTCTGATCCTGCTGGGTCCAGCCTGGCCTGACTCCCCTGCTGAACAAGAAACCCAAGAGCTGAGCAGACCTCTGCACCATCCTGGCTCTGGAGATGGGACCAGGGCACAGCTGCTGATCCCTGGCAGAGGGGGAGAAAGAGGGAAGTCAGTTGGCCTCTGAGTCCTTCTCCCTGATAGCTGAGGGGAGGTGCGGCGGTGGGGGCTGGTGAGGGCCAGCCATGCTCAGGTGTTGGCCTCGTGAGCCTAGAGTGGCTCTGGTGGCTGGTGATTTCCTAGCTGCCATAGCAACTGACATAAATCAATTTTTCATTTCATTCCTTTAGACTCAACCCCTCGGTCAGGCCCTGAACAGCTGTTTTCCAAGCTGATGTTCATCTCATTAGTCAGTGGAGCCACAACAGCCAATGCCAGCACCCCCTGCCATTCACCCCCTCTCCCCCCCCCTCCGTTTAAAAATCCAACTTGCCACCCTTCCTGTGCCAGGCTGAGGCCCCGGGAGACACAGGCAGCCTTTGTTCTCTGTCAAAATTGTAGGGCACTTTGTCCATCGGCCACTAGGGGGCGGTAATCGCCCACACATTGCATTTTCCCCTGGAGCCCGCTCAGCATCCACCCGGAATGGGAACCTTGTGGAAGAGGACTTTGTTAAGGAAAGATGGTGGGCATTCCCTCCTTTAAAAGCCTTTAAGGTGGCAAGTTCGGATTCAGGGGAGCATCTAGTTTAAGAATAGATCTTTAGGTACAGGCAGAGCCGACAGTGGACGCTCCAGTCTGACTCTGAAGTCCTGAGAACCAGGACAGTTCATGGTGGAAGTTCTGGTCTTGAGTCTGAGCCCAAAGGCAGGAGAAGGCCCAAATCCACTGGTAGTTTGAAGACACACACACACACAAACACACACACACAAGGGGGGGGGAGGAGTTCTTTCTTAGCCTTTCTTTTGGTCAGGCCTTTGGCAGACTGAAAGAGGCCCAGCCCACTGGGAAGGGCCATCACTTTGTCCACCAATTCAAATGCCAGCCTTATCCAGAAATATGCACATGGGATACCCCCATAAATGACGTTTAACCATGACTTTGGGCATCCCATGGTCTGGTCAGGTCATGCCCTCTTGGCACTTCAGGTCAGGAGGCTCATGATGCCATTTTGTCTCAGTACTGGTAAAACTAATTCTGATGATAAGCAGGGTCCTCCTGTTTCTCTACTGTGGCGAGGATATTTTCACCTTGTATTTGATAAGTATCTTGTGATAAGGTAGTTGAGACTATGTAAACAACCTATTGCCATTATTACACTTCTGCCTACTAATTTTAGCATCCACTAATGATTCTTGACTTCGGTCATTATTGCTTTAATGTTTATCAAATAAGGATTTTATGGTTCCATCATTACTTCTACATTTATTGTTTGGAATTCTACTAAATTTATTTATATCACCATGGACTCATAAATACATATTTTATTTTCTAGGTTATAATCCATTATTCTATTATTTTGTTGCTCAGAGTGTTCTAGATTTGGGTATTAGGAGCCTGCTTTAAAGTATACTTAAACAGCTTTGCTCTAGGAAGTCTCATGTTCTGGAATGTAAGATTAGTATAAATAAACAGGGTTTCTCTATGATCACAGCATTACAGATTTCTTTGCTTAGAAATATTTTAAGAACTTTTTTACTTCTGCAAATGTTTAATTGAAGACATTCTGCTGGATACAGGGAACTTAATGGCCACCCTGGATCAAAACAAGACAAAGCAAGAAGAGCAGCCACAGGGACCCTCCCACCACAAGGCTGCTCTGCGATTCCTCCTCCATAACTGCTGGTGGACATTGTGCCAAAATATCACCAAGTTGTCTTCACCAGAGACACTATTTCAAGTAAAATGTGAAGAAACATGCAAACATTGGCACTTTAAAGTGATCCCTGTGGATTTCATTTTATGAATAATAAATATGTAGTGTTAAAAAAATGGATCTTTAGGTGCAAGGATACTTGGTTTAGGAAAGGAATTGGATTTGGACCCAGCTCTGATATGCTCAGACTTGGGCGCCCCATCTGTACAGTGGGATGATGCAGTTTGTCCCTCCTGCCTCACATGGCCATCACAAGGTTTAAATGAGACAGAGGAGGTAGCAGAGCTCCTAAAGGCATGGTGTGTGAAGACGCGAGATTTTGATCATTGTTGCTGCGGCTTCTGGTGTTCACTTCCAGGTTCCTTCCTGCCATGGAGATGGGCTGCAGCCGGCTGCTTGTTAAATAAAGGTGGCTGCTCTGGGGTCATCCTGTGTCCCTACATCTGAGGACTGAAGGGCCACAGGGAGGTGGGGCAGTTGGGAGAAGGCTGGGCGTGGTTCCCAGGGTGAACTCCCCAGGCCTGGTCCTCCCACAGCTTCCTGTGTGACCCAGGTGTGCCTCATGGTGGACAGGGAAGTGGAATCTCTTTGTGCCCTTCCAGCTGTGTCTTTCCACATCTCCCAGTCTCAGAGTTCTCCGAGCTGATCTGATATGTGAGGCAATGGCAAGGAGAAAGAGATCACAGACAAGGGGAGTTGGTGTATTTGGGGAGGGATGGAGTAGCCCCTGAGGTACAAGGATCCCAAAGACAAATGTTTCTCCCAGTATTTGGGCTTTGACACTCATCTGTGGGATGGGCACTTTGGAGTAGTTCATGTCTAACCATCGCTTTCTTCCAACCCCGTCCCAATAAACATACTGATGCTAAAACCATTAAAAATACTCCAACATGCTAAAATCCTTGGCTATTTCTGATCTCTATGATACTCCATGGTGTCCCAGCTGAGTAGTGGTTGGGGACTATTACCACGAACTCACGTGTGATCTTCCTCCCAACTGTGCATTCAGGGAGAAATGTTAGAACACTATTCCAGTTAGATAACAGTCTTACAGATGGGCATGAGGACCCGGCATTGGGTTGTCTCCCTGATGCTGGCTCCTGGGTCCATCTACAGAGCAGCTCCACCTTCCATTCTGCTGTAGTCCCCTTGTCCAGCCTCTGATGTCCTGCTCTCCAGATGACTGAGACTGTGCTCGCTCCATGTTGGAACATGGTCCCTTTGTGGCCCCATGGCCCGTTCTTTGTGTCATATATTTTCAAAGCTTCCATTGATTTTTAAATTTTGGTGCAGATATAAAGCAAACTGAAGTTTATGGAATGTAGGAGAATCCATCTGAAAACTCCCAGAGTGGCACCAGAGATTGTAATATTGGTTGCGCAAAGAAAGAATCTCAATGGCAGCACGCTGCTTAACCCGGTGGTGAATGATACCTATGTGGTTACCAAGCCCAGAGCACAGAGACTTAATCGTGGTTACTGGAGCATACAGGAGAGTTAGCAAACTTGACCAGGACCCAAATAAGCTGAACAGGGAAAAGCAAAGCTGAAAGAAGCCAGGAAGCAAAGCAGGAGGAGAGATGGAAGGAAAGGAAGTGGCCAGTAACAACAGTAATCTCCTCTTACAAGCAGGAGCCAATACATAGATGCCTAAAGTCAATGTTTACAAGAAAGAGGTTTGAGTATTTTATGTCAGGTAGCAAAGGTAACCATGTTAGACATTCATGCCACTTGCCAGGATATTTTTGGTTCTCCTTTGTTCTGGATACTTCCTGAGGTTGGACGGGGCCATGGGATTAGTTCTGGTAATTGCATTGTGCACCTAAAATAAGTGAGTTGCTTCTAGGGCGAGAGTTTCATTGCCAATGTGACCCCCTTCTTTTTGGATCATGACTAGCCTTGTATGAGATGATGGCTGTCCCTCAGTCTTGGTCTTTTAATAACTATGTAGATTCAGCTTTCCCCACAGACCTGCAATAGACATGTAGCATGAATGAGAAGTAAACCTTTTCTTGATGGAAGACACTGAGATCTGGTATTGTTTGTTACTGAAGCATTACCTACTGTATGCTGACTAACTCATGATACTTCTGTATTAGCAGGAGAGGTTGAAGACCTATTAGAAGAGAGATCAGGGTTATAGTAAGCAATTATCAAAACAGAAAATCAGTAAATAATATAGAAAATAATTGATCCAGGAAATAACTATGTTAACTAATTATTTGAGAGAACAAGAAGCAAAAATCATGAAAAGTGTTTCCACTTTGCAAGTGGGACTAGGGATAGAGAGTGATAGGGCAAAGGAATTTGCTTTGTCATTACAAACCTTTCTCTACTATTTGACTTTTGACGCTAAAGTTTGTCAGTTTTAAAGAAAGGTAAAGAGGTCCAAAAGGGGATACAGGAAGCTAGGCTACTTCCTGCTTCTGTTCCCCAACCTAGAGGTGACCTCTTACCAGCTCCTTGTGTGTTCTCACAGGAGTGATCAGAGAAGATAAACCGTGCACATGCTCACATTCCTACATTCCCACTTAATATCATGTCTTAGAGATCGCTGTGTAACAATGGCGTTGAGGCTTTTCCAAGGCAGGTGGGCAGTGCCCTGGTGTGAGTGTGCTATCATTCAGCAGCTCCCTGTCCTTCCACACTGGGATTCATTGGTAATGTTATGTAACAGTGCTCCACGTCATCTCTGTAAGATGTCATTGTGCACACATCCCAGGCTATCTAAATCCTAAATCCTGAAAGTGGAATCACTGGGCATGTGCTTTTGTAGTTTTGAGAGGGTGTGCAAATTACCTACAGAAGTTGTTCAACATACACTCCCACCTCTCCTGGGTTCGGTGACTTGAGCCTGAGTCTTGCAAGATCTACTGATTTAATTTGATTAGGAGTTAAAAAAAAAAAAGTGGGGATTTGTTTCCCAAATTATCCCTTGAATTATCTGTTGAAATAAATGAACTCAAGACAGTTTTGTAATGAGGTGTTCTAAGTAAGATTTCACATTTTTCAAAACATTTTTGGTGTTTACTCATTCCTTCCTGGCTTGGCCAATATTTGTCAAGTTTATTCTCTAGTCCAGAGCAGGCAGACAAGGTGTGGATAGGTGGAAATGTGAACGGATGGATGGGTGGATGGATAAATGGACCAACTGATAATCAGGCAATCAATCTCTCTCTCTCTCTCTCTCTCTCTCTCTATATATATATATATATATATATATATATATATATATTACATAAATAAATACATATTATATATATTTATTTATTGTGTACCAGGGATTGATGCCAGGGGTGCTTAACCATTGAGCCACATCCCCAGCCTCTTTTCTTTTGTATTTTATTTAGAAACAGGGTCTTGCTGAGTTACTTAGGGCCTTACTAACTTGCTGAGATGGTTTTTAAACTGCACAGGGTTTAAACGCATGCTCCTCCTGCCTCAGCCTCCTGAGCCTCTGGGATCACAGGTGTGTGCCACTGTGCCTGGCATAACCAAGCTATATTTCATCTATTGCTCAAGTATTGGGATTAATGCAAGAAAATCTTAGAGATTCAGAATGTTATTTCTTCTTTTAATACACACACACCACGGTTCTGCCCTCTCTCTCTCCTGTTAAGTGCAGGGCTGCAGAAGCATTCGTTTGGGGAGTGCTATTGTAGCCCCTGTGGCTTATCCCCCCCTCTCCTGTCTCTTGGGGCTGTGATGGCCTCCCTCCCATCCCCAGCATCGCCATGGCTATCACCGTCCTCTCCTTGGCTTCTTACAGGTCTGTGCTTCCCAGGTCCACATGAGCCTTCTTCCCCTGTTCCCTGGTTGTGATGTCGGCACCACACGTTCCATTCTCCTCCCTAAAATGAAGGCTGGAGCCAGTCCCTGTCTTGGATCTGGTTCAGTAGCACCCTTTGCCCTTGGGTAAAGCTTGGCCTCCAGGTGCGCAGTAAGGCTCTGTTGTGCGGACCTTCGACATGCGCTGGCTCTGCTTTGCGCATGCCCTTCTACTCCATCCTCACACCTGTCTTGGAGACCGTGTCATCACCCACATTTGACAGATGGGAGAATTAGGTCTGAGAAGTGGCCCCAGGTCAGCTTGTTAGAAAGGGAGTGTGCAGCAATTTGAGTCTTGTTTTCAAAAACTGCCCTGATGATAGCACAGCATGTCTCTTAGATAAGCTTTCTGAGATTACCCGCAAGTGACAGAATTCAAGGTTCCTTCTCCCTTGCTTGACAGTTCTTTCTCTGGTCTCTCTTGTAAGAAGACGCTCTGCACCCACATGTCTCTGTCTCTGTGACTAGACTGGGGACCCTTCAAGCCCAGGGCTGAGGCAGAGTCCCTGGTTAAATGGAAGCCCTCTCCATTCTCGCAGCTTCCCTGAACCAGGCCTCTCTCCCTCCCCTGGCTTTAACCCCTGTGCAGCCGGGCTGCTAGGGTTGGATCTTAAATGTCCTTCAAGGCCCTTTAGTTAAAGACTTGGTCTTCAGGGTGGCACTCCTTGGAGGTGTGGCATCTTCAGGACACAGTGGCTACTGAGAGGTCCTTGGGTCCCTGGAGGTACGCCCTTGAAGGGAATAAGGGACCCTGGCCTCATCCTCTTTCTTTTGGCTCCCTGCCAAACGGTTTTGCTCTGCCACATGCTCTTTCCATGATGCATTGCCTTGCTCCAGGCCCAAAGCAACAGGGACTTGAACCTCCAACACCGTGAGCCTGTGCAAACCTTTGCTCTTGGGAGTTATCTCAGGTGCTGCTTGCAGTGAGTGACCGCTGACAACACATGAGTTCTGCAGACGCCCTGCCCATCCCCACGAAGGCTCCCAGGACAGAAATCTTGTGGCCACATGCAATGTCCACCCTGAGCTCTGCCGTGGCCTCCTCCTTATCTCAGCATGATGGTCGCCTTGCTTGTGATGGCTTCTTGTCTTTTGTGTCCAACCACGGTCCTCTTACCCCAAGTCAGGGAATGGCGCCCAGCTTTGTCTTCAACCTGTCCCCAAGGCTTGATCACCCTCAGTCCCTATGGGAGTGTAGGAGCCATCCCATAAACAGAGCCGGATGAATATTTAAAGGGAAGTAGTATATTAACAACTTGCGTGGCTGTTGTAACGATCACGGTGAAATATTCCCTCACCTCTTGGTGAAATTATCATTCCAAACCACGGAATACATTAGGTTTTATGATCTACTTGCTTCTTTGGGGAAATATAAATCTTGAAACATTATCTTCATATGACAGGGCAAAGAGTCCCCTGAGACACAAGATGTTTAAGAACATTAACCAAGAATCAGAAATAGTTTGCGATTAATATCAGGGTTTTGTTTATGAGCACAAATAAATCCCGGGTCTAGGGCGGACCTGTAAAAAAATGTGTCTGCAACAAAAACTCCGATTGCAAATGATGGAATGGAAACAACCTGAATTTAAAGAAGTGATTCTGGGGGCAGGAGTGCAGGGTTTAGAAGCTAATATTTTCTGACTATAAATTTGTATGCTGTTCACACATTCCTAGTCACCAACTCAAATAAATATGATAGAGACTAGGAATTTATGTTGCTGGTGTTCCGTCATCCAAGTTTTGTAGGTAGATCATGTGAAATGTGACAGTTTCTTTTCTAGGATCACTGAAGGAGGCTTCTTCTTTTGCCACCAAGATGAGGAACCTGTGGTCATACTTGACATGGGAGGGTGGGCAGAGGACAATGCGTTGGCATTGGAAGCCTTGCATGATGAGGGTAGGGTGAGGGGTTCTCCAGAAAGAGACCACTTTGGGAGTGAGAAGACCCCTGTTTACTTCCCTACTTGCTGGTCCTGTGACTCTTCCTTATCCAAACCTGGCCAGGCCTCTTCCTTGGTCTGGAGCCCATCACAGACTGCCCATGGTTTTCAAAATCCTCTGTGCTTTGGCCCTGCCCCCTTGCCAAACTCATTTCCCATCACTCTAGGATTTTGTTATTCAGTGCATGCTGTGTCACTTTTGGTCCTTTTTCAGAACCTGCAGCTCTGCCATGATGCTCTTCTTCTTCATCCATTTGGTAGATAATGGCTGTTCTTTAAAACAGCTCAGAGGTCATCTTCCCTCTGGGAACTTCTCAGAGTCCCCTGGGAAGAGGTAGTATACTAGTCAGCTTTCTGTTAATGTAACAAAATACCTGAGGTAATTGATTTAAAAAGAGGGAAGGGTTATTTTGGCTCTAATTTTGAAGGTTTCCACTAATGGGCCACAGGCCCTATCACTTTTGGGTCTATGGTGAGGCAGAACATCATGGTGGAAGGAGTGGCTCACTTCATGGTATCCAGGAAACAAAAAGAGAAGGAAATTGGGATCCCACAATCCCCTTTGAGGGCATGCTATAATGGCCTAAGGCCTCCCACTAGGTCCCACCTCTTAAAGATTCATCACCTCTAGTAGCACCAAGCTGGGGACCCAACCTTTAATACATGGGCCTCCGAGGGCCACTAAAGATCCAAAGTGTGTCAGGTAGTCTCTCCCTCTTCTGGCTTTCTTTCTTTAATATTTATTTTACTTGTTGATGAACCTTTATTTTATTTCCTTATATGTGTGCTGAGGCTTCCTCACACATGCCAGGCAAGCGCTCTACCACTGGGCCACAGCCCCTCTTCTGGCTTTCTAATAAACCCTGAATGTCACTTTCTCTCTTTCTGTCTAGTGACCTTGCAGGACACAGAATGAGTAGAATGTATTTCCGGATCTTGTTGGTGATGGACTTGGTCGTGTGATTGAGATCTGAGGGATGGACTCTGAGCTGAGTCACACGAGGCAATGCATTTCTATGTTTCCTTGGGCTTCTTTGACTTTTCATGGAAAGAATGTGTCTCTGGCAGTTATTGTTCCAGGGGGAGTATTGGCCACATGGTGTACCCAGCCTGAGCCTGGAGTCAGTCCCTGCAGCCTGAAGCAGAGCTTCCCCTGCCACTAAAGACCTTTAAGGAAAAGGCCAAATGCTTGTTGTTGGAAGCCATTGAGTCCTGCGGTGGCTTGCTGTGCAGCATCAGTGAGACTGGAGCTGACCTCTGCACCTTCACCTTGGGGCTTCACATATGTAAAATGTTCGGAGGAATTAGAATATATCAGGGCAAATGATCTAAGCCTTTTGGAGAAGTCCTCCTTTGGTGTGACACCATGTCTAATTCAGCATAGAAGTGGCTCTAGAGAGGTGGGGATCGGGAGAAAGGAGGCGGGGAAGAGTGCTTCTAGGGGAACATCTGATTCTTGGATAGGGACCAGGAAGTCCCACACGCCTGGCGGTGGAGAAACCTCTAGGAGAAATATTTGACCTTTATAGTTTAGGGGTCAGCATGGGGAAGCTACAAAGTACAGGCCTTAGGATCCCAGTCCATGGCAGGTGACGGGGTCCAGGGGAGTAACTGCAGCACATTCCTCCTGGACAGAGGTGAAAGGAAATGTGTGAGGACACACATGAGTCGGGGGGTCAGCCTAGGACTGCGTAGATTGTATGTTAGGAAGAAACCAGCAGGCAATGGGTTGGTTAGTTTCCAAAACTCATGATGAGGGTCAGGGTAGGCAGGAGGCTGTCCCTAATGGGGACCTTAAGTGTGGGGTGGGGATGACAGAGGAGATCAGTGCTCCTGTTCAGCACTTTGAGTAGAACACACACACACACACACACACACAAATACAAATACACATTTGGGTTATATATATATATAAGAT
>NW_026000101.1:12969915-12973230 GCF_001458135.2 Marmota marmota marmota | reverse complement strand
ATATGTGTATAAGAGACAGTATATATATATATATATATTCTACCGTGTGTGTGTGTGTGTGTGTGTGTGTGTTATTTTTTAAGGTACTAGGGACTGAACCCAGTCTTTGACTTGAGTGCTTGACTACTGCACCACATCCCCAGACCTTTCTGTTTTTTTATTTTGAGACAGGGTCTTGCTAAGTTGCTTAGGGCCTCACTATGTTGCTGAGGCTGGCCTTGAATTTTTGATCCTTCTGCCTTGCGGGGAAGGATTAAGGTGTGTGCCACTATGCAGGGCTGAATATTTTACCTTTCGTGGTAAAAGGGACTTTGTGGATGTGAGTTAAGGATCTTGAGGTAGGTGTGTGTGTGTGTGTGTGTGTGTGTGTGTGAGTGTGTGAGAGTGTGTGTGTGTGTGTGTGAGTGTGTGTGTGTGGTGCTGAGGATGGAACCCCTAGGCAAGCACTCCAGCACTCCAGCTTTCCGGTTTGAGGATCTTGAGGTGGGGAGATCATCTTGGGCATCGAGGTGGGCCTGACTTAATCACAAGCGTCTATGAGAGGGATAAAGCAGTAGCAGAGAGGAGGCCATGGAAGCAGCAACAAGGGTCCTAGGGCCACGTGCCCAGAAATACAGGCAGCCTCTACAAGTTGGAAGAGGCAGGAGCCGGTGCTCTTGGAAGGCTTCCGGGGAAGCAGCCCTGCCAGCACTTGGATCTTAGCCCCATGGGACTCACTTCAGATGTCTGAGTTCCAGGGTGGTAGGACAACGGATCTGTGGTGTTGTGAGCTGCTGAGTTGTAGTAACTGGTTATAGCAGCAATGAAGAACACACACAAGTCAGAAGCAATATAATAGCTCAAAAGTTAGAGATTGAATCTCATAGAGAAAAAGGCCTGGGAGAGGGAGTGGAGCGCTGCAGTGAGGAGAAGTGGAGTCTGGTTCTATCCTTATCAGCCAGGACCATGGGCAAGTGATGTGCCCTCTCTAAGCCTCAACTTCTTCATCTGTGAAATGGGGATAAAGACCTCAAAGTCTTTTTGTGAGAACTAAACTGTGTGTGGAACACAGTCAGCAATCACTAAGCAGTGATATCTATCCATCCATCCCTCCTCCTCCTCCTCCTCGAAAAGGAATCTGAAAGGATTTACAGCTACATGACAGTCACCCCAGGGTGACAAAGGAGCCCTTGTGAAGGGAGCAGTGCCTGGAGGGCAGGTGATGGGGTCAGGGGAAGTAGATGCACTCCCTCTGTCCTTGCCTTGAGTTGTCACAGGGAGAGACATCTGAAGGTCAGGAAGAGCGCCCTCACCAGTGCCCAGGAGCCCTGGTCCCCTGGTCTTGATATCCAGCTTCTAGAATGGTAAGAAAATAAGTTTCTGTTGTTTAGGCCACCCAGGTTCTGGTATTTTATTATGGCAGCCCAGTCAGACTTGGACAATCTCCTGAGAGTAAGAGCATGCTCCTACACGGCCAGATACTCTCATTATGAAGACAATTCATGATCATTCTGTGACTTCACCTAACATCAGGTCTGTATTCAATTGTCCCCAAAATGAGTTTTAGAGCTGTTTTATTTTAATCTGCTCCGGTTTCATCGTGGTTGTTTTACTTATCTGAGTTAAACTGACCTCAGGATAGCCCAAGGCTATTCTCCGTAGAGCATTTGTTCACTCTGCGGAGCCCTGTTTAAAAGAAAACCAGGTCTGCAGGAGAGCCTCATCCAGGGACGACAGTACCATGTCTTATAAGAAAAGCTAGACTTTTTCAACTCCCTTTCTGACCGCCTGCAGAGGAGCCTCGGCTCTCATCTTCAGAGCCATCTGATGGAAAGAAATGCAAGAAATCAGTTCTCAGGCCCCTTTCTCAGGTACCAACTTTGAATTGATTCGATTCAGCAAACCTTTATTAAGTAGCTCCATGTGCTGGGTTCTTCCACCTACATTGTCTTGTTCAAGGCCACAGAAACTCTGCAGAGCAGTTTAGTGGGTATGATTCTAGAATCCCAGGTGTACAAGAAATGTTACCATTCTTTATTTCCTTGAAGGCAACTCCGGCTCTAAGTTCTTACTTTACCATTCTTTTGCAGCTATTGTTGGGGCCCCCTCTCCCCCTCTTTCCTTTCTTCAACCCCTCCCCTTAGTCCCTCCACCCTCTTTCATTCCCCTCTTGCTCTTCCCTCCTCCGCCTCCCACCTCCCCCTCTGGCCTGAGCTTGCTCTGCTCTTCCCTCCCTCTGCCCTCTCTCCTTCCCTCGGCCACTCTGAGCCCTGGAGGATGTTGAACCCCAGCAGTGAATCCTCTTTGTGGAGTGCTCACTGCACAGCAGGCGTATGGAGGATTCTAGATACTCTTTATAACCAAAAACCCAACCAACACAGGCGTGGACCATGGGGACGTCTCTCCTTTACCTAACAGGACAGGGGAGGAGCCATGTTGCTGGCCTCAGTTCAGCTCTCCAACAATGGCATCAAGGACCCCAGCCTTCTGCTCTGCTCATTCTTTGGGCTTTTTTCTTCACGGTTACAAGATACTGTTGGGCCCATGTCTGCATTCAGAAACTAGGAGCAGAAAAAGGGGAATGGGGGGATGGGGGGATGGGAATGGGAAAGACAGTAGAATGAATCGGACGTAACTTTCCCATCTTCATATATGAATGAATACATGATCAGTGAAACTCCTTATCGTGTACAACCACAAGAATGGGAAGTGATACTCCATGCATGTATGTCAAAATATATTCTACTGTCATGTGTAACTAAAAAGAATTTTTTTAAGTTTATATTAAAAAAAAAAGGAGCAAGGCAGAGGCTGTGGATGGAGTCTTTCTCGCCTGTGCTTGTCTCTTTTAGGGAAAGAACATCTTTCCCTAAACTTCCCTTTCTTAAATCATTGGCCTAAAATGAGTTCTCAAGCTACTTCTAGGTACAGGGAGGCTAAGGGGCTGGGTTTTCAGCTTCCTTGTCCTCTGCAGTGGTGAGACCAGAAGGGACATGGGACTTTCCTTTGAGGAGCCCTTTAATACTGTCTGCCTTATGATTGGTCCCACTCTTACAAAATGAAGTCTGAGGCTCGGAGAAGTTATGACTACCCAAGGGACATACGGCTAACAAATGGAAGGAAGGGACTTGAATCCACCTCTCTTTGACTTCAAATTCACAGAAGTTTTTTTTTTTTTTTTTAATTTTTTATTGTGGGTTGTTCAAAACATTACAAATTTCTTGACATATCATATTCCACACTTTGATTCAAGTGGGTTATGAACTCCCACCTTCACCCCATACACAGATTGCAGAATCACATCAGTTACACATCCATTGATTTACATATTGCCAT
>NW_026000101.1:12894866-12965712 GCF_001458135.2 Marmota marmota marmota | reverse complement strand
GGTGCTTGCGCGGCTGGCAGAAACTGCAGCGCTGTAACCCTGCATCTCTATCCCAGCGCGCGCTGCAGACTCTAGCCGCGGGGTGATTTGCTGAATAAGCAGTGTTACCCTCCGTGCGACAAACCTCTCGCGTTTGAGTCCCCGTAGCCGATCCTCGTGCGATGGAAATCCTTCCTCCAGGTTCCGGAGCACCCCACTATTGCTGGAAATTCCTAACAAGATATCCTTCAGCCGTCCTGACTTGTCATACTCCCACACAGTGAAGCAGCACACGGGGGCAATGCACTCCCCTCGCCGCCATCTTCCTTCAAGTCCACAGAAGTTTTTTAACACGCAATACCTATTGACTGAGAGCACTCCATGGGGCACGTAGCCGTCACCAGCCTCATGCACACCTCCATTCAAACGTCTCTAAGTGCTTGCTGTCATGTGCCCTGGACCAAACACCTGAGAGTCCACAGACGGATGAGGTGGATGTAGTCTAGGGGGCTCAGGATGTGCCACCAGATGACTGCAGTGTGGAGTGCTGAGTGCTCAGGGACAGCTGGCCTGTGAGCTCCGGCAAGGAGGGTGTGAATGACCAAACCTTGGAAAGGCACCTTGCCAACATCACCAGACAGAAGGCAGTGGAGCAGGGACGCACAATCTGAGTTCTCTGATTACAAAACCAGCCCTTTGCCTCTCTTGCCTTGCACCTTCTGCCACATACAATGGAGGGGACAACGGGTACCTAAGCAAGCTACAGGACCCTCCTGGGGGAGGTGGTTTCTGAATGACAGTGGTTCTCGGTGGTTCTCTGTGCGCCTGTTCCACAGAAAGGATGCTGTGCCCAAGGACAACAAAAGCTCCACCACTCCAGAGGAAGTCCCCCCCAGACTGCTCAGAGTGGCTTTAGAAAGAATGTCTGACCCCATCTATAAGGTGGGCTCAGCAGAGCACAGACCACCAACTGGACCGCATCTCTCAGATGCTTGTTTTTCTTCAATGGTAGCATTTTCCCTCTTACCTAAATGCCCTCACTCCCCACCTGGCTTTGTTCATAGGATGTGAGTGAAAGGAAAGGCCAGTCGCTCCAACTTGGAGGAGAGTCTTGCTCAGCCCCCACTCTCGTTATCTTCCCACTATAGACGCTGAAAACAGCAGACACTCACGTGCCAGTCTCCCTTGGACCAGGCAGAGCTGTGGTCTGGGCTCAGGTGGGGCAGACTTGTAGCTCCTGGTTGGAATTACAAGTGAATGGAGTAGAGAAGGAGGGATCCTGCAAGAAGACCTTCTGGCAAGGATGTTGGCAGCTCTAGCAGCTACACCATCCCTTGAGGTAGCAGATCTGATAGCTGAATCTGAATCTAATAGCAGAATGAATACACGACCAGTGAAACTCCTTATCATGTACAACCACAAGAATGGGAAGTGATATTCCACATATGTATTATATGTCATAGTTCACCCACTCATGGTGGGTGGGTCTGTGGCAGCAACAGTGGGGTCTCCACAGGTCGGTTCTGCAGCCCGTTTCCAACACCGCAGCTGTGTAGCCTTCAAGGTTGGCTTTGAGCCTTCTTAGAGACTGTGCTGTCCGGTGTCCTGCAAGCATTCATTTTCTGTGCAAACGAGTCAGAGCAGATTTCTGCAGTTGCAAACAGGGACCTTGACTGAAACCTGCGTGACCTCTAGAAGGGTGTCTAGAAACAATCCATTCCTAAAAAGAATAGTCTCACCACCGGTTTACCACTACGCGTTCAACAGATACAGAAAACTTCCTTTTCTCTAAATCAACTTTTAATTTTAGAATCATTTTAAACATACAGAACAAGTGCCAAAGTAGTACAGAGAGCTTTTGTAGACGCCACACCCAGTTTCCCTGTTGTCAACATCTTACATTAGTCTGCATGTTACAGTTGTCATGAAACATCATTGATCTATTATTTTTAACATCAGCTCAAAAATTATACAGATTTTCTTAGTTTTTACCCATTTTATCCAAAGTCCCATTTTACCCTTTTCATGTCCCTGCTTCCCACGCAGGATGTTATGTTATATTTATTATGTCTCTGGTGTAACAAGCTTTCAGGTTCCTTGTTTCTGAGGATCTTGATGGTTTTGAGGTGTACCAGTTGGGTATTTTGTATGATGTCCTCTACTGGAATGTGTTTGAGGCTTTTTGCATGACTAGTCTGGGATTATGGATTTAGGGGGAGGAGACCACAGAGGTGAAGTGTCATTCTCATCTTATTGCTTTAAGGGCACATCCTATCAACGTGAGTTAGCACTGCTGACCTTGACCTTGATCACCTGAATGGGATAGTGGTTCCCGGTTTCTCCACTGCAGAGTTACTCTTCTCCCCCTTCCCTTACTGAACTCTTTGGAAGGAAGTAACTGTACCAGCCCCAAGTTAGAGAGGAGGGGGTTATGCTCCCCCTCCTCTTTTCTACATAAATTATGTGGCTTTCTTTTGCTTGGCGGATTTGTCTGTTCTACTGTGTCCCATTTATTTATTTATTCAATCATCTATTTATATCTCTGTGGAGTCAAGGGTATGTGTTTATCCTTTAGGTTGTAGCTGAGTTCTGCTTTTTTTTGTCCTTTCTGTGTCTCACTGACACACCTTCGACCAGGGTGGGGTTGGTTTTTTCAAAGCACTTCCTTCCTGACTTTCTGAAGATGCTCTGGGCTTATCTGGTATATTTCCTGTGCCATTCTAAAGTTGGCCATTTCTCTTAGGGGCTCTGGACCTCTTTTGGACAACGGCACTGGGCACCAAGGTCTGGGGCCAGGTGTGCTGCTTGCCACTGCAATGTCATTGCATCTTGATCCTCTCAGCTGGTACAGCAAGGAAATATGTGTTCGTGTACCTACCTATTATATTTACATACCTATAAATATTTGTGTGTACCATCTGGGTCTATGGTTAGTGAAGTAGGAGTCCATGTTTCCCGCTCTGATCCATTGCCACCTTGATCATCTAAGACCCTCCCCTTGCTTACCTGTAAGCTCTCACTCTAACCATGAAAAGCCAGGCTGCTACCATCTGCCATGCATTTCATGGTCTGGTTCCAGTGCACATGCATGGTGGCTGCAGGAATGCTACTCTAAATCCCCAGGGGAAACAACTTGGTCAATTATATTATAGTGTTTACGCACCATTTCTTTTGCCTTAGTTTTCCAGAGCTTACTAATTTCCAGAGTTACCCAGGTTGGCGCCCTTTTTAATCACCCATTTCAGTGAGGCTGTTTCAGATGCTTGTACAAAATTTCTTTTTCTCTTATTAGGCTGACTTTCTGTCTAGATAGCTTTAGCCTCACACAATCTCCTGGGCATGACCTATCTGCCTCCTTTCTACCATTTTCCCTCCTTCCTGAAATCGTCGCTTTATCCTGCCAGCCCTTCACCTTGTGCTGGCCTTGGAACACACATTTGTTTTCTTTCCTGATGGAGTAAACCACACAATGTGGAGAATGTCCCATAAGCCTCTGGGGGAGCAGGTCTAGACCCCCAGGTCTGTGAAACAAGAAAATCTTCCCCTTCCTGATATGCATGCCTTTAATAGCTTAAGAATGCTATTATGATAACCCCCACCCAGAAATAAGAATCGAAAGGAAAGAGAAAAAACGAGGTGAATGAGGTCAGAGAACATCATTCTGCCTGTGGAAGACCAGGAGAACCTGCTGCAAACCTGGGTGGGACTCACTCATGCTACAGTCCTGCATAACGGAGATTTTCCAAAACCAAGTTTTTCATGTAACAAAATTTTATTTGCCTTGAAACATTATGTTCTTCAAAATTCTCTGTTATGTTTATTAAAAAGAGACACAGAACATTAGAATACTTTGAAAAATCACTCACTCCTCCCTGAAAGGTGACCTAAATAACATTCTCATAGTTAGAATAATCCTGGTGGCTCTGGGGTGAGGGGCCTGAAGTGAAATGACATCCCTCATGAATTCAGTCCTTGGGGATGGAGTGGGAGCCTGACAGCTGATCACTTCTTGCTTTGATAAGCACCTTTCTTATTCTAATTACACCTTTCCCTAAAGTAACTTTTCCAGCTTCCCTCCTCACACCACCCCTTGCAACCCTGTTTGAAAGGAGCTTATTCAGACAGCTGGTGGACAATGGTGCTCTGGGATGGTTTAATTGGGGAAAGGAAACCTGTAGAGGGTCTTATCTGGGGTGAGCGTCTCAAGCATCCAAGATTATGTCCCTGTCACCCTGTGACCCATCTTCTTCATGCCACCTTTTAATTTTGGTAGCAATTACGGTGTATCTGGATAATGCCCATTAGCATATTCATGGTCATCTCTTCATATTTATTGTCCGCACAACTCATTAATCTTCATCTACTTTTGTGTGCTTGACAGCTCAATCTATTTTGCAATCTCTGGGAAGCTGCCATAGCCCCCCAAAGCCTTTGTTTTCCTGTAAATAAACTGTGTTGGGGACCAGAGGACAATGGTGCATCCTGTGGTGATTGACACCAGCCACGGCTACTAATCAGGATGGGACTTCGTTGCCAGCTGAGTCAAGTGCATTATGGGGCCATTGTTCCAACGCTGCCAGGGCAAGAACACACACAGCCAGTCACCTTCGCAAGATGGGCTGATTGTTCTTCAAGATTAGACTGAGTTGCTTTATTATCCACTCTAGACAACAAGGCATCTCACCCAAGCAGATGCAATTGCAGGAATGGCCAGTGCACCAGCCACATTTGAATTGCTAATGTATAATCTGCCCGGCACAGATGTGCAATGAATATTTGGATGTTGTTTTGCCCGTCAGTTGAGGAGGATGAATTGATGAGGTGATGAGTATCCAGTGATGGGTCCTGGACATTGGCCAAAAGCAGAGTTGGAGCACTTATATGGGTGATAATCAGATTACCCCCCAAAGTGCCTTTGCCACAGTGCAGCAGCAAATTCTGTGACAGTCTAGCAAGACATATTTCTGGTTGGTGGAAAGTTATCTTTCTCTTCTGGTACAATTAGGTGCTTTGCTATGTTTTTTAGACTTGGGAAAGATATATAGAAGTTGCTTTTATTTTACTCTTACCTTCCAACTCTTAAGATGATGAATGAAGTGATGAGTGCTGTCTGGGTTTGAATTCGGCTTCACTGTTTTCTAGCTTGTTTTCTTCAGCTCTTTGTGCCTGAGATTCCTCATCTGTTAAAACAGGTTGGAAAATTCCACCAACCAGATGGAGCTGATGCGAGGATTAAACTAGTTGATATACATCGACTGAATCCTAGAACAGTGCCAAGTGAGTAAGAACGTGACAAATGTTACCAGTTCTCATATTACTGGCCATTTGCGTTCTTTCAATATAACTAATCAAATAGAGTGGGAAATAAAGTTCAACCATCTTCATTACCTCAGGATGTCTCCTGGCCTTTATTGTACTACTTGTCAGGGTACATTTCCAATAGAATGCAACATTTCTTCTATCTAGGGGACCACAGAACTCTTTTTCCAGAACCATCTCTGCAGCTTATTTTCCCTATAACACTCTATAGGAAAGGCTGCCTTGGAAGACGATGACATACCATTTACAAAGCTTTGAAAGAAAAACATGTGATTCAAGAATTTTAATCAAGCTATTTATTTTGGAGAACAATGGAAATTATGCAAATGCACACTTCATATTCTCTCTGAAAAAATATTACTTAAAGAGAAGTCCAATAGGAAGGAAACACTGAACCATAGGTGGAAACTCAAGAATATCAGATAAGTTTATCAGATAAGGCTATCAGATAAGAACCAGTCTCACTGGTAGGAAGCAGTGAGAGCCATTGATTGTATTGATATAAGCCCAAACAATTGCAGCAAATATATTGCCAAAATTAAAATAAAAAAGAGTAAAATATTTGAAATTATTTACACCCAAATAATGGGACAATAGCATTTAATAATGGAGAGCAAAAGAATAAAGAAATGAGGAAGGGAAATCAGAGGGTATATGTCCATAATATGCCAGTATAATAATAGAAACCCCAGTTGTCCTTTTTTCCTTTCTTTAGCCCTTAGTATTAACCCAGGGCCTTGTGGATGGTAGGCAAGCGCTGTTCCACTGAGCTAACTCCCTAGCCCCCTAGCACTTGAGCACTTGTGTGGGTGAGAATCAGTTTGTACCCCAAAGTGCTTTTGCTACAATGCAGCAGCAAATTCTGTGATACAATTTAATGCTTTAATGAAGCATTAAATGTCAATACTATTAGATCAAAAAAAATAAATTTAAAAAAGAAAGATCAAATCACAACGAGCAAATCTTAAGTCCAAGTTTCTCTGCTTATCAGAAAAAGAAAACAAAAATTAAAAATTAAAAATCTGGGTAAGATATACTTCTTCAAATGTGAAAAAAGAGAAAGTCAGGCCTGAGAATATGAATATCAAATATTACAGAATTATATAAGCTTCTTGGTTTGGATTTAAATGTCCCCCATAGGCTTATGTATAAAAGGCTTGGTTTCCAGGTTGTGGTGTTAGTGCGAGATGGCACCTTTAAAACATGGGGCCTTAGTGGAAAGAAGGTGGGTCATTGGTGGTGTGCCTTTGAAGGGGATATTGGCATGCTAGCCCATTCTCTTTTCACTTATAAACATAAGTGGCTTCCTGGCCATGAAATGAAAAGTTCTCCTTTGCCACATGCTCCTACCATGATGTGCTGTTTTGCCAAAGACCCAAAGCAACAGGAAAAAGCAACCATGTAACTGAAATCTCTAAAACTATGAGCCAAAATAAAACTTCCTCATTTTAAATTGATTGGACTAGTCTTAGGTGTTTTGTCATAGTGACAGAAAGCTGAGTAACAGAGAAGTTGAAGAGTATTAAACAATTTATTTATGTGAAGTTTAGTTTCTTGCACAAGGTAGGTCATAAATTATATTAGTAAAATTGATTTATTATGGAAGTGGAAGCAATGAACAGAAGGTGTGTGGGAAGGGATGGATGCTTGCTAGGCCCCTTGGGTATAAGTTATTAAGGCTTTTCTATTTCTGAGCACTGGAGAGAACATTTACTTGCCTGCCCAGGTCACCTTTTTTAGGGGACTGCTTGCTCTTCTTTCTATAATACCCCATTCCCCCAACTCCTCTTGCGGCTATGATTCCTGCTGTTATGTAATCTTGAATCTGGGCCCCAGTTGCTGGGCTCAAGGTTAGGTTGCTGACATGAACCTGCCTATCCCTAATAGCATCTTGTCTCTCAGCCTTGCTTCATTAAGTTTAGGGAGGTCCCTGAACCAAGAATGAATGGTCCATCATAATCCTCCATTAGTGTTTTCTCTCTGGTAACAGAATCAGTGAGAGGGAGATCTTATCCACATTTCCTGCCATAAGGAAGAAACTAGTCTACAATGAAAGACAATGATATACTGTATAAAGAAAGGGTGTTCAGGTGGCATTTGAATTCCTGGTTTCTTTTGCATCTCAAGCCTAAAGCTGCATCCCTGCATTTCACCTAGACCAACTGTGTAACTCTTCCTTTGTCTGATCCAATCAAGTAGCTTCCCAAGCATTTCCCTTTTCTAAGCAGCACACATTTATGGCATATGGTATGGTTTTGACACATGGATATATTGTATAATATATATCAGGTATTGAGCATTTCCATGACCTCACACATTTATCATTTCTTTGTAGTGAAAATAATAAAAATCCTGTCTTCTAGCATTTTGAAATAGTCAATACAATATTTTCACCATAGTCACCCCACTGTGCACACTAGAACATATCCCTCCTGTCTGCACACTGTACCTCTTCACCAATCTCCCCATCACCACCTCACTACTCTCCCCATCCTCTGGCCACCACTATTCTATTCTACATCTATGAACCTGCTTCTTTAGGTTCTCTATAAAAGATCGTGGAGTCTGTGTCTTCCTGTGGTTGGCTTATTTCACTTAACTCAATGTCCTCCAGGTTCATCCACGTTGCACCAACATACTTTATTGTTGGGAAAACCCTTCCTAATTTATGAATATCAAAAATGGTTAGAAAACTAACTTATGGACTATCAGGAAATACAAAAGGACAAACGAAAGTTTTCTGGCCTGGTTCCTCTCAGGTTAAATTGCTGACATAAACCTGGCAAACCCTAATGGCACCTTGTTTCTCAGCCTTGCTTCACTAGGTTTAGGGAAGGTCCCTGAACTAAAAGGGTCCATCATAATCCTCCATTAGTGTCTTTTCTCTCTGATAACAGAACCAGAGGACAGTAGTGTTTGGGAGCCTCATTTCCTTTAAAGAAGGTGTTATGGTTTAGATGTGGTGTCCCTCAAGCCTCTGCCCCTCCTCTAATCCCCTGTTCTCTTGACAAGGACCTAGGTGTTGTTCCAGCAGACTGTTGACTCAGAATCAGCAGATAAAATCCACTTCCTTCTCTTCCCTCCCAAGAGCAACTGTTTAACCAAGGACAGTTAGAAACTGGTCTGTCACTGGGAAATGCCCCCACCCCAGAGTTAGCAGTCATGAGGGCACTAGTGTCTGAATGGTGGCACTCACACAAGGAACAAAGCTGTAGAGGGTTGAGGTTAGGAACAAAGGAGTAAGTTGGAAGTGGCAGGAAATGAGGTGTGTGTGTGTGTGATAAAAGAAGATGGAGGGGGTTCAGAAAGAAGATAGAGGAGGCTGCAACTGTCCTGTCACCTCAGGAAAGTCCCTTTCTCTTTCTGGGCCTGTTACCCATCTATGCAAAAGAAAATTCGGTTGGGTGATCATTGGGGTCCCAGTTTGCTTTGAATCTGGTTTTGAATCTAGGAGCTGGAAATACAAAGAAAGGAAGTCACAGGATAGTTAGTGACGCTGGTAGTGGTGGGCAGAAGGGTTGACTGGGTGAGTAAAGGGGACAGTAGTGTTTGGGAGCCTCATTTCCTTTAAAGAAGGTATTATGATTTAGATGTGGTGTCTCTCAAAAGCTCACATGTAAAACAATGCAAGAAGGTTTGGAGGAGAAATGACTGGGTTTTAGCCTTAGCATAATCAGTGAATTAATCCCTGATGGGATTAACTGAGTGGTAACTGGAGAAAGGTGGGGTGTGGCTGGAGGAAGTGGCTTATTGAGGGCATGGCTATGGGGTATATATTTGTATCTGGAGAATGAAGTCCCTGCTTCCTGATCATTATGTGAGCTGTTTCCTTCTGCCACACTCTTCCGCTATGATGTCCTGCCTCACCTCAAGCTCCAAGGCATAGAGCCCATCTTCTATAGACTAAGACCTCTGAGACCATGAGCTCTCAAACTTTTCCTCCTGTACAATTGTTCTGGTGAGATCTTTAAGTCATAATAGCTAAAAGCTGACTAAAACATGAGGAGATGATGTAGAATATTGCAGACAGAACCAGGTGCCTGGGGCAGGTTAGAAGGTGAAGCATTTGTGAAGGAGGTGTTCTTACTTCAATTGAAAGAACTCTTGACCCACAGTTGCACTGACCCAGACTTGAACTCTTGCTCTATTGCCTCCTGGTTTTAAGCCTCAGATTTCCCACCTGTAAAAATGTTTGTAATAATTACCTGGAGGGATGTTGTGAAGAGCACATGGCATTACAGAGCAAGGATCTGCTGCACAGCTGAGGCAGCCATGGAGCTCCTGATACTGGTTCTTATGATCATGCCAGAAAAGATTTCAGACATGTCACTGAGCAGCAGATGAATTTATCAGTAGAGATAGGAAATGGCGAGAAGGGGACACTCAGGGGAAAGAGTGTCCAGAAGTTTCCAGAGTCCCACCCAGTCCACCTCTTGACATCTGACAGCGCGACTGCCTCAGACTTCCAAGGCCCCACTGCTCATGGTAAAGGTCCAAGGCAGCTTTGGGTCACTTCAGCCCACACTGATTCTAACTGGAACTTCTTTGTCTCCCTGAGTTCTGGAATCTAGTCTGGGTAAGGATAACGAAAGTCCCCCCCTTTAGGTAACCTGTGTTCTTACCAGCAGGGAGACTTTCTGTCTGGATTTGTCCTGCAGATCATAGGTTGTATGCTGAGGAATGTAACATTTCTATTGACTTAAGCCAAGGCTGCAAGTAAATTGCCTTTTACAAGAAATCATGTGGGGGTCAGCTCAGTGGGCCCAGTTTACAGAATCATCCCCATAACTTCATGTTCCCACTGCTCACGTTTATTACCTACCAATGGGAAACTTGGAATGAGCTTTGCAGACTCTAAAGGCCACCCATAGGGGCTCAGTTGTCAGTCACTGGATCACTGTCAGGCGGGAAGAATTGCAATTCTGCTCCCCCTTAGTTGAGTGGGTGAATTACATTTATGTGCAACATGACCACCCCAGCCCCCCACCAGACGAGTATGTATGAGAGACATACAATATTTCTTCATATCTAAGGGAAGCAGGCTGAGAAATTCTGCTCTGTGTGGAGTCCTGAATGGACCAGGTAACACTGACACCTGGCTCAGTCCCTTTTCAGTTTGGTACTCTTTCACTTGTCCGAACTTTGTGCATAAAAAGGGGAATTATAACCATCTCACAGATGGCCCCAAAGATGAAAAGAGAAAATGAAGAACAAAGTCTTTCTTAACTGGTGTATCTGAGCAAGTGCCCCTGCAGAGGTGCAGGGGGAGGTGGGTGAATTACATTTATGTGCAACATGACCACACATGGGGCTTGCTGAGGAGGTGGGACTTCAGAATCAGAGCCTTGAGACTCTGCCTATCCCTCAAAAACTGTGACCCAGGCAAGTTGTTAAACTACACTTATCTACAAAGGGAAATATATCTACACTCCCAAGACAATGAGAGGATGGAATGAGCTGTCCTCTCTGTATCTCCTGTTGTACCCAGCAAACAGAGAAGAGCCAATTATTTAAGCACTAGGCTTATTATTGATGAAGTCCCTGACAAGTCACCTCCAAAGTTCCACTGATTTTCCCTAATTCACATGTTAGAAATTTGAACACATCCTGTATGCAAAACTCAATTCTTAGCTGGCATCCAATCAGAAGCCAATGGAAGCTTGCTGGGTGCAGTGGTACACGCCTGTAATCTTAGCAGCTTGGGAGGGTGAGACAGGAGGATTGCAAGTTCAAAGCCAGCCTCAGCAATGGCGAGGAGCTAAGCAGCTCAGTGAGACCCTGTCTCTAAACAAAAGACAAAATAGGGCTGGGGATGTGGCTCAGTGGTCGAGTGTCCCTGAGTTCAATCCCTGGTACCCCCCCAAAAAAACTGAAAGCTCACGGCAGGCAAGGGTTTGCAATCCTCTCAGACTGTGAAGACCTAGTGTCACCACCGGGGCTGAGGGTAATGAAGTCAAGCTAAACTAAAGCTCTATGAACACATCTATTCCATTTTGAAAGGATCTGCATAAAATAATGGTCAAATAAGCAGATCGTTAGTGCTTGGAAGGGGTGACAGTCATTAATTCTGCTCATCTTAAACCCAGTGGCCAATCACCAGATTTTTTGGAAAGACACAATTCCCATAAACACAGCACACCAATCCACAAAATGGGGAATCACCTAGTTTACTGGGTGGTGAACTTTCACAATGCTAAAGAAAATGGAATTGATTTGGCACTTCACTTTGTAGAACGCCTTTTGGTGGTGTTATGTGGATAAAATACTCTTGTGATACAGATGCACATGATGAATAAATTTCAACCTCTAAAGAATCCCCCCAAAATATGGTAGTGTGGAATGAACCTACATAAAACTTGTAATAATTTCCATATCCCCAAATTGCAAAATAGCATCAGTTAACATTATGTACCAACTATTAAGTACTTTAAATTATTGAAATCTGTCATAATCACACTATGAGGAAAGTATGACAGGACAATTATCCTATTTACCATAGATAAAGAAACTGAGGTGCAGAGATAACTTTTCCTCAGGCCATACAGGCTGTTGGCTCTCAATTTGTGCTCTTAAGAGATGATTAACATGGAGCCTTTGACTAGTAATATTTGCTAGTTTTCAAAAAATTAATCTATCTTTAAATACACTGAAAATTTTGCTTTGTTTACTATTTGTACTTAGACCAATAGGTGAATACTGAACTCTAGGACTGGTTAGAGTCCTAGAATATATGAAAGGGACATTACCTCCAGTTTGAGAGGTAAGTGGAGGGTCAAGGCAAACTTCACAGCAGTGGCATTTAAGCCAGGCCTTGACAGATAATTATGTACTATGTTTACTTAGTAGGAACCTAGTTAATATAACAGATATTAACAAAACTGGAACTCAGACAACATCAGGAAACAGGTCCTAAACAAAGTGCATGTTGCACGTTGTGACAATGTGACCTCTTCGGTCAACATCCAGTTTACTCAGCTTTCTAATTTCAGGTTTGGCTCTTACCTATATTTCTAACACCAACACAGATCAAGGAAGCCAAAACCTAATCTTTTGTCTCCTCTTTTGATAAAAATTTTTTATTGTCATGTCTCAGTGTGCAAAAATACAATATCATCTTTGTAAAAAAATAAAAACAAAAAATAGAGCACTCTTGCTGTGGATTTAGACAAAAGTCTAACAAAATTTCCTAACACTACAGTAACCCTGTTCTCATTATGCCGTAAAATCAAATTAATGAACTTTGATGATGATATACTTAAACCATCAAAACCAATTAAGGCATAATATAATTCAAAATTCACATGCAGAGAAACAATAATCCAGAGAAAATATAATTACAATATTTTGCTGAAGATGGATTTGTACTTTTTAAAATTTCATACTGGTAAGACTTGGATTGATGATAGCATAAAAGATACAGGATACTATGCACTGCATATACATAGCATAATATTTTTCTGAGACAGGGATTTGTGGTATATAGGAAGAAGAGCTCACATTCAAGACTTGGGTTTATTAAAAAAATCTCTTCTGTGCTAGATTCTGGATTTCTACTTTTTTTTTTTTTTTTCCAAAACTGTATCATAGAGCTTAAAAAATTTGATTATACTAGCAGTTTGGTGACATATTGGTAGAGCTGTTCTGTAAATGCTTCAGAAGAAAACTTCTCCTTCACCCTGGCTCTTCCAGCTAGACCCATTGTGGCTTTTAAAGAAGGGTCACGGATGAACTTTTCTATTGCTTCTGAGAAGTGCAAGGGGTCAGGCTCACACAGAAACCCTGTGACACTGTGGATGATGGACTCCAAGGGCCCACCAGAATTAACAGCAATGACTGGACACTGCATGTACATGGCCTCCACAGGGACAATGCCAAAGTGTTCATTGCTTGGTGTGTAAAGCACACATGTGCAGTTATGGAGGAGTGAAATTTTTTGTTTGTCTGAGAAGGACCGCAGGAAGGTCACATATCCTCCAAGGTCAGATTGCTGGACCATTTTCTTCAATTCCTGATAGTGTTCCACGTTCTCCAGGACTCTCTCATCATAACCACCTGCCATGATCAGATGAACCCTCTCCCAATCTTGAGATGTCAATCGTGCACGTAGCTGTACTAGGGCTTCTAGTGCCAAAGACAGATTTTTCTTCCTTTCATATCTGTTAATGGAGAGGAACAGGAATTCTTTTTCTTTGGGGACTAGGTCATCAAGTTTTTCAGGAACAGTTGAGTCAAAGCTGGTGACATTCAGAGATGGGTAGAGAACATCAGGGTCTATGTGAGATAAGGACTTGAAGGTTTCCTTAAAAATGGCAGCTGTGAACTGGCTGTTGACCAAGATGCAGTCTGCCATGCCTGTGGTGTATTCCTCTATCCAGTCAATTGGGGCCCTGTATAGCCTTTTAAGAAAAGAATCTCTCCGGGTGAGCAGCAGATCTGGGAAGTGACAGTAAAACAGGATCTTCTTAGGCCGTCTGGCCAGCTTGAACACTGGGATACAGGCAGACACCTAACCAAAGCAAAAATTAACAGCAGATAAAGTGACTGTTCAACTCAGCCTCAACCACAGCAGAAGAACAGACAACCTGCCCTCCCTACCAGTGGGTGGCTCCATGGGCACTTCTGATTTGCTTTGTATCCTCCTTTCTAAGTCCAGTACAATGACTAGTATATAGAAGGGCAGCAGATATTTGCAGAATGTGTGCTAAACATTCAACACTTCAAGTCCAGTGGTTTCCTCCCAGTGTCATCCAACAGAAATAAAATAAAAACCCAGTAACATTCAACATTTAAGGATGAAATTGATTTTAATATATTTTAATCATTTCAAAATGTAATCAATTCTAAAAAATATGAACGAAATGCTTGTTTTTCATATTAAATCTTCAAAATCAGGTTTATATTTTATACTTCAGCATATCTCAGTTCAGACTTGCCATGTTCCAAGTACTCAACAGCCATATGTGGCTACCATGTTGTACAAGGTAGCTGTGGGATCTTTCTCTTCCTAAGGAATTAATAAATGAGCAACAGTAGTTTAGAGCACAGATTCTGGAATCAAGATTGCTACGGTTTAAATCTCAGTTCTTTTAACTGTGTGACCATGATCAAATAATCAACCCCTCTTTGGATTTCAGTTTCTTCCTATGTAACATGGTGACCATCATTAGACAAAAAACTAGTATAGTTTTTATGATTATGAAATGTACTGATTTTTTATACTTACCAATTTATATTAAGAATTTAATATACAGAATGTGCTCCATAAATATCAATCAAAATCATTACTGAGAATGAACTACAAACATTACCAGAGATTTTCTTATTGGGTAACCTTTACAAATCACTTAATCCCCCGCTCCCTTGAATAACACCTGAAGGAGCTGAGGATATGGCTCAGTGGGTAGAGTGCTTGCCTTGCATGCACAAGGCCCCGGATTCATTCCCCAGCACCACAAAACAACAAAACAAAAAAACTAAAACATTTGAAGAAGGTGAGCTTTAGGGATATTGTGCAAATATATACAAACCTGCTTAAAGCAGCAGATATAGAACTTGAATATTCCTACCTCCATGCCCCCTTTTTTTCTCTACCCAGTATATCTCAACTGGCTGACACATGCAGGTGTTTGGAATGTTTGCATTTTTTGAAAAGAAATGACTTCCACATAAGCAAGGATGATCAAAAAAGTAATTGAGGAGTCATAATCAAGGAAACAAATGCAAATATGATGCTATTTCCACTTATCAGTTTGGCAAAGATTAAAATGGTTGATGATATTATTCAATGTGGACAAGAGCACAGAGTAATAGGCTCTATCACAGACTGAGGGAGATTTAAGCCACACAACCTCTTTAGAAAGCAAATTTGGTGACCAGTACTGACATTTAAAATGAAGTGCTCTTTGACCTACAACTTTATTTCAAGGAATTCACTCAAAGGATGTTTGCAGAAGTTAACAAAAAAGTGTAGAAATGTTTACCACACCACCAGCATCCTTCAACAGAATGCATAAATTATGTTAAATTCAAACAAAAGTGCATTTCCTGCCATTAAAAAAAATGAAGTGAATCTCTGTAATGATATCTAAAGATTCTCCAAATAAGAGATTTTTGCTGGGCTGGGGATGTGGCTCAAGCGGTAGCACGCTCGCCTGGCATGCGTGCGGCCCGGGTTCCATCCTCAGCACCACATACAAACAAAGATGTTGTGTACGCCGAAAACTAAAAAATATTAAAATTATTTCTCTCTTTGCTGAAAAAAAGCAAAGTGCTCAATAGTAGGTATGTCATAATCCCAATTATGTACAAATAAGATGTATCTATAAACAGATACACACATACTGGTATGCCACAACTTTTGGGAGGATACAGGACTTTTACACTGTATTCTTTAATACTACTTAACATTTTAGTTTAAAATTAAAAGTCCTGAAGAAATGTTACTTTTTAAAATGAAAAATTGAGTGTTGGAAAAAAGTCTAGAATAGCCACAGGTAAAGAATTTGGACTTTCCCTCAAAGACCAATAAGGAGCCATGTTAAAGTTTTATCGGGGATATAATGTGTTTAGTTGGGTGTTTTATTTTTAATGTATTTTGAATTTTGAGACGGAATCTTGTCCCGGCCTGGTCTTGAACACACAACGCTCCTGCTTCGACCTCCCAGCTTCGTGTTTTAACACCAAGACATTGCTGATGGATTAGGGTGGCCTGGAAGCAGAGTCAAGGAGTATAATGGAAAAGAGGGAAGACAACACACGAGTTAGATGTAAAAGGTGACAGAAGTGGACCGCTAATGCTAATGTGCTTTAGGGCTATCCCCAAGTCCCATCTGTGGCAGAGCGCCCGAAGACCTGGTTAAAATGCAGATTTCTGGCCCCACTTCAGGGCTCCAGGAAGAAAGTTTCCTGGAATGTGAGCCCTGCGACACGCAACGACTAGAAAACAGTCTCAATCGCGGTCTACAGGCCAGTTCCGACCTACACTGGGCAGAGGTCCTCCCTCCGAGGCCCGGTGGCCTCCTCACCTGGTCGCACACAACCACGTCGAATTCCTCATCTGCGAGGAACAGCACGTAGAGCGCCAAGAAGATCATGCGCACGTAGGCGCAGACCGCAGCACCGCGGCCGCCCCAGCCCAGGCTGCGCGGCAGCCAGTCCCCAGCGCAGCGCACGGGTAGCTCGCGACTTTCAGCGAAGCAGTGGCCCGGGTCATAGTGTGCTGTCCAGATCTTCACTCTACACCCGCGCGCCTGCAGCGCCAGCGCCGCGTCCAGCACCAGCCGCTCGGCGCCGCCGACGCCCAGATCTGGGTGTAGGAACAGCACCGACGGGCCAGGCCCAGGACTCCCTCCCGGATCCTGCCTCTGCGCCATGGCCCGGAAGCCGCGTCTACACCCTGAGCCCGAAAGAGGGCTTCCCGCAAGCTCCGCCCCCGGAACCCGCTGGCCACTGAGGGCTGACTCCGCCCCGCCGCGCGTGCGTCCGTTAGGACACATCAGCACAAATATGTGGTCGCCTAGTAACTGCCGGAGAAAATTTCTCGTCTGACTTGGCTATAGCCTCCCTGTGGGAGACATTTGTCCCCGTGAAGGAAGCTTTTAACCAAGGAAAGGATACTGACGGTCTGTGCTTTCCACTCAGCCAAGTCGCTACAAGCAGGATTTCTACAGGCACATCGTGGGGCAACCCTAGCGTCCTTGGAGTCAGCGAGGACCCTGCCAGCAGGTTTGGGGGCGGGGCCTGGGCCAGTCTCTCTACCCGTGGGTTCTCAACGCGACCGGCAACTTTCCTGCAGTCTCCTCAGTTCCCTGTCTACCTTCAGCATGGTATGCGGCCCCAGACTTCTCTTTACTCCCGCCTCTCCCGGGAGTGCTGCCTCTTGCCTTGTGTCTCGCTCTTCCCCCGGGGTTCCCCTGCTTCCCCAAGCTTCGAATGCGGGTGCCGGTCTCGGCGGTGTCAGCCAGCGGACCGGGGTGGGCCCGCGACGTTCACCGTCTGTCTTGTTTTTCTCCTTCTGCAGCCAGGTCCGACCCCCAGTGGCACTAACGTGGGCTCGTCTGGGCGTTCTCCCAGCAAAGCGGTGGCGGCCCGGGCGGCGGGGTCCACTGTCCGGCAGAGGTGAGGATCTCCGCGGCCCACCCTCTGGCGGACTTCGGAGAGTTGTGCCCTGAGATTCGTTGGATAAGGGGAGGAGACCTTTGGATAGTAAGACTTACAAGGGCAAGATGAGCCTGAGGTGACGTGACCATTGGGAGGGAACTCAGTTAGGGGGTGCCACTCTTAAAAAATAAAAACTAAACTGGACAACTTTGAAAAAATGAGGTCATTAAACTAATGTCTGTGAACTTGAGCTTTTGCCCTCACATTACCATCAGGAGGTTCCCTACACACTTAAATTTAAAATAACTTGGTGGCAAAACTTTCTCCTTTAACTGTAACCGCCTCCCCCCACCCCATAGTGTCTTCTTACTTCCGTATGGCACTGCCATACAGTCATTCACTCAATACCAGAAACTTAAGCATCATTTTTTTTTCTCATGCTCTCCGTGCAGTCATATACTAGACTTTAAATTCTGCATGAAAAATCTTCTCATTAGTTCATTTCTTCTCCATTTCCCGTGTCCTTTCATCTACTTTTGCATCAGTGGCTAACTTTTTTGTCCAAGCCATTTACATTCCAATCCACCCTCCAGTCCCCTTTACTCTTCTGATTAGTTTCTTTGTTAGGTTTTCCTTGCTGATCATTTAGAAAAGAGCGACACCAAGGATTGGTGGTCTTTCCAGTCTAACCTCTCTCCTCCATCTCTTCTGTAATCTACCATTAGTGAATTTTTTTTTTTTTTTTTTTTTTACTGTTTTTTGAACTGACTAGCTCCTAGCTTGGTTTCTCACCCCCAGTTTATATTTATTTTCCCAAACTAGCTTAGGTTATTTCCTTGTGAGACCTCTGACAGTAGGCAGAGTAGCTACTATCCCCCCCAATACCATTTTGTTCATGTTATTTTAAGACCACTTATGTTTCCATATTTATCTCCTACTTTAGGTTTTGATAGAGCAACTGCTCAAGTCTTCTCTCTCCCCATTTTCTATAAGTCCTAACAAAATGATGAATTAATGAAGGGATCAAGCAACCCTAGTGTTTTGGGATTTTTGAAGTAACTAGTAAGGTGGCATCTAGAGAGGAGATGAACTTAGGATCTATGAAAACTCTCCTTAAGGATGTGAAGAGGGATGATTAAGATAGAAAATCTAGATTTATGGAAGAAAATCTAAAACTGATGATTTGAAAGTACATGAACTATTTTAACTCAGAACAAGAAATTCTAATAGGCCTGTCAGAAAGAGTATCCTGAAGAGAGAATTGGCAGTACTGAGGCAGGGAAGTTTGGCAATTTAAGAGTTTTTAGAGAAAGAGCAAATGTTTAACTCACACATATAAATGTGCTATGTGCATAACTTGTTTACATAATAAATAAGAATGAAGTAACAAATGAGTGGATAAATGCAACTTCTAAAGTTGTGAAAAAAAAGTTGATGTCATCTTTTAGGTTCAGTATGGTAGGGCTACCGTAACTGAGAACATTTTTTTAAAATTTATTTTTTATTTATAGATGAATATCCTTATTTTGTTTTTATGTGGTGCTGAGGATTGAACCCAGTGCCTCACACATGCTAGGCAAGCACTCTACCTCCGAGCCACAATCCCAGCCCTTGAGAATATTTTTATGTCATTGAGAGACCCTGCAATAGTCTATTCTACAGGTTTGGTCCTGGTTAAGTATTACTTCAAGAATATAATGTAAAAGTATTGGCTAGGAACATATTCACATTTTGTAAGTCTTTGAGAAAAAGTTGAAGCTAATGGTTAATAATAATGCTGTTATAGTTTGAAGATTTGCATTCTACATGAATGAAGTAATAGAAGTGATGCAGGACTTAAATGATATTGGGCTGGAGTTGGAGTCTTTCCTCTGCTTGATTCAAGGTAAAAGGACCTTTCTGTGAGGATGAAAAGTAACAATAATGCATTAAAAACTGTAGAACTCTGAAGTGCTACACAGTATTCAAGCAGAATTAATGGGATTCAGGAATATTAAGATGGTAGTATATTAAGATGGTCATCAAGTAATTATTAGGGGTCTACTACATGCCGAACACTGTTGTAGCTTGAACGATATATCTGTGAACAAGATAGTCAGGGTTTGTCCTCATGAACCTTGTATGCCAGTGTGGCATATTTATTTTGCAAGCCAAATAAATAAGTAACATAATTTTAGGCAGTAAAGGCTATGAAGAAAATAAAGCTGAGTGGGGAAAAGAGAGTGTAGGGATAGGGTGGGGGTGGATAGTGTTTTTAGATAGGGTGTTCAGAGTGGTATTTGAGTAGAGAACTGAAAGAAGTAAGGGAGCAAATCATGAGGTGGTCTGGAGAGGAATAGACTTCTAGGTGGAAGGAATGGTTAAGTGTAAAACTGAGGTCAGTGAACTTGGCTTGTTTCTCAAACAGCCAGCATGAACTGTTATAGAAGGAGGAAGGCAGTTACAGGCCAGAAAGAATTGATAAAATAGATCTCAAATAGAAATTTAAGAGATTAAAGTGGGCTCTGTTATTAACCTCTGCTTAGTTCCTAGTGATGGAATGAGGTATTTTGACTATATTTTGGTATTTCTAGGGGCCCTGATTTTCAAATCCTCTGCTGTGTCCCATGTACCACCAGATGTAAGAAATATTAAAAGAGGTTACACTGATTCTGCTGGGGGTACTGTAATTCCAACTTTGAAGGCAGGAAATTGAGAGAATATTGACAAGAATGTGGGTCCTAGTCCTGGCTGAGCCAGTGACTTACCATGTTGACAATGGGTTTTACCTTTTAGGTCAAATTTCTCTTTAGGAACAAGGAGGAAAGTTTCAGGTACCTGCAACGTGGGTTAAAGGCTGTTTATCTTTGAGTGAAAGCTTTTCAAAGTGCATGAGTTATTCTGTAAATTATATTTGTTATTCACAATGAGTTTTTCCATAGAAACAGTTATACAAATAGAGTTGTAAGTGCCTAGTTGACCAAGTAGCCCATAATTAATGTGTCTGAAATATAATTCTCTAGTACATAGACCAAAATTATTGTTTGACACTAATTGCTTTCAGAGTTATATCATGAACATAGCTTTTCCTGCTGGAACCCAAACTGGAAGTAGACCTTGATTCATCCCCTCATCAGTAGAGAAAGCTCCTTGAGCTGTAGACAATGCTTTTTGCATTTAGAGTGTGATGTAAAAGCAGGGTGAGGTGGCCATTAAGACCAGAGTTGGGAGGAAAGCAAGAGGAATTGGGTTTTCACTTGCATTTCCTCCCAATATACTCTTCCCTTTTTCAAAAATCTAGAACCTGCAGTCCACATCTACTGGAATGGTATTTTAAGGGAGTGTATATTGGGACTTGGTTATAAGTGCATAACTTGTTTACATAATAAATAAGAATGAAGTAACAAATGAGTGGATAAATGCAACTTCTAAAGTTGTGAAAAAAATGGGGGCAGGAAATAAGACAGGGTTTTCCCTCTCTGCTCTTTATTTCTGCTCACTTAGGACTTCTGAGTTGGTGATAAGTGGGCTGGAAAAGATTTCTTTTGACTTCTCCTTCCACCACTTACTACTTACCTCCCTATTATACACTAGCACAGGGTGGGGATGAGCAGCTGGGATTGGGATAATGTGTGGATAATTGCTGGGTGGGGTTCCCTAATGGCTGAGGGGTGACCCCAGAGAGGAGGGAATGGACTCCCTGGGCCTGTTCCTGGTCAGCAGTATCAATGCTGCTTGTCTGCTGTCTGCCAGGGCTGCCTGTCCTATACCTCATCTTATAAGCCTTGTCCCTTTGGGAGGGACAGTTCTGTTTGGGTGTTTTCTCCATTTTTCACATCCTATCTCTCTGTCCAAGATGTATGGTCAGTATATAAAATTGACAAAAACAAATTACAAAGTTCTTTTTCATAAAATAAAATATATTCCATTTTTGGAACCTGGATATAATTGAAGCTTATGCTTTTTCTTCTTTTTTTTTAGTAAATATAGTAATTTGAATATCTTTTAAAGTAGGATTTTAAGACTGATTATATAGATTTAGGGCATTTTAAAACAGAGGTTTATTACTTGACTTCACCAAAATACATGTACACAGAAACTGAAATGCGCTGTCCAAATTAGAAGACTGTATATGGTGGGCAATGGATGGGTGCTAGGGTCAGAACTGGGTCCACATTCCCTGTTGGCCACCTGCTGGCCATGTGGTCTTAAGACACTTTGCTTAACCTTCTGAATCTAATTTTCCTCATTTTTGAAATGAGAAATAGTAACTACCTTTTAGGGTTATTGTATACATTGCCATGAGACAGGTGCTTACTTCATAGTGGTTATGATCATACAGTAAAAGCAGGAATTTGAGTCTTAATAGCAAAAAAATTTTTCTTATTGGTTCTTTAACCACATCATGGTAGCATTTGTTATAATGCTATTAAAAGAATTTCCAAGAAAAGTCTGTTGGTAACATTTTTCTCTTTCACAGGAAAAATGCCAGCTGCGGAACAAGGAGCGCAGGCCGCACGACTTCAGCAGGCACTGGGGGGATGTGGCGATTCTACACAGAAGATTCACCAGGGCTCAAAGTGTAAGTCTTGGGAGCAGACCTTGTGTATCTGTCCAGTGTGGCAGAGTAGAGCAGTGCTGTCTGTCTCTGCCACATGTGGCACTTGGCTCCTCACAACAGCTTTGTTTGTGTCAATTGGGCTCAATTTGGTTTGCTTATTTTTCACTTGGTTGGCCAGGTTAGGACCTGGAATGACATCTCTTCATGGAGTGAGTGAAAGGAGAGGGAGCTCATCATGTAGCTATGTCAGAGTAAATGATAGGAACAGAGAGAACTGGAGGGGATACTGATTAATTAGATGATTGCTCTTCAATTTCTTCAGTGTTCTTGCCCCACACTGAGAAGTAGGAGTAAACATTCAAATTAGGTGATTTATCAGCATTCTGCTGGAGGCATTCACTGATATTAAGGCCTAATGGATGTTTTCCCATTATACTACGTTACCAAAAGTCCTCTAGTCACCTTGCCTTTGGTGGGTGGTGAGTGGATTTGGGAAGATGAACTAATCACTTGCCAAGTTTTCAGACTTGGGGAGTGCTCACTAGGTGATGGGAAGTGGGCATCCAGGAGACCATACCTGGCTTTCCTTGCTTGCCAGGGTTTCTGGTACTGTGGCAGACTTAGTCCCAGATCAGGTTTCCTGATGAGTAGGCTCCAGAACACTGCTACTTATAGCTTTTCCCTGACTAAACTCAGTGGGGTGAGGAATTGGAATAATAATGGCAAATTTCATTTGCATTGCACTTGGTGCTTTGCAAAGAACTTGAGTATCTACTTTCTGGTTTGATCTGTTCAGCAGTCCTGTGAGGTGGGAGATAATGCCATTTGAAGATGGTAAAGCTCAGGTTTAGAGAGGCAAAGTGACGTGCTGAAGACACAGAAAAAGATGGAACCAGATATTCTGTTAAGTCCCATGCTATTTACATGTCTGTCTGGTAGAAAAGAGACAAATTGGATTAGTTTAATTGGACCAATAGCTTTACTTGGATTACAGATTGTTTATGGGGCTTCCCTAGAATTCTTGATATTTGGTTTAATTCATGTATTGATTTTTTTTCCCTGTTATATTAGAGATTTGAAATGTAAGAATATATTTAGGAAATAACTTGGGGAGTTGGGGATATGTGAGTTAGTATCATTCTGACTGACAACCTTTTGGTATGAGTATTTCAGAGAGGAATTTTGAATTCAATAGCTCTTGGGATGTCCAGGGGATTTATTTTAAACTCTTCCTTCTCAAGTGGGTGGGAAACCTGTTTTCCTGTGGGTAAATCTTCCTGTGCTTGCTCTGAGCTCCTTGCTGTGATGCAACCAGGCTTGTGAGTCCCCCCCAGGATTGGTAGAGACTATTCCTTGATGTCATACCACATTCTTATCATATCAGAGATAGGGATTTTTGGTGAAAGGACACAGTTGGAAATTTTTACCTACAAATCTACATCTTGGAATAGTCAAGCAACATCTTGGAGCTTGTTTTTGGCTCATTCTAGGAGTTCAGAGTTATTTCAAGTTAATGTTGACAGCATTTTACGAGAGCTTACTATACGTCAGTGTTGTATGTGTGTTAATGTACTTTATACCTCAGCCGTCCTATAAGAGATACTGTGATTGTTTCCACTTTATAGATGAGGAAACTCAGACTTGAAGAAGGTAAGTAATGGGGGCCACAGTCACAGCTTGTGAGTGACAGAGCAGGTTTCCAAGCCCTAGCACTTTATTTCTGTGAGCTGTTCCCTCAGCATTATGCCCTGTGGCTGATGCTGCTCCAACATTGCCTTAAAGAAAGTAAGATCCAGTGCAGCGTGAGGATAGTCTCTGTACAGATGCCTTTAAATTTATTTACACCCTTAATTGTATGTATTTTGGAAAAACAAAATAGTAGTGTAGCGAAGACTTTAATCTCTGTGCATCATTCATTGTCCAGTCATGGTTTCTGTTACTCCTGCTACCTCACTGGGGTTTTTCCATTGCCTTGACGATTATGAAGATTTCTTTTCTATGGTCTTTCTTACTCTCCACTCCCCATTTGTATCTGGAAGATGAAGTGAGACATCTTGAACTCCCCAAAAGTGGTGAGGGCAGGAAGAGACATAGAGGTGGGGTCCTAAAATGCACATTCATAGCTTGTGAAGATCAGGGAGTTCTTTAATGAACCCATGAACAATTCCCAATTGGAAAAACATTCCATTTAGGGAAGGGCTGTGTTAATCAGCTGTGACCAAAATACCTGATAAGAACAACTCAGAGGAGGAAAAGTTTATTTGGCCTCATAGTTTCAGAGGTCTCAGTCCATGGTGGTTCAACTCCATTCTGGACCCCAGGTGAGGCAGAACATCATGACAGAAAGGTGTGGTAGAGGAGAGCTGCTCAGTTCATGGTTGGGGGCAGGCCATCGGAAGGGAGCATGGATGGATATAGTTCAGGCCACAGCCCCCACCCCAGTGAGCTTCTTCCTTTAACCATGCCCCACCTGTCTACAATATATGTGGTAGTCACTTCACAGTTTAATCCATTAAATGGATTAATCCAGTGATAGTTAAATAGCTCTCATAATCTTTTCATTTACCTCTGAAGATTCCTCTATTGTCTAACACACAAAGCTTTTTGGGGGATATTAAAGATCCAAACCATAACAGGCAGACGAGTAAAATCTCTTTTCTTCCTACATTAATATATAAATATACGTCAGACTCATTGCATGCTGCCTAGAGTGTTTGCTCTTTGAAGATGGAAATGTTGAGATGGCAAAGTGAGCATATGTGTGGAATCAGAATACCTGAGTCTAAGTCTCTCTTGGTCTTCTGGCTGTGTGTTTTTAGGAAGATAATAATCTCTCTGAGCCTCAGTTTTATTTATTTATAAAATGAGATTAATACTTGTATTCCTTTGTCATGAATTTGTTGTACAAATCAAATGGTATGATATATTTAAAAACACTTTTGAATTATATAATGTGATGCTTATTTTTGCATATCTAATACATTATAGTAAACAATGAAGTTTGTCTTTAAATAAGTCTTAATTTGAGAAAAGCGGTTTACTTGCCTTTTTTTCCCTCTTGAATGCATCTTAAGTGCTTCCCCCTTCCTCCCGCTTTACTCCTAGGCAATCTTTAGTATTAAATATAATATTATATTATCACTAAAGTAAGCATGCCTTCTCTTCTTATTTCTAGTGGCCCTGTTCCAGTATTGGTTATGAGTCTTCTGTTCATCGCTTCTGTATTTATGTTGCACATTTGGGGCAAGTACACTCGTTCATAGATTCGGCTCCATCCATCTGTCAACTGAAGAAGAAGGAAAAAACCCAACATATCTTGGACCAAAAGTATAGTGATTTTCTGTTCATGAGAAAGAAATTTTCTGTAAGCTTATTGTTTTACAGGGAACTGAACAAGAATTGATATTGAGGAATCATTTTTTTCTATGACTAATAAACTTTGTAATTCATTTATACTGGAAATCATTGCTGGTGCCTCACTGTTAAGGCCCTTATTCTCTTTACCTTTAGATTTATAAGTGAGTATGAAGAAAATTTGTCTTGTGGAGATTGTGTTCTTTGTTGGGCTGGCAGTTCCTTATACAACCCTGTAGTCATTCAAATCCAAGATACTTTAATTGGCCTTGTCTTGTTTTCTTCAAGTTATTTCTGTCCTGGTGATTGTCATTTTGGGTATTCTGCAGTTTGCAAGGAGTGTGCCTATGACTCCCATGAGGCAGATCTGTGTTCAAAGGCAGCTGGTACAGGGGAACAGTCCTGGAAGTCAGAAATCAGAAATCTTGGATGAAATATTTGCTCATTCTGTTCTTTGTCTCTAAAACCATAGATAATAACTTGCCTCTTCTTTCTCCCAGTTCTTAATTCTGTACAGTACACTTACCTCTTATTTCTAAACCTATTTTAAAGGGATTTATTTGATAAATTAGATTTTATCAAATAAAATTTTGTTTTCACTTTGAGAATTAAAGACCTTTATAATCAGAGTGAGATATTAGCATTTCTACAATGAGTTGATATAATTCAGTCCCAAAATAAAAGTTTCTGAAGATTGGCTTAGCATATGCTGCCACACTCTGATTAAGTGTTCAGTTACTGTTAGGCCTGAGGAATTACCAAGAGTTGCTCAAAGGTAGCACGTTCCAGGAGTCTAGGACTCTAAACCACAATTTCCAAAGAAGTGGTGGGACCTGTAAAGTACATTATTGTCCAACAAAATCACAAAACAATGAAGAGATATGTTGAAAAACAGACAATTTAAAAATATATCCTTCTCATACATTAAGCCTATTTCTTTCTTTCTTTTTTTTTTTTTGAGACTGAGTCTTGTTATTGTTGATGAGCCTGGTCTTGAACTTGCATCTGCCTTCCAGTTAGCTGGAATTAGGGGCATGTGCCACTGTGCCAACTAAAGCCAATTTTAAAAATTCTTTGAACAGTTAAATGATATCCAAGTTCTTTAAAAAAATCATAACCACATAGTAGTTGTGTGGTCCTACTGTGTCCATAGGACCATAAGTGGCCAAAGTGTTAAATTTAAATGATGAAGTATGTATCTTTATAAAACTTAATTTTTTTTTTTTTTTTTAGTACTAGGGATTGAACCCAGGGCTTAACCACTGAGCCACATCCCCAACCCATTTGTATATTTTTATCTTGAGATAGGGTCTCACTGAGTTGCAGAGGGCTTCGCTAAGTTGCTGAGGCTGGCTTTGAACTCAGATTCTCCTGCCTTAGCCTCCTCAGCCACTGGGATTATAGGCGGGCAGTACCGCATCTGGCTATAAAGCATTTCTTAGAGCAATATGTTAGTATCTGTGCTGTTACAAATCTTAACAAATGACATTTTATTGGGAAATAATTGATGAAAAACTAGTTGCCTTGTATCCTGCAAATTGCTTATTGCACAAAGCAGTTGTCTTCATTTTTGAAATGCAGAGAAAAGTCTTGATTTCATTTAGAATAAATTAAATATGACAGTATCTATAAGGGAATTTTCCCCTGATATTCAGATTGGCAGTACTAATAATGGTGAAAAGTTATGCCCTTAATTTGGAAAAGTAATTGTGTGTGTGTTCCCTGGAGGCGGGGATGCTGCAGCCACTTGGGGGCGCTCTTTAGTGGCAAGGGCTGCATCGTCTTTGTTGCACTCGTCTGCTTAGCCAGGGTCTCTAGTGAATGGATAGTTGAAAGCCACTGAGTTTTCTAATCCAGTGATTTATAAGAAGATGCTAGTTTTCAGTGGCAGAATGAGGAGATGCTTCATTCAACAGAAGGAGGAGAAAGAAAATTGGGAGTTGGGTGTAGAGATAAGACAACATCTATTATGTCGCTGCTTTTGGCTCAGTGGTACAATGCTAATATCATTACTGAGAATCTTAAGTGTTCAAGCTGTTCTTTTTTTCCCCCCAATTTTTATTGTGGTAAAATACTCATAAAATTTACCATCTTACCCATTTTTAAGAGAACAGTTCAGTGGCGTTAGTACATTCATGTTGTGCATCCATCACCACCATTTACCTCTAAAACTCTTTCTTCCTTGCAAAAAGAAAACTTTACCTGTTAAACAATAGCTTCCCTTCTCATAGTCCCTGGTAACCACCACCCCACTTTTTGTCTTTATGATTTTGACTGTGTTCCTCATATGAGTTCCTCATATTGTCTTTTTGTAACCTGCTTATTCCACTTAGCATAATATCTTCAAGATTCATCCATGCTGTAGCATATGTCAAGATCCTTTTTTAAGACTGAAAAGTCATTGCATTTCATGTGGAAAGCACATTTTGTGTCTCTTGCTTTTTAAATAGGTGTTTCTAGACTACTGTTTGCTGAGCTCCAGGGAACCATAAGCTAATCATCGTTTTTTCAGAAGCCTAGCAAATTAGATGTTTACCTGAGTTAAGGTTATGTTGGCCCAAAGAATGCTCTCCAGCACCCTTCACTGTGGGCTATCCTTCTGATCATTTTTGAGTGGATCCACAAGCCAGTAGGTGCTGACTCCAAGTAATTAAACAAAATTGGGAAAGTGAGTTAATTTCTAACTGTGGTTTGGAGAAATGGTGTTAGGGAAAAGCTCCAAAGTTCTTGAGACTAGAGAAGGACAGACAGACTAGGATATCTGGGCTGGGGGAAGCAGCTCTGTGCCTAAAATGCCTGTAGCTCCAGTTTTCACATCTTTCCTAGTTTATACTTTAGTTTTTTTACAGGTGCCAGGAGCTAGGGCTCCCACAGGAAGAATTGGAAAACATTTTGAAATCATGCAAATGTTGGTATCAAGTTGAAAATGTCCACAAAGCTGGATTCATTGAACAGCAAACATTTAGAACTGTGGAGCTCCTGAATGCATGGAGCCATGTTCTTGTGGGCTCCAGAGCCATTGTCCCTCCCTCCAGTGCTGGGGGAAGAGGGTTCAGGCCAGAACCAAGTTTGTTTGACTCTTTGGGTGCATTTCTAGGACTTCCAAACTTACTGTACCCCATCTTCTGGACTTAGAAGTGTTTCTGACCTGGACCTACAATTTAACAGTTGCAAGATCCTGGGTGACTCGCTTCCTTTCTAGGGCTTATTGTTTTTATGTGTAAATGAGTATGTGGGTGTTAACTCCCACCAAAAAGGAAGATTAGATGAGGAAAAAGAAATAATAGTGCTTTATTAAGTAGCTAATGGTTAAGTGTGTATTTTCAATAATTTTAGAGATAATGGTTGCCCAGGCTGGTCTCAAAGCTCCTGGGCTCAGGTATTCCTACCTCAGTCTCCTGAGTAGTTGGAACTATGGGTGTATGCACTGTGCGCTGTTTTTTTTTTTTTTTAAATTTAGTTAACAGTCAAATGAGGAGTTTGCTGTTGGCCCCATTTTATACAGAAGTAAACTGAAGTCCAAGCTGCTCAGTTGGTAAGTGGAAAAGCTGGGACTTAACTTCACATCTTGGACTTACCCACTAGAGTCACACAGATGGAATTCTGAAGAATTGGGATGTGGGTAAGGGATGGGTGTCACAACACAGACTTTGACAATGGCACTTTAAAAAGTAATACAGTTCAACGAAATGCCACACTATCATGTGATCTGTTTCAGGCATTAAGTAGCTTTTTAGTGTGAAGGAACTGGTTGTCTAGTTCAGTTCTTCTGTGTTCATTCTATGGCTCTGTGGTGTGGGGGAAGCATGGTGTTTATTCATTCAGCAAACTTTTGCTGAGCTCTAAGTGCCATGCCCTCTTAGTGGGATTTTAGAAGTGACCTGGGAAGGAGGTCTATAGCTCATTCTCGAATGCTAAAATCCTGTTCCCACTTGGGACTACCAATTATAAATAACTACGTGATTATGGAGAGCCCTTTCAAAACCCCCCTGCCATTGGTGACATTGGGTAGTTGGGACCACAGATCGAACTAGTATGTTGGTAGTGCGTGGGCAGTGATGGGAGGGATTGCTGCTGGAAAATCATACTGTGTGGTCACCTGTTCAACAGGGGAAAGCTCAGGGGTCCTGGGATCCCCTAGCTGGAAGAGGTGAGAGTTCATGGCTCTTCTCCATTGTACCACAGAGGAGATGGGCCGAGAGAGGGAGCAGCTTACTTGAAATTATGTCATGTCTATACCAGAGTAGAGGCCAGAACTAGGCTTCTTTCTTCCTGCCTGGGGGCTTCTTCCCAGTGCTGTGTTGTGAACATTATCTTGAGCCTGGCTGTGGCCAACTGGCCCCCTACATGGTAGGCTACGGGAGCAGATGAACTGGGGGGTTTCCACCAGTGGGCAGTGTTAGTCATGGAGAGGAGTTAGGGCCTCAAGGTTAGTAAAAATGAAATGGATTACTCTTGTTAATTTAGGAGGAACTCAACAGGTTCATGAGAATTTAAGGGGAAATAGAATAGGGAGAAGTAGCTGGCAGAACGATGTTTTGAATTTATTCTCTTTTGTTCTTTTATTTATAATCTCTATAAGTCAGTTGTTCCAGGGGTATGGTGTGTACAAAGTTGTGTGCCAAGTAATAGTTCTCTGACAGAAGTGACTAAAATTATGATTTTTACTTAAGTTTTTCCACATTGTTATGGGTTAAATTTTGTCCCCCCAAATTCCTATGTTGAAGTCACAAGCCCTAGTACCTCAGAATGTGACCTAATCTGTCTACAAGATATCTGCAGAGGTAGTCGAATTAAACTGGGCCTCATCCAATAGGACTGGAGCCCTCCTGAGAGGGGCAAGGGTGCACCTAAGTAGCCACATCGGGAATGGCATGTGAATTGGAAGACTGTTATCTATGAGCCAAGGAGCAGCTCTTTCCTCAGAGCCCTCAGAAGGAACCGAACCCACCAGCACCTTGACTTTGGACTTCCAGCCTCCAGAACTGTGAGACAGTGCATGTCTGTTGTTTCAGCCACCCTGTTAGTGGTACTTCATCATGGCAGCCCTAGCAAACTCAGACACAATGTATTAAAAGGGAAGCCCGTCAATTCCCAGCGGTGCTGCTCAAAATCCCCCTCTTGGTCTCCCTGGTTCTTTCACATCTGCATCTCCTATGCAGCCTCCTAATCTCTACTCTGAAACTTCTTCCCCACCTTTAGCCTGGATGACTTTTATTTTTCAAACACCTCTCCTTGAGAAATAAGAAACCAGCATTATCTCTTTCTTTCTCTCAAAGCGACTTTTTGATCATTGATTTTACACATTCTAGTTATCTTCCTCTTGAGAAAGGCGGAACCTGGATCTGAAACACAAGCATTTTGACTAGATATGGATATATATTTTTTGCCCCTTTGTAAACAAGCTAGTCTCTGTTGATGTACAAGGTGAATGTTAGTTCTATTTAGATTGTTTTGTGTTGAGATTTGGTCATCTGTTGGTGAAAGGAGAAAAATCCCTTGTTCTGACTTAGAGAACAAGATGGCTTTGGCTGGTCGTCAGAGAATTTGGTATCCTAGCATAGTGGTTGACAAGCATAATGCCACCAGTAGAGTTTGGGCCAGTGAGCACCTGGTGCGGCCAGCCAGGATTTGATGGAAAACAGCAGCCTGGGGAGCCAGATCCAAGTTAGCGCTCGTGTATATTATCCTTGCATTCCTAGAAAGATCTCTATTTGGTTGTTTGCTGAGGAGAGTTACCATAACTGGCCAGCCATTGCTATTTTTGGGAAGTCCTGTTTGCAGGATTGGCCCCCGTGTTTGGAAATTTGGCATTTGAGCCGTTTGCCAACTGATAAGGCCGATCGACAATGTGGTTTATCCTGGACATCAGTTTTCTTTCTGAGAGTTTGGAATTTTGGCAGCTTCCAGTCTGAAGAGGCCTCTGTGACCAGCCACTAATAAAAACCCTGGGTGTTCAGTGCCTAGCAGGCTTCCTGGGTGATTGTTGTACCTTTTTTCACTTCTGGAGAAAGGAACATGCTGGTGTCCCTCACAGGAGGCCAAGGTAGAGGAAGCCTGTGCATGCATTTGTCCACCCCACCTGAGTCCTTTTCCTCCGGTACTCTGTTGTGTGTCCTTTCATTGTGATGAGACTTACCCATGAGTACAACTATATACTGAGTCCTGTGAGTCATTCTGGATAATCACTGAACACATGGTAGTCTTGGGGACCCTGAAACAGTCACAGTATTTTAAACATGCCTTAGGTTCTGTTTGCTCTTTATTGCATATGTTATCATTATTCTTCAGTTTGACTCCCATTTATCAAGGTTTTAGTTCACGTACACTCTTCTAGACATCTTGACATGCAGCAGTCTCTCTCTCTCTAAATCTGTTCAGGTTGCCACTGTGACCTCGTTTTATGGATGAGAACACTGAGGCCCACAAAGGTGGAGTGACTCACCCCCCATCATGTGGCTACTGACTATAGTAGTGCTGGGAGCCTGGGCTATGTGCTTCTAAGTTAAGGTGACAACCATGCTCGTTTTCTTCCTGAACTTGAGGATTTTCCAGGACATGGGACTTTTGAGGGCTAAATCTGGAACAGTCCTGGGCAAACTAGGACAGTTGCTCACCCTGCTTCAAGTTTACTGTCTTTTTTAAAAAAATGCTTCATCTAACTGGGTGCTTCTATTCTCCTGCAGAAGGGCTTGTCCCCATTAGGTTTTGTGCATATTTAGACCCAGATTGGAAGTGCTGGACACCTGGTCTCAAGGACAACAATCTCCAAAATACCTTTTCTTGGTGCCAAATGCTTGCCTCTCCAGCCCCGATTGCTTTGCTTGGCGCGTTGGCCCTCTCCTCTCCCCCCAGCCCGCCCTTCCCCGGCTCTGCCCACCACATTTTTCAGCATTACTGGTTTTAATTTCCTTTACCATCCCCTTTGCAAAAACTTCTTTCCTGATTTAATTACTATTTCTCTTAATTCAATTTCATTCTCTTGATTGTCGTTAAACTCCTAAAATTGTTTCCCCAAAGAATTTAATGGCTGGGCCCTGTGCTGAGAGATTGATTGTTGTCATTTGCCTTCGAACACAGGTGCTTTCTTACTTTGCCTCAATTATCTTTGGGAGGAAGAAAAGTGACCATCCTTCTTCCCAGAGCCTTTCTGAGAATAAATGCTGCTTGGGGGGCTGCCTTGCGAGGGGCGGGGGAGATTCTACTATCTCTAACTTCAGCCTTTGGGAGTAGCCAGAGGATCCCAGGCTCCTCAGGTGGGCTCAGGCCATGAAGGAATCTAGGAACAGTAGCTCCCCTTTGAGGGACAGTGAAGAGGGGCAACAGGCTGACTCTGGTCTCAAGCATCCTGCTCAGCCAGGGTTCCTAAGGAACCAAGGCTGTGGCTCAAAGGAACAGACACACTTTGGGCCAGCAGTTCCCTTCCCTGCATCATCTCTTTTAGGAAACCCGTTTCTTATCTTCAGACATCTTTCTTATGTTCCTATGCAGCACTTTTATGACCCCTGTTCTCAAATTGTTACCCTCTGCCCTATCACCCCGTATAGAATCCTAAAAATGGTTAGCACAGGAGGAGAGAGGACTCCAGGCTGGGGCTCTGGCCACTTCCTGAGATGCAGTTGCTGTAACCCTGCCCCTGTGCAGGCAAAGCACCCAGAAAGGTATAAATTGCAGGCTTGGGGTAGGGCTGGGGGCTCAGCCAAGGCCTCAGGCTCTCTTGACAACTCATGAGCTGAGATCTTGTGGCTCAGCTGCCTCCTTACCTCAGACTCCTTCATGTGGAAAATTGAATCTAATTCCAGATAACATAGACGGCTGACTTTTATGTGAGTTAAATTAAAGACTTGAAGTGTTTAGTACAGTATTTGGCACATAAAAAACCTTAACTAAAAAATATTATTAACACCAAGTAATATTTGGTCTGAGGTAAATCTGTGAATTTCCAACTTTTAGGACTGAAAAGGAAATTAAAGTCCTTTAGGTCACCCTTTCCTCCCTACCTCCTCCTATTTGATTACAAAAAAGTCCCTTATTCGACCTTTGACCCTGCTTGGATACCTCCTGTGATGGGGAGCTCACTGCTCCAGGGGAATCCCTGCTGTCTTTGGGTCAATCTGTATGTCAGTCAGGAGCTCTGTTGACAGATGTGATGTGTTTAAACTGCTTTCCAGTGACAAGGAACAGGGAGCCTTTCCCTGTGCAGCTGTGGTAGTGCAAGCTGCCAGGGAACAGGATCGAATAATCATTTGTAGGTAATTCAGCAAATAACTGAGCGACATTCTCACAGGTGAGGGTTCCAGACTCCTGACTCTGCTTTGCCAGCTCTTGGGAGTCTGATGCAGCTGAAGATGAGGGTCTGGATGAAGAGGAAGACAGCTAATTTAGGCAAGTTTTATAGACAAGGCCTCAAAGATCCCCATGGAACCGTTGAAATCACTCTTTGCCTGGGTTCATGAGGACTCATAAATGATACCTCGTTATGCTCTTTAAATGCCAGAATAAAGAGATTAGTGCTCACAAGGGGCTCCATCCCCATTATTTGGGGGCTGCCTAACTGCATTTATGATGAGGAGGCCCTCGGGGTTTTAGTAAACTGATTTGTCTAATAAAATCCTCCTGTGGCCCTGCTGATGTGACTAGCTTCATGTCACCTGCTCTGGTGCTATTGAGGCAGTATCAGAATGAATTTTAAGTTCCCATTGTGTCTATTTAATTTTTACTTAAAAGAAAATGATTTTCAAAGTTGAACGCAGATTTTCTAATGTAAATATGCCTAGATACCTAGGTATGAAGAGTTAGAACTGTGCTGTCATATTTATCAACACAAGAATGGGATGATTTAAGGATGGAATTGAAATAGGCAAGTGTGCACTCAGGGCTCATCTGCTTGTAGATCCATATTGTTCCAAGAACTGCAATTTTTGAAACAATGATTCTACGGTCATGCAGCGTATGCTGATATAATGTTGAAGTCATTTTCAGTACTGAATAGGTCTTGTCTTATTTTAAGGATATATTTTATGTAAGTGCTTAGATTGGTACAGCAGGATTGGACCTTAAAACTTAATTTGGCCATTTCCTCTCTGATACTTGTGACAAAATTGAGATTCAGAGAGGTTAAGGGATTAGCTCAAGATCATACAGGTAGTAAATTCAGGGCTGGGATTCAAACCTAGATTTATAAGCTTCACTGTGGTACTCCTTAATCATTTATTAATAATCAAGGAGCCGTAATATGCCTATATGTGCTTGGCTGCACACCTGCATGAGACGGAGGAACATGTATGCATAAACCTGCTTATGGGAAGGAATTGGCCATAACATTGGCCATCACTGGCCATTAGGACTCACCTGGTGCATCCAGTTGCCTTAGTGACTGGTCTCTTTCTCCAATCACTACTGCTCTTGAGTTCCTGCTGTGGCTATGACACAATAAGAAAAAGGCATACCTTGAACTTGGAACAGCTGGTTTTGGAGCCAGTTGCCACTTCACCTGTGTGGCCCTCAGCTTCCTTATTTGTAATAGGTCCCTCCTCCCTGTAATCCTTTTCCTTACTGCAGAACTGTCCGAGTGGATGCAGATGGTCTTGGTTGAAATCTACCCCGTATCGCAGGCCAAGCTGCCCTAGAAGTCTGGTATAACAGGGAAGGGAATAGCTGTGAGTGTTCTCCTGCTCGCCAGCTCTGAGCGCCCCTTTCTTCTGAATTCACTTGGTGAATGGAGCAACTTGCTCTCTCATGTGCCACCATGTCTTGCAGGGGGAATCACTGCCATTTGTGTAGCAGAAGAAACGGAGAGGTTTGGGCCACAGTGTGGCTTGTTTCCTCTACTTTTTAGAGCACCCTTCTGCAGGTACTCTAAAGTTTTTTCCAGAAATTCCCTGCCTTTCGCTTCAATTTAGTTTATCAATTCTCTTTCATTTACAAACTATATTTTGCTGAAACAGAACCTGTAAAACAATACCTTTAGCAAGGTTGAACTTTTCCCCCATGTGAAGGAACCCTGGAGGTAAGTACTTGTCTCAGTGTATTTTGTGCTGCTGTAGCAAAACACCATGGACTGAGTAATTTAGAAAAAAAACCAAGAAATTTATATCCCACAGTTCTGGAGGTTAGGAAGACCAAGGTTAAGGCCCCAGCAGGTTTGGTTGACTGGCGAGGCTGCATCCTCTGGAAGGGCTGAGCACTGTGTCCTCCTGTGGCAGCAGAGCTGGGGAGAGAACTCTAGATAAACACAGTGTGAAAGAGCCTTAATTCTATGAATGAGGGAGAGAAGCCCTAATAACCCGGTCACCTCTTATACAGTCACATTGGCAACACTTGAATTTTGGAGGGGAATTATCAAACCATAGCAACATTCTAGAGCTCACTAATGTCTCTTCTTGTTTTTCTGTTTTGCCATTCTTGGCACAAGTCTGTCATCAGTCAAGGCAACTTCATGATTACAAAATAGCTGTTGCAGCACCAGTCATTGCATCCATATTTTAGGCAAAGGAAGAAGGAAGACCAGTAAAGGCCTTGTCCACTGAGTCAGTCTACTTTTTAGGGGGTATTTCCAAAAGTCCTGTATGTCAGTTTTTTCCTTCATTCCATTGGCCAGAAGTTTGCATGTGGCCTTCTTCTCTGGAAGGGTGGCTAAGAAATCTAATTATTAAGCTGGGCACATTTCCACACCTAAAAAAATCAGGACCCTATATGAGAAGGGAAGAGTAAAGTTTGGATAGGCAGCCAGCAGTGTCAACTCTTGGCCTACCTTTGCATAATCAATGGCTCATTTTTCTATTAAAACTAAGAGGCCATCACATTGCTGAAGGGAGGGAGCCATGGTAGAAGAAATGGCCAGATTTTTCATCAACTGACGCCACTAACAGTCTCTGGAAGTGCAAGGGGCCGCAGAGATTCATCTTCCCATTGATGTGAAATTTACCACCCTTCTTAGAAGGCAAAAGCAGGTACAGTCGCCTTTTATTTTCCTATTACTACTCCCAAGGGTGGTTGTGAGAATCAGAAGACAGATAAGAGAAAGCATGTTATAAACCAGAAATACTGTTCAATGACAGAAATGATCGTAGGTCATTGTTACGAGTGTTGTCATGTGTCCTAAAGCTGCCTGCCCGGTTGAAGAAAAGCTAGAGAGGTGAGGGAGGAGGAGAGAGGAGCCAAGGGGTAGAGGACACAGAGGGAAAGGGAATAGAGGAGAGAGGGGTAGGGGGTAGGGGGTGGGGGGAGAGGGAAGTTAAATTCTCCACGGGAGAAAGGAAGTTGGCTTCCCTCTCAAGTCTGCCTTTCCTCATCTACCTCTGCCTTTCCCTCTCAAGTCTGCCTTTCCTCATCCTCTCTACCCCAGAAGTCCCCAGGTGCCACTATTCACATTCTCCTGTAATAAAAACTTAGCTTTGTGTTTCTTCAAATATAAGAAATGTTACAATAAGAGTAATTTAAGTCAGTTCTTGCAGCCTAAGGCTCTTTTTTTTAAAGGGTTTGGTGCCCTGTTTAGGTTTCCAAAGCAGGTGTTTCCTTGACCTGCCTGGCGGAGGTCCAGCCCCCGCGCCTAGCCTTTCCGGAGAGGCTCTGTGGCTTCCATTCCCCTTCAGTGGCTGCTGGGGTGCTGAGGTTTGCACGCATCTTCTCATGTGGTAAAACTGGGTCCCCGTCACCCCTGTGAGCGGGAGAGAGTCTGAATCACTGTGGCACAGGTGAGATAACGGAGCATAGAGAAGGCGGGTTTCCAAGGCCTCAAACAGGGGAGTCGCAAGACCTGTTTTCGTTTCTGTCTAGGTGACAGGGCGCCACAATTCCATGTTGCTGTCTGTCCCCAGCGGGGAGCCCCATCCATGGATTTTGGTTTAAATTGGAGGGCCCTGGGACATGTCTTTGTACAGGTGGGAGCAAGCGAAGCCACCACAAAGAGAGAAGACAGTCAGACTTTAGGGGGTGGGGAGGAGAGGCGGAGTGGGGCAGTGGCCATCTTTTGACATATGAGTATGCAATTTGCCACTCAGCATGTGCCCGAGGTCCCATTTACTTTCTGTCTCCCATGCTTACAATTATTTCCTTCATGTTCCAACCTGTGGTATTTGCTTTCTCATTCTTCTGCAATTTTTAGTTGTCGTACCACAAAGAAGCACTTCATCTTTCCTCCCCGTTTTTATGTATCTTTTATTAGTTTATATTATATCATAGTAATCTCATGGAGTCTTACCTACTAGGTTCTTATTTTAGTTCATGGCTTTTGATGATCACATTGTCTTTATTCTGTTCATTCTGGCTCCTGTATCCCTTTTTTTTTTTTTTTTTTTTTTTTAAATAGAGTCTCACTATGTTGCCCAGGCTGGCTCCAAGCTCCTGGCTCAAGTGATTCTCCTGCCTCAGCCTCTTGAGCAGCTGGGAATATTAGATCCCAGCTTTCTGTGTCCTCTTGATAATCTATTTTTCAGTAAATTCTTCTTTGAAATATAATTACATAATTTATATATTTATTTGTATACACACACATTTTATGTTATCTGTAATTTAAAAAATACACTTGTTATTTTAATTCTACAAACTTATGGGTAAAATGAGATGATTCAATACATATAAGCAGTGTGTACCAATCAAATCAGAGTTGTTAGCATTCCACCTCTTTAAACACAGTTAAAAAATTTTAAACACATAAAAATTGTATTTTTTTATGGATTACAGAGTGCTGCTTCCATGTTTAGTGATACTTTCTGCATGGCTTCCTTCAGAGAGACCAAGCGGTGAGCAGTGTGGCATGCTAGCTTTAGCTGAGAGGCAGCTGATTTTACTCAGAGCTTTCTTCATTTGGTAGATGATTTTACCTGGGGGTTCATTGAGAAAGGTCTTGCTTCATTTCCCTCCTTCCACACATAGTTTGCAGAGCCCCATGGAATGCTCCTCCTATTCTTAAGAGGAAAAGCTGGAGCCAGGGAGGGCAAGGAGGCCACAGAGGAGAACCCCAGAGGTTTCTAAAGCGGAGGTGCGTGTGTAGGGTGTGTATCTATGCACGCTTGTCTACTAAGACGGGTGCAGTAATGTCTGTACCCTCCTGCCCTTCTTAGTGTTGGGGCCATACCAGTGGACTTGGAGGTCTAATGTCTTCATTTCACACAGGGGTGACTGAAACTCACATAGAGACAGGGGGCTGCCCAAGGCCACCTGCTTCTAAGCCACAGAGCTGGAATTTCCCTTGTTGCTTGATTCAAAGACTTCACAGAGCCCCCCACGCCTCCATACCCAGTACACGTTAGCACAGCTGAACTTGTGGCCCTGCAGTTGGTAAGAACCACAGGGCCTATGGGACACAATCCTGTGGGCTCAGTCTCCCTGGGGCTGCCCGAGTGGGGCTAACTAACCACAGGGCAGAACCCGCTCCACCCAGGCCCTGCCAGGTGGCTGCTCCTATGTGCGCTCTCTTTCTCTGCAGCAAAGTTTCCAGGGGAATCCCTCTTGCCTTCATTAGGTGGCCCCATGAGACAAGTGGCTTGAGTCACTCTCACCACAGCACTGGGATGGTGACCACAGAGGGTGACCACAGATTGGGGAACTGGGGCCGTCTGAGAAGTTTCCCTTCTTGTGTCTGTCTGGAGTCTGTATAGAGGTGGCGTTGCCCCTCCCCACACTCCTCCCAGTGTGAGTGTCCTAAGCCTGGGTTGTGACTGTGTCAATCCCCAGAGCCCACAGAGTGGAGCCAAACCCTAGCAGGGCATTCAGAGGCCTTCTCCAGCTCCTGGGTGCCTTGCACACATAAGGGAGCCTCTGCCACATCCAGGAATACCAGTCACTTTTGGCCCTCGTACTTTTGCACAGCCACTTCTATTAGGTTCTTTTCTCCACTTGACTGCTGTGAACATGCCCTCTTCATTCTGTTTTTAAAAATAATCATCAATTTTTAAAAAAATGAGGTGAAATATACACAACATAATACTTAATGTTAACCATTTTAAATATACAATTTGGTGGTATTAACATTGACATTGTTGTGTAACCGTTGCCACCATCCATCCATAGAACTTCTCTCATCTTTCAAAACTAGAACCCTGTACCTGTTAAACAGTGATTCCCTATTCTCCCTATCCCTCCCCAGCCCCTGGCAGCCACTGTCCTACTTGCTGTCTCTAAGAACTTGGCTACCCTAAAGTATCTCATAGGAATGGAATCATAGTATTTGTTCTTTTGTGACTGATTTATTTCAATTTGTCTAATATTTTCAAGGCCATTCATTCTGTAGAATGTGTCAGGATTTCTTTCTTTTAAGGCTGGATCGTATTCTGTTGCAGGATATACATTTTTTTTTTAATCCATTCATCTATTGATGGAGACTTGGGTTGAGACTACCTTTTGACTCTTATGGCCTACCATATGGTCTTGGAGAATGTTCCATGTGATTTGACTTGAGTGTGTATTCTGTTGTTCTTTTGAGTAGCACTCTGTGATGTCTGTTAAATCTGGTTGTTTTGTGTGTTCAAGTTGCTAACTCCTCTATCTGCTCTCTGGTGTTTTTACCCATTATGGAGAGAGTGTAGGCTATTGTGGTCTCCCAACTGTTATAGTAGAATGGTCTCTTTCTCCCCTCAATTTTGTCTTTGTTTTTTTTTTGTTTGGTACTGGGGATTGAACTCAGGGGCACTCAACCACTAAGCCATATCCCCAACCCTATTTTGTGTTTTATTTAGAGACAGGGTCTCACTGAGTTGCTTAGTACCTTGCTGTTGCTGAGGCTGGCTTTGAACTCATGAACCTCCTGCCTCAGCCTCCCAAGCCACTGGGATTATAGTATGCACCACTGTGTCTGGCGCTCAGTTTTGTCAATTTTTGTTTTATGTTTGTGATGGTCTGTTATTGGGTACCTAAATGTTCCTCTTCGAGTTTAATGACTCTTTCAAAGCCACTTGCTCCTTACTCTCACCCTGGCCTCCTGTCCCCAGGCAGGATATTGTCCTGTGTGCTCCCCCTGTAATTTGTTCATACCTCTGAGTGCCACATTCTGCTTTATTGGATAATTTACTAGTTGTCTTCCCAGGCAGTTTGTCTTAGAGGAGACAGAATTATTTATGTATGTATCTCTAGAAGCTGGCACTGTTTCTGGCTCATAGTAAGTGCCTAGTGAATATTTGTTCAGAGGTCATTTGCTATTGAAAGCAATTGTCATGTCACTCATGTTCTTTCTGGGACATAATAATAATAGTCAGAAATTCTTAACACGTCACTGTTTTTTTATAAAACCATTGCAGCCTCCATGGTGCTTACTTTTCCCCCTCATCTGATATTTGCCTCAACCCTGTGAGGAGTGGGGATTTATGGCCTCAGATTATGGGACTCAGAGAGACTCTCTTGCTGAAGCCTAAGATGGTAAGAGGTAGAGCCAGAACTTGAACCCAGTCTGGTCTGGCTCCTGCCCAGGGCTCTTTTCTCTATGCCTACTGTTCTTATAAGCTCTGTTCTGTGTCTGCCCTGACAGGGGCCACAGCCTCTATATGTGGGTGAGATTGAGACTTGATTTGTGGGAGCTGAGCCTCTCTTGAGGAGTCTTGAATTGGCTTTTGGGTGTGTTGAAGGGTCCTGTGAGTGTATGAGACGCACGTCACCAGTCCATGTTGGAGATGATGATTGACTTTCTCAGCACGGTGCAGAGAGGAGCCGAGGCTCCACCATGAGCTTCTGGACTGTATATGACACATCTGCTGTTTGGTCTGAAGTCCTGGACTGTCTTGGGAAACTTTCTGCCCACCAAGGAGCTTTTCTTTATTTTTTCCAAGCTCAACTGTTTTTTCAGGGACTTCAAGTCTGGTTTGGGTCACCTCCTCCAGATGTGTTCCTATTTGTCCATCAGCTGGGGTTGAATGACAGGAGGGTGCACACTTCACAAGGCATCTGTTCTTATTTTTCACCTTGTGAGGGCACCTGCTGTATCCCAGTGATGGTTTCCTCATGACATTGGGTGGGGTCTGTCAGTCCGTCCTCAGAAAACATTTGCGGGATGAGATTAGTCCTGGCTCTAAGTTGCTATGTGACCTTGGGCAAGATCCTTTCCCTCTCCGGGCCTCCATTTTCTTTCCTGTATCATGAAGAGTGTGATCTGGACGAGATTTGAGGTCCTTTGGCCTATAGCAACTGGGACATCTAGGCTATAGCCATTGAGGTCCTTTGGCCTATAGCAACTGGGGCATCTAGGCCATAGCCAGGGTGGTACTTTCTGATATCCTGACTCTTTCTGTGGGGAATGGCATTGCCCTTAACTCTACCATGTACTGAGCTGGTCTGTGGTTTCCTGTACAGGCTCTTGAGAGAGGGCGTGCTGGACAGAGATCTGGAATGGGGCTTCTGAGGCTAAGACCATCTGTTCTTCCTTGTACAAAGACAGGAGCTGGGACCACTGCCTCGCTGCTGTGTGTCCTGAAAATGCCCTGAGGAAAGGGACTCTGCCTGGATTGCTCTTGGGTTCTCTCCCCACCTGCCCTGGGCAGCCTGACCCATGTCCTCAAGTCACAGGGAGAGCTCAGCATGTCCTCTGTGACATAAGGCGATGGGGCAGTAAAACCCAAGCCTTCAGGAGGGCAGGTGATCCTCCCGGACTAGCCAGGCCTGACTCAGAGCCTCGCCTGCCAGCCCCCGAGCCAGCTGTTCCCAGGGCCACAACACAAAAATCATGCCACAGGGATGTCATCAGGTGGCGGGAAGGGTCCCATTACTGCCCAGGCAGTGAGCATGTCCCTGGCTCTGGGGCCAAAGAGAGGAATGCAATATCACCCTGGCACCAAATGGTCTGAAAGAACAGCTGACTCTCTGAGAAGAAAGCTGAGACGAAGTCCCAAGTTCAAGGTTGGCCATTGGCTTCAGGACAGCAATTGCTGATGGTCTGACCCAGTGCCCGGAACAGCTGGCCAGAACCCCCGAGGCCTCGCCCCTAATCCCACCTTCCACCTGACTGTGTGACCTTCACTAGGTTCCTGTTCCCTCTGTGAGCCTCAGCTTCCCCATCTGGGCTCAATGTCAAAAGTGTTTAGAGAACATATTTTGTGGTGTCATTATTGAAAAGTTGGGGCTCTGTCCTGTCAGCCTCTAGTAGAAATGTTACTGTGAAGGGTACATGTAGGTCATTAACCATCAGTGGGATCTGTGTTTTCTGTGCTTTCCTGCCCCCTCTTCCTCACTGTGCTAAGTAAGCTGGGCTGGCCGTGACCACTCTCCCACTTTCTAGAAAGAAATTAATTTGGATTTTAGGAAATGCTGAGCTGGATTTTTCAGTGGGAGGAGATTTGGACTGACCATATAGAATTGACCTCTAATTTCAGCTGGGGTCTTGAGTGATTCTCTTCCCTCCAAGTCTCAGTTTCCCTCAAGAGTGTAAGAGGAGTTTTCAACAAGGGCCTCTAGTTTCCCTTTGGAAATTTAACTTTATTTTCCCCTTCCTACGTCTCACAAATGGATTGAATGAAAATAACAAAGAAACAAAACAATTTTGCTGTAGACCAGCTCAGGAGATCAACCACACCTATAATTTTTGAATGTGGAAAACTGTCCAAAACATGCAGCCCACACCATTTAAGAGGGTTCTGGAGGCTCACCTCCCACCCGTGGTGGAGGATTTTACAAGTGGTCACAGACACTACAGGGCAGGAGAAGCCAAGAGCCTTGGACAGTGCTCGCCTCAGAGTGAGTCAGGCAGAAGCATGTCCTTGGCACCAGGCACTGCTGGGCTTACCTTCACATAGAGCCATGATTTATCTCCCACAGACCTCGGGATTGTATGAGGGGATTCCAGAAGCTTCATGTGAGCAGTGAGTACCCATTATCCTGGGACTGCCTGCCAAGAGGTGGCCTCCCTCAGTGTCTGTCGCCACCACCTGCTGACTGGGAGCTGACTGTGGCCACCCGGGGCCCTCATAGCATCCCAGTCACATGAGAGACTTGGCAGGAAGCTGGTGCTCTTTGACTCTGGTATGTGGGTGAGAACCTCTGCCACAGAGCTGTCAACACGATCTGTGGTGGGCTCACTGGCATGTCAAGGGAAAGGGACTCATGCCAGGAGACTCCTGGGACCAGCTGCCTTGCCCTGTAGCCCACAAAGACGCCTGCAGCCACATCTGTCGTGGGTACTTCTGACAGCTGGATGCCTCCTTGGACTTCAGGCACTCTGGATGATGCTAGACCAACCTATACTCCTGCACTGTGCGCAGTGAGCAGGAGAGGAGGAGGAAGAGCTTTCTGGATGCCTGACGCAGGGGAAGAGTCATAGAAGATCAGGGTAACACCAAGTAAACCCCCAGGACACCCGGACTAGACAATGACTCCTGTGTTCTTGGCCACAGACTTGTAAGGACTTGTGAATACTGTACATTGTCACCCATCAAAAGGAGAAAAGTAAAAATATTATGATGAAGTTCATAAAGCTAACATAACTTGAGTTGCCCTTTATTTTTAGATGATATTCTGGCTGCTTTTTAATATTAAGATTTCCCTCTTATACAAGGGTGGTGATAGTGGATGATAGATTGGTTTTTAAAATGTACCTACCTGATGACTCTATGTCTATCCTCTGTCACTAAAAATTTTATTTTTCTTGATTCATGAATTCCAAAATTCTAGGAGCCACTGGACTCTCAGAGGACTCCTTCATGGACGGAGGGTAATGAGAGAAAGGGCAGAGGAAGAACAAGGCTGGATGGCCAAGGCCTTGATCTCTGGGCTTCATGATATCAGAGGACCCTGTCTATTCTGCTTGCATACTATCTCCAGCATCTGGCATGAGGACCAATAAATCTTTTTAGTAAAGAACCCAGTAGTAAATATTTAAGGCTTTTGGACTATACTGCCTGTCACACTACTTGACACTGCCCTCAGCATGAAAGCCCAAATAGGCAATATGTAAACAAGTGAATGTAATCATGTTTCAAAAAAACTTTATCATAACAGGCAGTGAGCCTGATTTGGCCCAGAAGTGGTAGCTGGCTGACCCCAGTCTAGGACAATGCCTCACATCTGGTGGGTGTTCACTGAATTTTAGTGAAATCAATACAAGTTGTTTTTAGCAGACCAAGGGAAGACATCAGAGGGGCCTGAGGTTAGGGTCTCAGAAAGATCATGTGTAGGATGGGGGCAGGAGGCAGAGCCAAGTGGTGTGGGAAGGAGCTGGTACTGTAGCCCAGGTCTGGCTGAGGTGCGCCCCTTGCCATCTCCCTTTGCAGGGAGAGCTAAGGGCAGATGGAATCTCCATACACAGAGCCATTCAAAGAGGGAAGGGGAGGTTTTGGAGGCTCTGAGCTCCCTGTCATCCAGGATGTTCCACTGCTGTTGGATGACCATCTAGTGGGACTTTTAAAAAGGGTATGCACCCTTCAGTTGAGGCCTTTCTTCCAAATTTGTGATTAGAAAACAAAATTCTGACTCCACTGCTCTTTCCCTAGATCTCTTTGGAGACTCCAGCTCCTGAGACTGGGAATTCTGCGGGAGGTAAAGCACCAGGAACACGACTCTGGGCAGTGGGAGGGAGGGATGCTTGGGCATCAGGCTCCCTACAATGTCATTTACTTGCTGCAAGATCCTGGACACATCCTTCCCAGCTCTGGGCCATAACATAACCTTCTGTACCTTGGGGAAGGTCAGACCAAGTGTTACCCATGTCTATTCCATGCTTCTCACACCGACTTCTGGGAAGGATCAGTCTTTTTGACCTTACAGCTTTATTGAGATACAGTTCATATACCATACAATTCACCCATCCAAAGTGTACAACCCAGTGGTTTTTAGTACCTTCATGGAGTTGTGTAACCATCACCAGATCAATTTTTACCACCCCCAAAGAAACCCTATATCCTTTTAGCATCAACTTCTAATCCCCCTCTCTACGCCTCTAGCCCTAGACTACTTTCTGCCTTTTAGCTTTGCCTGTTCTAGACCTTTCATAATAATGCAGTCATACAATATGTGTGATTTTTGTGTGTGCCTGGCTTATTTAGCACATGTTTCTAAGGTTCATCCATGCTATAGTGTGAATGACTACTTCATTCCTTCTTGCTGCTGAATGCTTAATAACAGCGCATTGCCTAGATATGCCACATTGTATTTATTTACTTGTCAGCTGATGGGTAGTAGGGTTGTTTCTACTTCTTGGTTGTGATGAGCAAAGCTGCAATGAGCATTGGCACACAAATTTTAATGTGGAGGTATGTATTCAATTCTCTTGGGGATACACCTAGAATGGAGCTATGGGATGATCAGTTTCTTCTCTGCTCTTTTAGCCCCTGCCCCCAGCAGTTCATGCACATATCTGGTTGCAGTGGGGCATTGTTCACCCCAGTCTATGCTTTAGGAAAATATGCTTTTGACTGTTTCCTCTGGGAGACTATTCCCTTGCATCTTATGGGTTAACAGAGGCCCAACTGGAATGTCACTTCTTCTTCCAGTGCTACCCCATGAGGGAGTGAGACAAGTCCATGTACCTGTGTTATAATAGCAGCCTTGAATGGCAAGCTTTTGTGCCCAGGTCTTATTGCCCCTTTTAGAGATCATCCCCCTCCTGGCTTCATATGGACTGTATTTGGGTTTACTTTTATAATCCAAGTGCTTTTCACACAGCAGACTCTGCATAAATTTATTAATAGTGAGCTTTTTATGTGCTGTTATTTTATTAATCTAAGATGGTACCTCTATACCCTATATGGCTATCAGGACTGTGACAGTCCGTTGCATCTTCTCAGATGAAAATACACTGTCCAGGCAGTGGGAGGTAAGGCACAACCTCTGTCTTCTGTTCTTCTGACCCATTTCCCTTGTCTCCAGTCTGACGTGGGCATCTCAGCCTCTTCCTCACGTTTCCAGCTAAAATCTAATGAATTACTCTGAAAAACAAGGTTGTTTTGGATCCTGACTTCTTTGAGCATTGCTCATGACTTTGAAATTGATAAACATAGACAGTTGTCTTCCCAGATGACCTACCAAATCATATTCCCCTAGAAAGCAGAGCTCAATTAGATGTTTAAAGCATTGGGTAGCACAGTGGATGAGATGACTTCCTGCCCGATGCAAGGTAAGAGACAGCCCTGATAAATGGTTATCTGGTCTTAGCTTAACTATTTCCCAACACAAGCAAGTATTTTCCTTCCAAGGCCCCTGAAACAGGGGGAAATTTATCTTTACATGGAACTCAATTCTACCAACCTGCAGCTCTCAAACCATTGTGCCTGGCTTGGCCCTCTGGGGCTCCTGATCACCTCCACTCATTCCTTCAGAGGCCTTCAAGTTTTGAAAATAGGAACATGGCTTCTGCATTTGTTCTTTCCATGTAGAAAAGCCTCATTTCCTTCAGTAAGTGCTCAAATACTTAATAAGAAATAGTAAACAAAACAAAACAAAAAGGTTAAAAATGGTAAAATAATCGATTATAATAGTTCCCCCTTATCTGTGGGGGATATGTTCTAAGATCCACAGTGATGCCTGAAACTGTGGAGATTACTGAACTTTATATACAAACACTGTGATATCCCTGATAGTCTGGTAACCAAGATGGCTATGGAGTGACTGCCAGGTGGGTAGCATATGCAGTGTGGATATGCTGGACAAAAGGATGATTCACATGCCAGGTGGGACAGAGCAGGCTGGCATGAGTTTCATCATGTTACTCAGTATGGCACACAGTTTAAAACTTATGATATTCTTGGAAATTTCCATATAATATTTTCACTGGTAGCTGAAACCAAGGCAAGTAAAACTGGACAAAGGGGGACTAGTTTAATAATAATAATTTGAATAAGAAAAATAACCATAAATTTGCAAATTAAAAAGTGACAATATTAAAATTGTAGTCCTTTGTATTTAATCATTGAGCATTTATCATGTGCTGGGGACTGTTCCATATACTCAACATGGCTTAACTCTTTTACTTACAATAGCCATGTGAGATGAGGACTATTATTATTCCCATTTGACACATAAAAAAACAGACTTGGAAAGAATAAGCAACCTGGAAAAAATCACTTAGTTACTAGGGAAGGTGGTTTTGAGCACAAGCATGTCTTCTCCTCAGTTCAAGGTCAACTTCTATGTGCTGAGCCTCATGAATGAGTCCTACCAGGTGAACATGACCTTTTCCAGGAGCTAAGTTGCAGGGAGCTGGCGTTCTTTTTGTGGCTCAGTGGAAAAAGTGTGGGACTAAGGAGATGTGGGTTCAAGAGTGGAAAAACCTAACATGGTCTATGAATCTGCACAAGGTCCTTCCTTGCCCAAATCTCAGTGACTTCATTCATTAAAGCAAGGAGGCTGCACCAGGTGTCTGTAAGGTGGCTTCGGCCTGGGATCTCAGCATCCCAGTGTTCCCTGAATGCACTAGATTCTTTCATGTCTCTGGGCTTTAGAGTCCATGTATTATCACTGTCTGAAGTTTTGTGTTCTGCTGTACCCATCTCTTAAGAGCTGGTTGGAATAGTACTTCCTCTTGAGTTCAGGGGTCCCCTTCTCTGGGGTTCAGGGTGGGCCAGCCTCACTTCTGTTTCCTAAACACTTGAGTACATTCCTGCTCTACGTCCTGCAGTCATCTTCCCAGATGAGCCATGAACTTCTCAAGGGCAGACTCTTGCTTTGTCATCACAGTGACTTCAACCCTTAGCACAGTTGTAGCCTGGTGGCTGTCTTTTGAAGTAATCAAGAAGACTGTCAAGGTGGTTATGATGCCGTTTCACCCCACGTCTACTAGATGGCGCTGCAGCCCGCAGGAATGGAGCTGGTTGGTCCCCTGCTAGACCGCAGGTTCTGCCAGCGGGGGCGCAGGCGGCAGCCCAACTCAGAGATCACACGGAAGGAGCCCCCTGGAAGTTTCCATTTTCTCTTCATTTTATCCGTTTTCAATGCAGCTATACCTTGAACATTTATCTTTTCCATACCTTGAGGTCTGGGAAGGTGGAGGTTTCTCCCTTGTCCTTCCTCTGCTGCCTCAGGGCGGGAGAATTTAGACCACTCCTTTCCTCCCTTGCACTGTTGCAGGTTGATTGTTCAGTGTAAAGATCTGCTGATTTTTGTCACGTGTTACCCTCATTTACTTCTTTGAAAAAAGGGGAGGAAAGATATGGTTCAGGACTTCATGGCAGTATCCCTGACCCAAATCCCTGCCTTTTCTGATCTGTTTACTACTTGTTCTCATCAGTTTAGGAAAAATATCTACATCTTTCCGTTCTTTTAGGCGCTTCTGCGGAAGGAAAGCAGTGGGGTGAGTGGAGTGGGACTTTGTGGGTTGAACCTGGCTTTTGCTACTTTCGTGTTATATGACCTTGGGCAATTTTTTTTTAAACCTCTTGGGGACTTGATTTCCTCATCAGCAAATAGAATTTATCTAAAAATGTTGTTGTATCAAATGAGTTCTTAGTGTGGTCCCCCATCCCCACCCCAGCACTGAGGATTGAACCCAGGGGTGCTGTACCACTGAGCTTCACCGCAGCCCTTTTTATCCTTTATTTTGAGGCAGGGTCTCTCTAAATTGCCCAGGGTGGCCTTGAATTTTCCATTCTCTTACCTCATCCTCCTAATCACTGGGATTACAGGCATGGGCCACGTGCCTTTCTGTTAGTGTTTTACTTTTAAAAAGACTTATAAACACTAAGTGCTACAAAGCCCTTATGATAGAATTTACAGTTGGAGTTCATCAAGTACATGTTTAATGTACCTCTTATGTTAAGTTGTGAGCACTAAGAAGGTGGCTTGGTCTTGATCACTATCCTGTGTTTAGCCCCAGTGCCTGGAGTATGACAGAGGCTTCATTAAAATTTTTGGAAGAACTGAAATCTATTTTGTTTCTCATTCTGATAAAAATGAACTAAAATTATGATATATAATTGTTTACCTATTTAAATTAGGATTTAAAATTAATAACACCTAGCATCAACTAGGGCACAAAATAGGCACTTTCATTCATTGCAAATGGAATATAAAATTGTAGAACCTTTTTGGAAGGAAATTGGATAATATATAGAAAGAGCTTGAACAAAGCTGATCAGTAAGGCCACTGCTATTTTTTTTTTTTTATCTGAGTGTGCAGACTTGCCCAAGTTTTGAGTACAAGGGCATTCATAACTGCAGTATTTATTCTATAAAAATTACTAACAACTGAATAGAAATTCTGAAATGGTTAAACAAACGAGGATATGCCAATGTGATGGAATATTTTGCAGTCACAGAGTGAATTCTTCTGTGGAATAGTTAATGGGGAAATATTCCCAATATAATCTTGTACAATGAGTGTCACCTATGCAGCTGGATGTACAGAGTGAGCACATTGCTTACCTCTCCATTCCTCCTGATCTGTAAAATCAAGATAATGATAATGCCTGACCCATGGGACCAGTTCAAGGTTTAAAGAGTATTTTCAAATATTTAACTATTTTATTACTATTTATTAGTTCTGGGCATGAGGATAATGGTTTAATAAATGTTAACCACTGTCATAAAATCTGTATCAGAAGAACAAGATTGGAAGAAAACACAGCATGGTTTAAATGACGTTTTATCTCAGGTGGCAGGAGTATGGGAATTGTGACTTTATTTTTATTTATAAAGCAGCTAATACTTGTTGGACCATAGTAGGTGCTCAAAAAAAGTGTTATTCTATTTTTCTTTTTCTTTCTCCCTCCCTAATTTTCAAATAATGAACACTTTTATTTTAAGCTATTTAAGCCAGGCGCATGGTGTACATCTATAATCCCAGCAATACAGAAGGCTGAGGCAGGAGGATTGCAAGTTTGAGACCAGCCTTAGCAATTTAGTGAGCCCCTCAGCAACTTAGTGAGGCTCTGTTTCAAAAAATAGAAGGATTGGGAATGTAGCTTAGTGGTAAAATGCTCCTGAATTAAATCCTCAGTACCAAAGAAAAAAGAAAAAAAAAAAAGCTATATAATATAAAATGGCTATTTAATATAAAAAAGCAACAATGGCAGCTCTTTGTATTTGTTAGTTAATTAACAAGCCCTAGCATGCACTCTGTGCCAGGCTTTGTGACAGCTATTAGGCTGGATGGCAAGGGGACTGACCAAGACTCTTTGGTTGGGAGTCTAATTCTGTTTGCATCATTTCCTATTTTAAGATTCTCCTAAATATTCCTTCCCTTTGGCTATCCTGAAGTCTTTTCTTTTTCCTTTTTTGACAGGTTCCTTCTATGACTCAGTAGTTTTCTCTTTTGCCATTTCTTCCTCAGACTTTCCTTTTGCACAGCAAATTCCATGACTATCTTCATTGCCTTTTCCTGATTTTATCCCACACCACACTCTTCTTTCACATCCAAAATAAATAATTTCATCTCTCCTCTTCCAATAAAGTTAAGACTGTTGATTGTAATCATTTCTACCTCTTTTAAGTCCAAATAAAAATTAAGTGTATGAGTAAGTTGGGATCACAAACCCAAGAGGAAAGGATGACTAATTTGATGAAAGATATTGGGAAATTTGACCAACTATTTTGGAAAAACAGAAGTGAGATTCTTATGGCATACCACACAACAAAATAAATTCCAGATGGATTAAAAATTCATAGTGGGGAAAGCCTGAAGAATATATTGGTGAAGATCTCATGTCAGGTTGGGGAGCATCTTCCTAAAGTCATATGATATACAAAGGTTTATGTGCCTAAATAAACATAAAATCTCCTCTAGATCAACAAAGTCCCAAACAAAATGGAAAACAAAAATATTTTCAGGATTTATGACCAAGAGTAACATCCTTAAGATAGAAAAAGTCTTTACAAATCAATTAGAATTTTTGAATAAAGAATTAGAATAATAAATGAAGATAAGCAAAGTCAGATGACAAGTGATGGACCAGGAGAAAATGTTTATAGCATATAGCAGATAACTAGAGAGACAACTTTAATCAAGAATTAATTATATGAAGAGTCCCTCTGAATCAATATGATAAAAGACAACACAGAAACCAGTTGAGACTGTGAAGAGGCAAGTGACTGAGAGGAAATGAAAATAGCCAACAAAGGTATAAAAGACGCTCAATCTCATCAATGACCAGGGAAATGTAGTTCTATTTTTTTAATCCCTCTTTTCATTTAATAAACTGACAAAAATCAAAAGATTAAGAAGGACCAGAGTGGTAGCAGATCTGAGGGAGGGAAGCAAGAGTTCCCTTATATTCTCATTGGTGAGAATATATAACTCAGTAGGGGCTTTTGGAGACAATTTTGCAGTAAATTTTAAATACATGCATTGACTTTGGCCTGCCAATTCAGCTTCAAGGAAAGTACTCATACATATGCCCTGAGATGTGTGCACAAAAGTGCTAATTGTTTATAAACTGACAGAACATAAACAGAAGTGCATACGCATGTATGTATAAAAATTTTTACTTAGTTTTTGGAAGGACTTGGAACTATCTCAGATGTTCAATAAGAGCAAATTACTAAATAAATCATGTACACCCTCCTAATGGAGTACTACTCGGCTTGTAAAATGAATGAGATAGATTTGTATGTACAAATAGGGAGAGATGTTCATAATAATAAAAAATTAATAATGTCCCAAATCATTACTAAAATAAAGCAGCTTATGGGGCTTTAGGTAAGTCTAATTCCATTTGTATAAACAAAAGTATGACCTCATCAACAGAGCTATGTCCTCTGTGGGGGTGGGCAGGACCCTGCTGATTGGGGCTGAATCTTGACTGCTGGCAAAACCAAGAGGCAGCTCCCATTCTCAGCACCCCACTTGAACAAATCATAGGGCAACAAGGTCTCTTCCTAAGCATTCTTTATCTTTTTTTAGTCTGCTGAGTGGGTCTGGGACTCAATGGCCTTGTTATAAGGTGGTTGGAGGTAAGATGTGACCCTATTCTGAAGGTTTTTCTTAAAAGGATGGGATGATCACTGCTTCTCCATCAGCGTAATGAAACACAAAGCAGAAGATGCTCCTAGACTTGCCTTGGCTAGACTCCAGGATGTCTTTCCCCACAGTCACAGAGGATGACATGCAGGCTAGACAGGAGGCCCCTTCATACCAGAAGGGAGGAGAAAGACCAAAAAGACCACGAGGTTTGTTTATCCTTTCTTTCTCATGGGAAGTTGAAATCTGCTTCTTTGAGATTCTATCCTTGGTTCTGCCCTTGGGATCAGGACCTTCTTCCTAAAGAAAATCCTTTAGAAATTCAAAGGTACTGTTCCATTTTCTCTTGTGTCAGCCTCATGAGGTAGAATTCCCCCTGTCACTTAAGAGGTTTGAACATGGGAGTGGCATTGTTAGAGAAGCCGATGATGGGAGACTGGACTGGATGGCCCCACTAACCCATAGAGTCCTCTTAGGTGAATTTGTGGCTTAATTATGAAAGGCTATACTTGTCTTCATTATCCATACATCCCTGCGATCTTTCTGTGAATTTCATGAAGGGTCTTAGCAGAGGTGGCCAGAGAGGGGATCTCTACATGAATGTATACTGGGAAAGTGAGTCATAACCCTGAAAGACTTCCTGCTGGTTGACTAAGGGATGAGTTCTCTGAAACAGGTCTCCAGAGGTCTCTTTTCGCCTCCAATGGCCACACCCTCCTCAGCTGTTCAGTGGGTTTCGGCTGGACCGAGTGAGCCCACACCATCTCATCTTGGTCGCCCCATAGACATATAATTACACTAAACCTTTCCCATTTGCCGAAGTGTCCACTGATTCCACCTCCCATGCTGGTGCTGCTGTCCCTCTTCCTTCACAGCCAAGTACCTCTGCTGCGTTGGCTGCACTTGCTGCCTGCTGGCTTCCTCTCCTACTCACTCCTCAGCTGACTTCACCCTAACTTCTGGCCCCATCACTTTAGCAAAGCCCATTCTTAATATGTCCCCAGTCATCTTCAGCTCACTGCATCCGTGGACATTTTCACTTCTTATCTATGGACTCCTTAGCAGCACCTGGCCCTGTTCCTACACAGCTGCATCTTTCCCGAGACCCTCCCCGGGGGATTCTGAAGTGTGCTCTCCTGGTTCTCCCCATCTCTATGGCTGCCAAGCAGTTCCCTCTACCTGTCCTTTCAGTGCTGGTATTCCTCAGGTTTCATCTGGGCTCCTTTCTTCTTTTTATTTCACACTGTCTTTCTCAATGATCACATCTATCAATTTGTAGAAAAATGACTTTAAATTCTGTGTTCCCAGTCTGGATGTCTCCTCTGAACCGGTATCTGAGTATCCAACTGACTCTCTTGGAATCCTCAATGGTTTCTCAAGGCCTCCTGTCCAATCCGGCACTCAGAGTCTCTCCCCATCCTCCTATTCCTGTCTAGTGAATGTACCACCATCCACGTACTTTGATGAGACAGAAACTAGGTTTCATCTTTGACCCCTCCCTCCTTTCACTTTATCTTGTGAACTTGAGGTTCCTATCTAAAAAGTGGAAAATCAAAGAGGGCTTCTTTGAAGAAGAATGAGGTCACTATGGGTGATGGTATCCAAGCAGACCAAGTGATGGGCCACTTCGCACCTGTGTTTAGCAGGACAGGTTGCCAAGGTAACTGCTGGTGCTCATTTTCCCTCTCTCACCTGCCTCAGCTGAGGGGGGGTTCAATCCTCCATTCTCTGAGTCTGCCCCTTCTCCTGCCTATGCAGGCACTTTGAGCCCCTGAGGCCAGCTTCTAATGAATGTCACTTTTAGCAGAGGCCTGAGTTCCTCTGAGCTGTTGGGATCCCCGAGAGCATCTAGTTTAGATGGGAAAGCTGAAGTCAGAGAGTAGGGAAGGGAGGTTAAATGCCCAGTTTAAATGGCGAGCCATGGCACAGCGAGCTGGGACCTAGTCTCCTACCTTCTGATGCGCTTATCTTCTCTTATGCCCTGCTGCCCCTTGGATGTCTGGCCCTTTCCCATTTGGGTGGGGAGCAGCTCCTTGCTCAGAAACTACCAGATGATGATTACCCTTCTCAGGTAGGAAGGATTTTTCAGTGCTGTTCTGGTTGCAGTGTTGGAAAACAGAGAAACTGACAAGGAGACTGGAGACGGACTAACAGTCTGGGACAGAAGGCTGGCAGGTTCTTTGTGTATCCGTTTCTGAGGACCAAGTCCAGGTCTATAACTGTGCTTTGGATCTATTTCAGAGGCAAAAACAAACCTAAATAAAACTAAAAATAACAACAAAACCTCTGTGTTTGCCCACTGGAATTTTGACTTGCATAACTATTCATTCTCCCAGCCAATGGGTAGAGACTAGTTGAACAAGGGTCAAAGGTATGATTTCTAATATTTAGTCCTGTGGTATGGGCCAGAGGAAAAGGGTGTGGAATACATTCATGACAGGATTGTGCCTGATAGCTCTGTGGGTCTGTGGACCCAGGGTTCCAACATCTTTCCTCCCTATAGAGTTGGTAAAAATTGTTCATAATAAGAAAATCAGAAGAAAAGGTGTAGAGATAGATAACAAAGTGGTTGGAAATGTCGAGCATTATTCCAGACAGTGCTGGATCTAGCGTCTCCTTTATCAACAAACAGATTGGATTTTGAAAAACTGTTTGTGAATTAATTTTTTGCTATTAATGGACTAAAATGACCTTTTACCAGTTAATGTACATACTGCTGTCAAGTTATAGTACCTGAGTGCTAAAGATATATATGGCATTTGTTTTGACTTACCCCATCCATGTAACATTTTCTTACCACTTTCAATTTTTAAAAGTATTATTGTTTTTATTTCCTCCATAACTATGTATATAGTCAAGTTCTGATGTTAACAAGTCATGTGGTGGGCAGTGTGGGTGTTGATTTGATCTGATGTATATTTACTTCTCCACATCTACGGAGTTCCATGTTTTTCCTGCCCAAAGATTTCAAAAGTTTATGAAATCTTTTGGTTCTAGAAATGGTTTCTCTGAGGAGTTTCATTGCTAGCACAGAAGGGTTTCAGAATACTATCACCCATAGATCTGCATGATATACATTGATGTGTGCCACATTTAGAATGGTGATTCTTAGAAACAAAGGAATAGGGAAAGTGGAGGTTGTCTTCTGGGGCAAGGGAGAGGGCAATATCAGAATCTACATGCTGAGGGGTATATAATTTGAAAAGCATATGCAATTATCATCATCATCATTATTATTATTTTGCAGTGTTGGGGATCAAATGCAAGGCCTCAAACATTTGAGACAAGTGTTCTACCACTTAGTTATATCCCTATTCCTGAGCATATTCAGTGTTATGACATAAATTTATTTCTGGAAAACATAAAATAGCTGATATATTCTTAGTAAAAGCTGCAGGAAAGACAGCAAAATCTTGATGGTTAGTGGCATTCACACAAAAGATATAGTAAGGAAGCATTCTATTTTCATTTATTTTTTAATTGACACATCAAAATGTGCATATTTATGGAGTGCCATGTGATGTTTCAATATGTGTACACTGTGTAATATACACATTCAAATGTGGGCGGGCATATCTGTGCTCTAAAATATTTATCATTTCTTTTGTGGTGAAAACACTCAAACTTGGGAATGGAGCTCAGTGATAAAAGTGCTCACTTGGCATGCATGAGGCCCTGGGTTCAATTCCCAACACCACAAAACAAAAACACCCCACTTTTCTTCTTGATTTTTTTTTTTTTTTTGAAAAACACAGATTTTCATTATCTATAGTCACCCTACTATACAATAGAATACCAGAACTTAGTCTGTAAAGTAACTGTAACTTAGTACGCATCAATCAACATTTCCTCATCAGAAAGCATTTTAAATTAGCCCAGGTAGAGCTGAGATACTGGCCACAAAAATCTGAATCTCTCAAAACAGGGTAAGTAGAGCTACCCAAAATCTGATGTTAGCAAAGCCAGAAGAAAGGGAATGCCCAAATTTCAAACTAACCCACAAATTCCAGCAAGTTGCCTTTCATGCTTTGTCCATTATTTGGGAGAGGGAAAAGGGAAGATAGTGAAAGGCTTGTGATTAATCTAAATTCACTGCCAGAAAGGGAAAATCTACTCTGATTTGGAAACTACTGAAGGTACAGCCACAAGGAAGGACCTTAAAAATTCATGCTATGTAAGGGGGCAGTTTTCAAAAGACATTGCTTCTGAGGGAGGAGAATGTAAAAAGGTAACAAAGGGTGCTTTTTGGAAATTTGGTGGTGAAAGGGAAAAGGAGAAAGGGGAAAGGAGTCTCAAAAGATAAAGAGACACACACAAAATTGGAGGACAGATTCTTTCTACAACCTAAAAACAAACAAACACACACCATCCTTTAAAGAAACTTCACATTGATATATGGACATAAAAGAGAATCTTTGAATTAGGAAATCAAAAAGTATTGATTGAATTCATGAAGGAAATGTAAGTTAAAAGACAAAATAATGTCAGAATTCAAGTCTAAATTATAAGGTACCCAAGAGAGAATGGACTAAAATAAAAATTTAATAGGGTGAACTGAGGAAAAATCAGAACACAACAAAGAGAATGAAAATAAAGTAAGGAACGAAAGGCCAGAGAGAATGCAATTGAAATGGTATAAATAGCAGGCAAAGGAGAACCAACATACGTATAACTGGAGTCTGTGACACCAACCAGACAATGAAGCAAAATTAATATTTTAAAGTGTAATTCAAGAAGACTTTCTAGAAATGTCAGTATATGTGAACTTCATGATGTGGTTCATTAGCTGTTTGACTTTAAAAATAATACCAAACAAAAGATCAAATGACTCACAAGGGCAAGATAATTATAATTATGATTTTGTAGGCAGCAATAGATAACTAATACACAGTGGTACATATACATTGCAAAGTAAGAAGTTCAACTTCCTATATAACAGTGATTTAAACATGGAGAGCAAGCATATATTAAGTTTCTTAAATTGAATAATATTAAAATGAAATCATACTGCTTTTACTAAAAAGGCAGTGCATTTTCACACAAATTGTTTTGCCCTGCAATGCCTAACTTTGGAGTGGGAATTTTTAAAAGTAAAACTGTTACCTGAAATTGCCCCTTGAAGCACAAAGGATAATTTTAAAAAATGCTCCACAAATGGAATCATTCTCCTCAAGTATTGCATTTGCAATACTGCCAAAATTTACTTGGAGATAAAATTGAGCTAAAATACTAGAAAATGGCTTTTCTTTTCTGTTTATTTCTATAGTCAAGTGTCAAACTGATGTGTTAAAGATATCAGGCTTCAAGTTTGGCAAAAGAGCCAATCATCGCTCATTTTGCTTTTAGTTGTGACAAATCCACAGAGGACAGGAATTGAGCGCCATTATTTATTTATGTGTGATTTGTGGTTAGAGAGATATTGGAATAAAAAGTGATGCTTTTCAAAGCCTTGGAGACCATCATTGAAGCTGATGATGTCTTCAAAACTATGCCAACATTATTTGAAGTCAATGAACTGAATTGGAAAAAAGTATTGATAGTATTTCCTGATGGTGATCAAACAATGCAGGATCTGAAAAGAGTGCTTTTTAATGGAAAAAGTTGTAAACTTTCATCTATTTTTTTTAGGTTATATGGTAACTTTACTGACAAGCAAAGTGCAACCTTGCTATCCAGATGGTAATTTTTATTTAAAAAAACACAAATAAAGGTATCAATTATTTGCTTTGCTCTATGAACATTTAAGTATAGATAGCAAAGTTCTTCTGTTCTATGTGAGGGTTTATTGACTGTCAAGGGGCAATTTACTTGGAGTGTCATGATGCCCTTTTTTTGAAATTCCAGAGTAAAGACTGTGTTCATTTTAAGTGATTAAACACCTAGAAGAGTTTGGTATATTTATTTGTGAGATAAATTTGAAAATTTCAATATGTTGAAACTGAAATTTGAGTTGTTTAAGCCAAATTCATTTTCATCATATTATATTTCAAGCACTTATAGTATCATTTTCGCCAAAGATTCTGCCAGTAGTTTCTGGTGTGTACATGCTTTTACCCAAGATAGAATCTCTCTGGCCTGAGAGATGGGAAATCCAAAACAAGGTACACAGGATAGACTCAGACACTTTCTGGAATTTCCTTACTTTAAATCTAATTATAGTCTAATGACACAGTTAGTTAGAGGTAGAAAGACTGGTGGTAGAGGTGTGATATACCCCAAAAGGTGAGGATTTCCTGGAAATGATGTCCTGGTTAGTGGTTCTCAGGCCTTTTATGTATGTGCTAAATGTTTGACTACTGTAATTTTTAATATAGCATATGAGCACTTTTGACCTACTACTGTAATTTTTAATATAGCATATGAGCACTTTTGACCATCAGAATCTTTTTCTCAGAAATGTTATATAAGACACGTTTCCATCAAACACACCTGGGCAATACTTTTCTACATGACAATGAGATAATACATACAGAGCTTGAAAGAAAATTTGTGACCCCAAAATTAAACTTAGCCAAAATTCCAAGCGTGAAGCAATTGGAAATATTATAATGTATAAAAGTTCTCAGAAAGTATATCATTGCTATTGGTGTCCCTCCAAAATTTATATGTTGAAACCTATCCCCCAAGGTGATGGAGGAGAGATGGAGACTTGGGGAGGCAATCTGGTCATAAGGACCCCTTCCTCATAAATGGGGTTAGTGCCCTTATAAAGGGTTTGGTGCACCCTGCCTGCCCCTTTTGCCATGTGAGGACATAGCAAGAAGGCTTATCTATGAGAAACAGGCCCTTGCCAGACACTGAATCTGGTGGTGACTTGATCTTGGACTTCCATCTTGAGAACTGTGAGAAAAAAATTTTTGTTATTTATAAACTAACCAGTCTGAAGTATTTTGTTGTAGCCACCCAAACGTATAATTATTCAAAGATATTTGCATTTGAAATAATAATACATTATTATATATATTACCTAAGTAATTGTAGATATAAAAGTAATTTCAGACAGAGAAAAATGCTTTATCATACCTTCTTAAATGATACAGAATATATTATAGGTACTTAAGTCTATGTATTTTAGTCATACTATAGCTTTAGTTAAATTTCATAAGAAGTGTTATTTTTGTCACTTTCTAGATAATTTATACTTTCTTTGGTACAGTCATTATATAGGAGGACATTTTGTAGTTTCCAAGTAGTCATTTTTATTATGCTCATATTGGTAGACAAAGAATGTGGCTTATAAAATTTCTGCTTTTAAAATTTTATCAAGATTGTTTTTGGTCAATTACACAACTGATTTTTGTAACTACTTTAGTGTTCAAGAAGCAAACATGTTCTTTGTATTTGTAGAAACCCAAGTTTTCTGTTTGTTTATTAATTTGGATGGTGGTTATTGCTGTCTGTGGTTACATCTAGCTTTAGGGCCTTCCCTTTCTTAATATGCTTTGTTTTGTTTACTCCTAGGTTTATCCAGTTCTGAAAATGGCATATTAAAATTCCCTACAGGTTTTTTTTTTAAATTTCTAAAAGATGTTAGTTGTAGATGACACAATACCTTTATTTTATTTATTTATTTTTATGTGGTGCTGAATATATTTCTTTATTTTTATGTGGTGCTAAGGATCAAACCCAGGGCCTCACGCTTGCTAGGCGAATGCTCATCATTGAGCCACAACCCCAGCAGTCTCCCCTACAGATTCTTAAATGAAATTCTCCTTTTATTTGATGAGTTTGGGTCTTATGTTTAACTATGACCTTTTTGGGGGGCTAGGAAGTTTTGTTATTTTTTACCTTCTTTTTCCTGCTTGCTGTTTTGACTTTCCCTACGTTTTATGTGACATGTTTAAGCTTTTGCTTCCATTTTGTTTGAATTTGCAAGGTGTCACCTTACCTCTCTGTAGGTGTGCGTCTTATTTTCATTCAGTAGACTGTGCTTTCATAGAGGAATTCAGTGCATCTACAGTTAGGGTAATAAATACTCTTCCACATAATTTTATGTTTTCTATGTTTTTCTTTGTTATTGTCTCGTCTTTTTTCCTTTAATCAGTCAATCAAATAATTAATTTGCTAGCTTGAGTTATTATTCATTTCCTTTTCCTCTTACTAATTTTGAAGTATTTCTCAGCTTTTCAGTTCGGCAAGTGGTTATTTTTTAGTCCCAAGAATCATCCTTGAACATCTTACGTCTTATGTCTGATTATGACAGCAATTATCAACTTGCTTCCACCAACTTGTTTTTTATAACCCATCCATCTCCACTAAGAGCAAGATGAAAGGAAATAATTAGAAATGTTTTATTCCTTCACTCTCAACCCTCCTATTTTCTATTTCCAGATCTTGCTCAAATAGTTTAAAACATTTAGTTTAAATATTTAGTCTATTACTAGGTTTAGCTTTTCCCTTTTCTCTGTTCTAAGATTTCTTCTTTAAAACTTTAAATAAAAATCTCCATGCATATTACTCCCATTTGCACACATGCCTGAACACACACATGCAAACATACATACAGGTGTATGTATGTTCCATCAAGATGGAACCGGCACCAACCCATCACAGTGCTTGCCAGCTGTGACCAAGGACCTCAGTGCTGCCTGCTGGTGCTTTTGCTCTGATCCGTCTTCCTGCTTGAACAGGTTCAAGTCTTTCTCCAGTATGCTCCTCAGCTAGGCATATGGGTATATTTCTAATGTCAGAATCCTTGCATATCTCCAAATATATTTATTGTTCCTTGCAGGTGTTATTCTAACTTGTTGTATTGCAATTGAAAAATTGGACGTTAGATGCTAGTCTGGTTTGAGCTTTCTTTCCTTTTTTTTTTTTGTGACTAATTTCTTCTTTCTGTAAGTTGAAAGGAAACAACAATGATTGCAGAGTGGAGACATTTGGGACTTTTTAAAAGATTAGGTTCTGTCAAGGTATCTAGTTCTCTCTTTAATCAGTCCTATTTGGAATGGAAAAAAACTTTCTTTTTGTTTGGGGTACCGGGGATTGAACTAGGGGCACTCAACCACTGAGCCACATTTCCAGCCCTATTTTGTATTTTATTTAGAGACAGGTTCTCACTGAGTTGCTTAGCACTTCACTTTTGCTGAGACTGGCTTTGAACTCAGGATCCTCCTGCTTCAGCCTCCTGAGCTGCTGGGATTACAGGCATGCGTCACTGCGCCCGGCTAGGAAAAACTTTCTTAGTATTTAAACTTACCTTACTTTTCAGAAACTCTTTTAGGTTTTAGATTTTATGATCATTTAATCTATTCTCCTCATGACTTGCAACTTAGGTATCCTGCTTTTGTCCTCCAAGTATCTTCTGTCTTTTCCCTTTTTGAGTTTTATCTGTTTGTATTTGTTGCTGTGTTGTGAGATATTTCTTGTATAAGTTACTATTTTCAGAAGCAACTCTCTTCTCCTTCAGTTTATGTAGTAGAAGTTTCAATGAAAATGCTATGTTGTTTAGATTAGAAAGTGGTTTTTAAAAATTGTCTGATTGGATCCTTGGAAGTTTTCTTGCTGCTGTTTGACATTCTAACCTGAGTCTTCCATGAGCTCATTCTAGTGGGGCCGCTGCTTGTCATCCTGTGCTCTGCCTCCCTTGTTCTGGTTACAGAATGAAGGTGAAATGCTATTCTCCTCAGCCTGCTCATGATTCTGTCAGGTCCACTGTTGGGTAAAATCTCTTGGATCTGTCCAGCGCAGGTGAGCCCTTGGCAACTCTGGTCTTAAGGGTTGGTGAACAACTGTGGTCTACCATGGTCTCCTGCAGAGCAGAGGGAGGAAGCTTCGGTCTGGGTCCAAGGAGCAGGCTCTCTCCACCTCATGGACAAGAGTAGTCATCCTATATCCTGTTCCCTTGAAGGTCCTCAGGAAACTTGGCTGGCCTTTCCAGGACCACAGATGAGTGGGCTCCTTTAGGCTCATGAGCTGTCTTCCCTTGTGAACCACTGGTCTCAAGTATAACCTCCAAATTCTAGCTCTTGTTTTTCTCCAGAGAGGGAATTGAGAGATGGAGCTAGAGACCTTCATTAAGGGGCCACCTCCTGAGAATCTCAGACTCAATATAAATTATGTTTTAGGATTTAGCAAAGTCCTTGAAATTTCCAGCATCACCTCTAAGGGAAGGCAGAAGAAGGAGTAAAAGAAAGTCACTGAAAGTTCTTCCTGATGAGAGATGCTGTGTGTCTGGTATCCAAAGTGCATGTACATGTGACGCCAGCATATGCCAGTCTTCCATAATGGGAAGCCACGTGCTTGTTGACCGGTCCCATATTCTTCAGATTCTGAGGTTAACAGTTTCATGAGGCGCTGGTTAGTGCACAGTCAGAAGCTCAAAGGCTGCCTCAGGTCCTATGTCTCACCACCTGCCTTCTGCTGTGATCCGGCATCAAGTCTGTGTCTCCCTCAGGCCCTTCATGGCTTGACCTCGTTTTCCTTCAACCTGGCTGTTGTAGTCAGCTTTTTTTTTACTGCTGTGACTAAAAAACCTGACAAGAATAACTGTAGAGGATAAAAAGTTTATTTGAGGGTTCACAGTTTCAGAGGGCTCAGTCCATAGACAGCAGGCTCCATTCCTTGGGGCTCAAGGCGAGGCAGAACATCATGATGGAAGGAAGTAGCAGAGGGAAGCAGCTCATGTGATGATCAGGAAGCAGAGAGAGAGAGAGACCCCACTAGCCAGGTACAAAATATACCCCAAAGGAACGCCCTTAGGGATCCACCTCCTCCTAGGGATCCACCTCCTCCAGCCATACCCTATCCGCTATCACCCTATCATCCACCTCCTCCAGCCACACCCTATCAGTCACTACCCAGTAATCCCATCAGGGGGGATTAATCACTGATTGGGTTAAGATTCTCATAACCCAATCATTTCTCCTCTAACCCTTCTTGCACTGTCTCACACACAAGCTTTTGGGAGACATCTCACATCCAAGCTGTAATGCCGGCCTTCCTTATATTATTTGGGGTTTAATTGGAGAGCAAAGCCACTTGGTGAGAGATATACATTAGGGGGTTCATTAAGGGTTTGGCCTTATCTAATTGTAGGAATGGGTCTGTGAGCTGTTACTTCCGCCTCTGGTGCCAGAGCTTAAAGTCATCAGGGCAGGCAGCTGGGCTGCAACAATGGACAGGAAGTGGGTATCAAGGATAAACTGGAGCCTGCAATGACTGGCTCCAACCAGGGAATGGGCTGGAATCCACTCTGTTCTCTCACTTCATCTATGGCTACAACTTGGATGATGGCATGATTGGCAGAAATTGTGTCTTTCCTCATGGAGCAGAGCACTCAGCTCACCCCGGGTCAGGGAAGCTGAGGGAGGACAGCCAGCAGGAGCTGGGCATGGGCTGCAGGTTCTGATTCATTTTTCTACCTTTATATCCAGTTTTGGTTGGAGACTGCAGAAATCTGCAGGAAGAAAGATGGTAAATAAGAATTGTTCTGGCTTTATGGGTAATATTATGGACCAGTAAAAAGGAAGGCAGAGCACACAGCCTAACTTTTATAGGCTCATCTCAGCTACCCAGAAACAGGCTCTCAGAGACGTCTATACATTTCTGCTTCCAATGTTTACTGGGAAAATTCATATATGGTAGTTTTATAAAGCCAGACAGGAGTTTATAGAGGGTTTGAAGGTAAAAGTTTATAGAAATCTTCATGCGTTTGTTTGCATGCTAATTTTCTAAAAGTTTTCATTCTGCTCCACAATTTTGGGGAGTGGGGTTGTTGATGTTCTTAGGATGCATCTGAAAGCCCTGGAAGGAAGGGGTTGGACTTCTATCTTCTAGGATAGGCTTGCTGCCTTGGAAGGGGTGCTAGGATCTCAGGATAGGTGCTTCCCAACTACCCAGAATGCTGTCTGTGATTTAGCCAGAACATGGGCCTCCTTGAATTAACTTGGAAGTCACTCAGATAGCCACACTCAAATGTCTACTCTGTAGACACTCAAATAGCCATGCTCAAATTGTCCCAAGGTTCTCACAGCTGGTGAAGGTGGACAAGGTCATGTTGATGATTCTCTAGTCCCAGCCAGAAAGTTGGTAGAGCCTCCCAAGCCAGCCTCTGTAGGGGGAGAGGCTTCCCCAGGGAACTTCAAAGAACCCCTCAAGCCTTCCTCCAAGAACAACAAGCAGGTGAGATTTGGGGGAGAGATGTAGTTGGCTGAAAGGACACCAAGAAGGGAAGCCAGGTGCCCTGCAGGTGGCTGTCCATTTATTGCTAGCTCAGTTTTCTCTTGTAAAGAAGAATCTCCAAAATTGTTGCCAGATCTAACATACTAGAAATTCAAAACTCATGAAGTAGTAAAGTTTTCCACAGTCGTGTGTAGCTTCGTGATTCCCATCCTGTCCTCACTTGAATCTAATATTCACAGTATCGCTGAGGAAGTATAGAGGACTGGTTTCTGATTTCCACTCTATGGATGAAGAAACTGAAGCTATGAGTGGGTGACATGTCTAAGGTCTCAAATGGCCAAGCCTGGAGTTCAGGTGTCTCCCCATAACCACAATTGTTATGGGGCCTTCACTCTGAAAATCAATATTTATATGGTCAGCCTCAGGACAGCATAGCATCCATGGGGCAGGAGGTGAGTATTTAGATGGCAAATTTGGCTTTTATGTGGAAGATGTCTCAGTACAAAAGCCCTTGTATCAAAGGAGATGAGGAATGGGGGGCTCAGACTGTGTCTGGGATAGTGATCTTTTGTCAGTTTATTAAATTCAGATTTATTGCTGACTTCCTGACCCAAAACAGAGCTGTTAGCAGTCCATAACATGGAGCAGAAATATGAGTTCTCAGTGGATCTGAGAAGAAATAAAGAGAAGAAACCTTAATGACCTGTCGCTTGGAATAAATCTTAGCGGTCACATAAACTGGAATGACAGGAATTTATATTGTTCCTCAACACTTGAATGACTAATGTGGTCAGAGTGGAGAACCACAGAAATTATTTCTCTTAACAAGCCAGCACCTGCTTACAGGCTGTTGGAACTGTTTGATGAAGTCCGGGTATGTTGCCGTGACGTCTGCAATCACACATTGGGTGGGTAGCAACCTTTGCACAGCTTGAGACACAGGTCATTTCAGACCTCTTCTGAGACCCTTAACTTGGTGGCTCCCAGGGGCTCTGGAAGTTCTGAGTTGACAGCCTGAGAAACTAGAGAAAAGTCATCTGAGAGACATTGACATGGACAGGGAAGGGTCTCAGAGGTCACAGGGTGGATTTATACATCTGAATCATTTCCCTCTCCCACCCCACAATGGGATTCAGGATTTTGCAGCATCAGAATTACCAGGATGGAGCTAGAAGAACTCTCTGAGATAAGTTAGTTAAAGACCCCCATTTTTCAGTTGAGAAGACTGAGGCTTATAGCTTGAAGTCACAGATGGGGAAGTGGCAGATGCAGAATGAGAGCGCAGACCTCGAGACAAGTGAGCATCCCCTAGCCTTGACTAGTGCAGCAACAGGCCTTCTTTATTTAAGCCCAGGTAAGTGTAAACCTGCACACCATCACAGCCAAACAGATGATCCATGTTTGGTGCTGGGAATGCACAGTTCTCAACTCAAGCAATCCTATCGAGGTGTTTCCATGAAAATCATTACAGACCCTAAAAATCTCCCTTACTGACACAATGTGTTAGCACCAACACCATGTTTTCGTGTGTGATGTTCATGCCAAATGAATAGATTTCAGCTGCTGTCACCACAAAAACAAACAAGCAAGGGTAGTGATGTGAGATGATGGCTATGTTAATTTGCATCACATTCTTCTTATGTGATCCTTACGACCACATGGAAAAGGCACATAAGAAGGCCACTTTTATTCTTATCGTACAGAAAACGAAACAGATTCAGAAAGTGAGTCTCCTGAAGAAGCACTGTATCTTTCAGTGAAATTGCAGTGTATTATGGGGAGGTGCTATTAGTTGGTTAAGTTGATGGGCAAGTCAGTAGCTTTGCTGGTACCATTAAGAAAGCAGAGAGCCCTAGCTCCAACCCTGTGCCCCAAGACATTGCTGTCTAGTAGGGAAAGAGGAGGCCATCAAAACCTTCTGACCTCTTCTTGCCTCCCAGAGCTCACAGAACCAGTTCCTGGAGGTTCAAGTTAATTTAGGAAAACCCAGTGTTTTTCTAAAAGCAATTCAACTAAAATGTTCCTTTTTAAGCATTTGAGGATCTGATATGAGTACCTATTCTGTCATAAAAGAAACATTTTTAACAATTTTAAATCTTATTCATCTCAGAGAGTAATTATGGCTAAATTTTATGCTTCTATTCATTTATCAAATTTATAGCATTCTATGAAGTTGGGATTTCTTATATATTTAGATGTCTATTAAAAGGTATAAAATTACCACTTGTTTCAGAATGATATGAATCTAGCAATAAATACTTGCATTAAAATTTGAATTCCAGTCAGTTGTTATGCATGGACATACCTGATCCTGTCTTTGTAATTATGTATGATATGCATCACCGGTAGGTACTTTTTGTCTTGTGCTTCAAAATCAGCTATTAATTAAAGAACTAAAATATGGAAGCTCTATTCCAGGCAAACTAGAATGAAATGCTGCAGATTTTATTTATTGTGATCTGACAGAGAGCTTTAGGGGTTGTCCACACAGCACTCTGAGAACCCAGGGGACACTGTGAGAAGCTGGAATCTGGCAAATACCGGATATATGGAAAAGTTGATGGGAAGTTCCAGGGGCCTACCTCTTGAGCCTATCTAGAATTTAAAATGTTTGAATGATGACTTTAGAATTCATTCATTCCCCTGGTTAACACACATTTATGGAACACTCACTGTATGCCTGGCACTGGGCTTGACTCTGGGAACACAATTGTGAGTATAAACAGACATGGCCCTTGACTTCCTGGAGCCCATTCTCTAGTATGGGAAGTATTAAGGAATAGTCACACATTTGTGTCATTTTTCCTTGTCTTACTATGGAATCCAGATATTGTTTCTGGTGGCAATATGCCCAAAGAAACAACTACATTCCCCAGCTTCCCTTGCAGTGGCCACATGACTTGTTCTGGCCAATGAGCTATAGGTGGAAATCTGCTGGGTATTTCAGGAAAGTTTTGCTTTCCTTTTTTTTTTTTTTTGGGATCAGGGATCTAATGGGCTCAAGTGGTAGACTCCTGAAACTCTCCATCAACTTTTCCATATTTTGAGTGATTATCAGAGTTTGAAGGTCTCTGTTGCTCTGCTTCTCACAATGCCCCCTGGGTTCTCTGTGTGTGGTGTGTATTGAACCTAGGGTGCATAACCACTGAGCAACATCCTAGTCCTTTTTATTTTTTGAGACAGTCTCTCCAGGTTGCTGGGGCTGGCCTTGAACTTGTGATCCTCCTACCTCAGCCTCCCAAATTGCTGGGATTATAGATGTGCACCACCACTCCTGGCTACCCCTTCCATCTTGATGCTTCCTTTTAAAAAAAAATTTCCTCCTGGAGTACAAATATCAGGCTAGAAATGGGCAGTCATCTTGCAACTGTGCATAATTGTTACATAAGAAAAAATCAGCACCTACTATTTGGGTAAACCCAGTAGTTGTCTCTCTCTCACACACAAGTATGTGCAGTTCTTCCTGATGCACTCATATGTACATTGGATGTGAGACTGGAAAGCCAGAATTCTCTGAAGGGATGGTAGGAACCAGAAAGGGTGAACCTGACAGTGAGTGGTTGACCAGCAGGACTTTAGAATTATGCCTACAAAGGATGGCCAGATACAGTGTGGTCTCCTGTGTGTCAAGAGCTCCTCCAACACAGAATGTGAGAACCGGTCATAAATATTCTTCCCATCGACCATATGATTGAATTGAGATATCAGGGGACTGCCATTTCACAGGACTGTCTCTTATGAGATGGAAATGGGTCAGTGGGATGGAAATCTCCCCAAGGTTACCAAGTTACCAAGGTCAATTACTTTTGTGTTCTTACCAAGAAGTCTGAAATTAGAGGTAGAGAGACAGGAAACATAACAAAAGCCTGAGAAAAGGATGGATTTTGAATCGGTTCTGCTTCTTGAAAGCCTGTTGGGAAGGCAGTGGGTAGACAGAAGAAGGTAAGTACTAAGGGGAGGAAGCTGGAGGGCCCACGTGGCACAAGCCAGGGAGTAGAAGCAGGTTGAGACCTAGTGTTGAAAAAAATCAGGCCAGAACCCAGGGACCTTAATAGTTTAAGGAGTGGATTGGAAACTAGATCACTGCTCTCTGTAAAGACCAATGACAGGGCGTGAGGGGTGCGTGTGTGTTCATGTTGAGGGTGATGTAGGGGGACAGGAGGCACTGGGTGGAGTTTTCGCCATAGAGAAACCAGCCAAAGACATGTGGAGCCCCTGGTTGGATTTTTCAAGGCAGTCTTTCCAAGTCTCAGGGGCCCAGAGCTAGAAGTTACTCTGCAGCCCTGGCCTAGGAGAAATCCAGGCCCAGCCCAGCCTCTCCCTTCTTCTAGAGCCGCCCACCCGAGCTCCGCACGCACACACTGGGGGGATCTTTCCACACCGGGCCACGGAGAAATTGCTCCCGGGTAATGAGACAATTAGCTCCCAGCATTCTTCCTGCAGGAACAAATCCGAGCCCCCATGGCATCTGTCCCCTCCTGTTCCTCCAGCTGGCCTCCTTGCCACGTGCACCCCCTCCCCGGAACCAGGCCTGCTGCCTGCCGCTCCTCTGCCCACTTCCGCTCCCAGAGGGGCGCAGGCGAGGCTGGAGCCGGGGAAGGAGCCAGAGGCGGCAGGGGGCGGAGTGACTGACGACAGTGCACGCGCGCCCCTGAACTTCGCGTCAAAGTTCTCCTGCGGGCTTGGCAGCCCCGTCTGGAAAGCTGCTCTGTAGCCGAGGCAGCATATGGACTGCTGACAGAGCAGCTGCTGGGGAAGAAGACGCTGAAAGGAAGCCTCGAGGGATAAACATGAAGAACGCATGTCACCGCGCGGCGCCCGGAGCTCCAGCGCTTGCTGTCTCTTGTCTCCTTCCGGAGGAGGAAAGTGGATGTAGACTGCTGTGCAAGGTCATCTGCCCCTAAAATAAGAATCGTCGTTATCATCATCGTGATATGGAGAATAACAGCTACCATTTGTTGAGTATGTGCTTTGTGACGTTATTCTGGAGACCACGTGACTTATTCCAAGTCTTGCTCTGAAGAAAGAACTGTTACGGTTCCCATTTTATAGATGAAAAAACCAAGGCAAGAGGGCATAAGAATTTCATGCTGCTGGCACAGCTGATAAGGGCTCCAGGCCTAACTCCAAAGCCTTGTTTCTTAAATCATGATTGGGATTTCTGGTCATAGTCATTGAGCCTCAGCCCACTGAACCAGCACTGATATAGCTAATGCGCATCATGGGTGTCATTCACAAAGTGACAGGTGCTCATACTGTCATTTGACCTCCAGAGAGTAGCAGCAGGTTGTAATCACCTTTGAGCCCCCAGTCACTAGATTGGGTGTAGCATTCAAGAATTTACACAGATAACTCATGAAAAATCAATTGATCCTGGGAAGCTGCTTTCATGTCCATTCTGCAAGCGAGAAAACAGGCTCCTGCTTTGAGTTTTGCCCAAGAACTCACAATATACTGAGCATAGAGGAGACTTGAGTTCTGGCCTTCAGACCAGGCCGTGTCCTCTCTGCCCTGCTTGCAGCAGATGCAGTGGAGCAGGGAGAAAGCCTCTGAGTGGAGGGGAGGGCCAAAGGGAAAGGTGAGTGTGGACTCCCGGGTGTGGTGGCTTGATTCAGTCAGTTGCTGCTATCTTAATAAATCCTTGGGCTAGAGACCTTGGGGAATATTGTTTCAAAGAATTGTCTAGATTGAGCAAAAAAGATGTTTTTCTATTTTTCCTTGTCCTGTCTACAACCTGATCCCCAGTGGCCCCAGGAAGCTGTGGGTCAGTCTCTGTCCCTCTGTCAAATGCCATTTCCCCAGGTGGATCAGTCACCCCAGTTAGGGACCTGGACTTTTCAGACATGAAGACAGAAATCAAGAGTCCATTCATCACATTGAAAGCTGATACTGATAGAGATTTAGTGCCACCTCGATCCTGGATATTTGGAGAGAAATGGAGTGGATGAATCTTCTCAGGCACCGAGAGGAAAAAGTTCCCAAGTATGAAAGGCAGCATACCACGAGCCACATGAATGATATCACTATCAATTCTAGATAGTTCCACTTTGGGGTGTGGCAAATCAGGGCCTGTCAGTCTCTTGCTTCCAGTACCTGATGCTGGAAGATTCCTCAAATGCATATTGCACAGGAGTATCATAAGCATGACATTACTGTGCTATTTGGGATGGAAAAAACATGTTAGAGTCTGTAAACAAGTCAAAATAACACCTGGCATTTTGCCAGGGGAATGTTAAGATGGTGGCCTGTTACGGGGATCCCCGGGACACTCGGGGGTAAGTGACGAAAAATGCTGCCCGTCCATAGATAGGACGGGAGCAAATCTGCTCGTCCCTAGGCAGATAGGGCGAGAGGAAAAATGACAATTTCGAGAAAATGGAAAAGATTGATACAGTATGTTTGTGTCTTGTTTTGTCTCAGTGTATTGTATTGTCTTTATGATGAAAATATGGAAGGGGTGAGAAGTAAATTACTAAGGGAAAGAGACACCCCAGTGGAACCAAGAATAGTTAGGGCATGTGTTGATGGAAGCCCAGGAACTCTAGTCAGAAAGAAAAAGAAAGTTCAGAAGAGGAAGGATTATCAGGAAAAAAGTTGCAACAAAAGGCTATTACTAAATACTTTTC
>NW_026000101.1:12874783-12894733 GCF_001458135.2 Marmota marmota marmota | reverse complement strand
TACGGTCATTATTTAAATTAAACAAAAGGGGGAAATGTTAGAGTCTGTAAACAAGTCAAAATAACACCTGGCATTTTGCCAGGGGAATGTTAAAGTTCGTAAACAAGTCTGGATGGTGCCTGGCAAAATGTCAGAGGGAGTGGTTTGAGAAGTAACAAAACCGAGCCATTAGGTGTAGAGATTCCTGATTGGTTGACTGATGTATCTAGTTTATGCTAATTAGATAAGCTGTGTGGAATGTATAAATACTGCTCCTGTCCTGCAATAAACGGCTCCTACTCCTGCTGTATCAACGTACACAAGTAGTTCGTCACCCCCCGGTTATTTTGCCGCAGCCGGACTGCGGCAAAAACATATACAAATTCTTTGCTTTCTTTTAAGGTGAGGTTGGGCTGGGCCTGGAGGAGGTCAAGTGTCTGTGTAGGGGCCTTTGCTGAACAGCCTAATGGAGGGAGGGTACAAACTGGACTTGCAAAGAGAGAGCTAAATTGCTGCCAATTTGTGGGTTTGAATTCCAGAATTTCTAAGTCCTGCAGGGCCTGGACATGAGAACTAGAACAGAAGCCTGCCACAGCTGGGTCGCAAACATTTTTAAAGGTTCATGGAGACCAGAGGCACTCTTTTTCCAGCTTTGTCTAATCTATGAGGCACAGGGATCCCCTCAACGCAGTCCTTGTACAATAAGGAACCAGATTCCTGGCCCTTCTTCATTTCCCTTTCCCTGCCTTCCTGATCCACCCCCAGTTTCATCCAATCCTCTTTGTCTCTGTGTATTAGCTTCTCCTGCCCCTTTGCCTGGAATGTACTTATCCCATTCTGCCCACCAAACATTTTATATTTCTATTTAGAAGCCCTGTTCAAGTCACACTTGTTCAAGTGACGCCTTCCTTCGACTTCCCCAGCAGGGCTGGTCACTTTCTTCCTGGGATTCCCACTTGGCACCTTTATATTCTACTGGCTTTTTTTTTTTTTTTAGCTTGTTTTAAGAGCTTGTTCCCACACTAGGCAGAGAGGAGGACTGGCTTCCTATTCCCTTCCAGAGGTCCTAGGGCAGGGTGGTCTCTGGAGTGTTGTAGCTGCTCCCTTTTTAATCAGCAAAATGCTTGGCATCTAGCTCATCGGTGACCTCAGGCTGGCTTTATCTTACATTATTCATTTTGTACAAACTTTGAGGAAACAGTTGGGAGCAACTTGGAGGACTCTTGAGATGCAAAGACTCCTGGGATTTTGTCCTTCCTGAGTTGTGGTTTAAGGAAAAATATGCACTCAGAAAAATGTCTGCCTGGGCCAAACCTGGGTCCCAGGGAAAGAGAGAGTGGGTGGAGACAGCAGATATCATCCCTCATGACCTACATGGGCCTTTGGCACCAGAATTGTTCCTGCCTCGGTTCTTCCAAGCTTTGATATTGTTAGTATGATCCAAGTTGGACCGGAGGACTACATGCCAGTCTATTCTGGCTTCTCAGTCATTCTGCTTATCACCCTGGATCTAGGGCAAGCTGCCCAGTGTCAGGTTCCTTCACCATGGGTGACAAAGTTGCTACCTTCAAGGAATGGTTAGAAGGATTAAATAAGATGCTATTTAGTTATTCATGTGTTTATTTTTACCTTTTTTATTATGATATAACTAACATAGACTGAATCACATGCATCGTAGCTATAAGCTCCATGGTTTTCAAATGGCTGTTTACACCTGGTGACCACCACCCAGGTCAAGATACAGAGCTAAGTGAGATTTGAAAAGCTGATATAAGTTCATAAACTGTTAAGTGCTGACAAAATGTTGGTTTTGACTATTACCAGGAGGTGGAGCCTCTTTCACATTAAATTCCTCTCCTACAACTTCTAGGTTTCTAGAAATTATGAGCACCAGTTGCAACCACCTAGCAAATTGTTGTGGTGGTGCCAGGACCTTGGTACCCTACTATGCAGAATGGCCACTGAGACACAGACCCACCTACTGCTGTTGCTATCCACCACTCCCAGAAACAGAGCTCTGGGGCCCAAGTCCCTGCACCAGCCCCTCAGAGTGGCAGGTGGCCTTGTAAAATGGGGCCATTGAAACATAGTTGTGCAGTTTCACTTTGATGGAGTTTGAACAAAAAGAGTCAAAGCAGGAGGGTACCTGTGTGCAGGCTTGGGCAGAGAAGGACAAAGACGCTTCCTAGTCTGGGCCTTCCAAGGTGGCTGGCAGACTGTGGCCACATTAGTGCATACCTGGGAAGTGAGGCCACAGAGGCATGGGCTACTACTGCCACCTTTTCTCCATGGCACTGTCTTCCAGAGGGACCCCCAGACCCCTCTTTTCACGTGCTGACCACTCTTCTGGTATTAGCCAGCTTCTGCACTTGACCTGCTGGGTTCTCCACCTGGCTGCTCCAGGATCCCTCAAATAGTCCCTTAGAAACCCATCTTCCCTCCTAAACCTGGCTTCCTCCTCCTTCATCCTGGTATCCCTAACCCTCAGTCATCCACTTAGAACTATGCTCGGAGATCCATGTTGCCCTGGCTGCGGTTGTCCCCTTGGGCTTTCTCTCCCACCACCTCAACTGCTACCTCTTGAAGCCTCAATTTGTCCAAGCTAACTGGTTCTTTGCCAAAGCTAGATCCTCTCTCCAGCTTCCTGCCCAATTTTACCCAAACTTCAAGACCAAGAAAACCACTCCCACCTCTGGACAGTGCTGTCTGATTGCTTCAGTTACATGCTACTTACCTCTTCTGCCTGTGACGGCTGCCACTTTCATCAGAACCTCTGTAGGGCTCTGGATGTTTTCTAACTCTCTTACTCTTTTCTTGCCCTGTCTCCTGGTGCCTAGCATAGGGTCTGACCCTCGGCTTGTTGAATGAATGAATGAATGAATGAATGCTGAGGTAATGACCATATGATATGAGTAAGGGCGAAGCCACTGAGCCATTAATCACCCATCCAGAGACCCAGGTCTTTTTCTAAAAAGCTAGGATATGCTAATTCAAGTGGGGGCTTTGAGAGCCTTCCTGCAGCCCCTCCATCCTGCAGGTTAGGCCTAACAGCAAAGGGCAGACGCCCGACACCTTTCGCAACTCAGTGCTGGAAAATGCTGAATCTAGAGAAACTTTGTCATAATTACCTCCCTACTTGAAAGTACAAACTATATAATTTGCCTTTAAGTGATCTTAAATTAATATAAATAATGAAGTATGCTCAGAATACTCAAGTACTGGTACATCCAATTGAACACAATTAAAATTAAGACGGATTTATTAGTATTGTGACTATTATTGATTAAAATGGTAATGATAAATAAGGAGAAATGTTAAGTACAACAGGGAATCGGTAATATTTCTTCAAAGTAATCATTTTGCTGTGACTACCCAATTATTAGTACATTTAATGTGTTATTCAGTGCAATTAATTACCCACTTTGCTTCTGGGAAGGCACTAGGAAAAATTGCCTTCTGCTTCGAGTGGTGGTGGGGTTGCTTGGCAGAAGGACAGGGAAAAGCCACTGCCTGCCAGAGCCTCTGTCATGAAGACCTGGCTCTTTGCAGATGTGGCTCCCAGCAGCTCTCAAAGCAGCTGCAAATACCGTTGGGAAAGAAGGAACGCAGCAGATATGGGTTCCCTGTCTCACAGTCATCGGAAGAGCTGCTCCAAAGTAGGCTGGTGGGTGGGATTGGAAAACCAGGCTGAGTTTGGACTGGGTCACTTAGTGACTTTGATATTGCCACTGTGCTTCCCAGTAATGTATTCATCTTCTCCCCTGTCAAATGGGAATAATGTAGCCTCCCCGCAAAGATCTCTATGTGGAGGGGATCTGTCACCCTGCGGATGTGCAGGGCCATGGAGATGACTTGTGGGGAGATCCAGTCTTTCCCTAGGCTCAGTGTGATTGGAGATTTGCTTCTGGTTTCTGTAAACAACCTCTGGGAGTCATCTCTGGCAACCTGTCATAGGCTGCCAACATCTTAGGCATGGTGAATGTGGAAGGTCACACACCTGCCCTCCACCTGCACTGCACCCCAAAGCCCCTGACGGGGGCTGTGTGGTCCACTCAACTCCTTTCTCCTTTCTTTGCTGGGAAGAATGTAGGACGGGGGAGATGATGAGATGACAATTGTTGGGCTCTTTTGCAGAGCTCTTGCTTACTGGTTTCCTTATCCATCTGTACAAGCATTCTGTTAATAAACCAGGTTTCGTTAACCTCATTTTACGAACAGGACACTGGAGTCTAGACATTAAGGTCTAGAGAGGGAAAGTGACGGCTCAAGGTCATAGATCTTAGAAGTGATGACTTGGGGCCTCCACTCAAGTCCTCTGACACTCTGAACCCTCCTTCCCGCCTCTGGCTTTCCTGTGTCACCGCCACATCTCCTTATCCATGGAGTCTCTAGCTCCCACCCCTCCCAATGCCGAGGGTTCACCGTATTGTTTCATAAAGCTAATTGCTAGTTTTTACATAAAGGCTTTATTTTATGAGCTTCAAATTGCCTAAATTAGATTTTATTAAGCTCACACGTATGATTTTCCTTGTTTTTATTAAAATTAAGTTCACTCCTTTGCCATTTGCAAGGGAGTTTGAAATTAGGATCGCTTTGTATCCACGGAAACACAGGGAGAATCTTATATGTGATCAGACTTTTACCCACAGAATGGGGGAAAAAAGACAGCTGGTAATTAGGTGCGTAATTCACAGGCAGGCTCCTGGGGCACAATGCCCCTGCTCCTCTGCCTTGTGGCTGATGCTTACGACAGTGCTCCCAGCTCTCCTGCCTTTCCCTGTGGTGGGGCAGGCAGAAGAAGCTGGTGTTGGTTCCAGTTTTGCCCCTCACCCATTCTGTGGCTTTGTGAAAGGCATGTCTCTTTTCTGGGGCCTTAGTTTCCCCATCTGTAAAATGGAGGATTAAAAAAATTATGCATGGCCAAAAGGTGTTATACCATGCTTCAATTCCATTCCTGGTAGCAAATAGTTATAATACTGTGATGAGAAGGCTTTTAGTGACAAACCTGGACTCAGTAGAAAAAGGTATCTTGATTCACTGACTTGTTCAGTAATTACTAATTGATCAGCTACTACGTAATCAGCAACTCTTCTAGGCACTGGGGAGATAGGTGAGCAATTCAGAAGCTCTGCTCTCGGACAACAAGAAGAACAGAAACAACTTGAAAATTTAATTTGAAAATGATGCTAAGACAGAAGATAAGTCAGGGAAGGTGAAGCTACTTGATTTTGGGAAGTCAGTAAAAACTTCTCTGAGAAGGTGATATTTGAGCTGAGACCTGAATAATGCAAAGGATGCACTCAGGAGAGATTGGACTGCAATCAATAGCTAGGTTACAAGGTATACTAGAACTTGGAATATTTAAGGAACAGGGACCTGCCAGTGTGGTGGGTGGGGCTGAGATTGGCTCAGTGTGGTAGACAGTGGCTAGATGGTAACTGATTAGTTTTGTTTGCCATTGGCAAGGGAGGGAGAGTACATATTTGCAATCCCTGGATTAAATGATCTCAACAGTGATGTTCCAGGATCTTGCTGGCAGGATCCCCTTCCTGGTAGAAGGGTGTGGCCTGAGAAGGAGGTTGTGTTACTGCCCTGGAGTGGATAGGGAAGGAGGGTCTCTTGGGAAAGGGGGTGCATATGAACTGGTCTTTGAAGGACGCTCAATTCCGCATCATAGGGTGACAGGCCTGTCTCCCTGGCATCTAGTTTATGCTGCAGTGTCTGAGATACAATTTTCAGGGATTAAGCCTTGTGTGGGTGGGGAAGGCTCTGCTGTTCAGTAACCTCATGACTTAGCCAGGTTGCTTCCGTTTTTCTGAGTCATCAGTTCCTCATCTTTAAAATGGGACAGAAATCAAATCTCTGCTTAGGATTTTGTGAGAATTAAGTAATATATGAGCACAAAGGAATCTGTAAATTGTGATAATGACACTTCAATATTTGTAATTTATATATTAACAATTATAATATTTAGAAGATGCTATCAGTAGGATTTAAGATTTTTGTTATTATTAGGATATTACTACCTTTCAATCCTCAGGAAAACTAAATGCATTTTAGTTTTTTCTTGAACATGAATTGTTTCTGCTTTTATGGAAAACAATTAGTAATGTATATCAATGGCCTAAAAAAAAAAAAGGTATGTTTCTTTTTGCTTGGGAATTTTATATATATATTTAATTTTAAATTTTTAGTTTTTTAGTTGTCAATGAACCTTTATTTTATTTATTTATATGTGGTGCTGAAAATCGAACCCAGTGCCTCACACATGCCAGGCAAGCACTCTGCCACTGAGTCATAACCCCAGCCCTGGGAATTGTACTTACATTTTAACAACAACAAAAGAAGTGGATGTCTGCTTCTGGTTATGCTTGAGTAGCTTGTAGCGGCATAATATTCCTGATGAGAACTAGAAATGCTAAACAAATACAAAATTGCATACATTCATTCAATGGAAATGAATGAACTATCGCTATAAACAAAAAAGGGCTGAATCTCATAAACATGTGCCAAAGGAACCACCAGGTGCAAAACCTATGTGATCTTATGTTTAAATTTATATAAAACTTAGGTATATTTATAGTTGATGTATATAAGATATATAAAAATGTCTAAGATACAAGTATATATGTGATAGATACATTTGAAATATATTAGTAACATTTAATTTATATTTATGTACTGTAAATGATTAACTATATAAATAGATTATATTTTTGAATTTGAATATAAATTCAACCTGTTGGTGCTAAAGTTAAGATAATGCCATGGTTTGGTTCTTGAATGTTCCTCAAAGGCCCATGTTTGAAAGCTTTGCTCCCCTGCCTACGGCCATATTGGGAGGTGTTAGAACTGTAAGAGGTGGGACCCAGCCGAAGGAAGTTAGGTTTTGGGAGTGTGCCCTTAATGGGGATATTGGGACCTAGGCCCCTCTCTCTTTGTTTCCAGCCCCCAAGGGGTGAACAGGGTGCTTCATCATGATGTGCTGCCTCACCAAAGGCCCAAAGCAACAGGGTCAAATGGACTGGAACCTCTAAAGTTGTGAATCGAGATCAACCCTTTCTCTTTTTGTGTTGATCACCTCAGACATTTTGTTACAACAATGAAAAGTTGATGGACACAGTTAGAATTATCCTGGGGGCAGGTGTAGTAATTGGAGCAGGGAACAGGGGCACGGAAGGGGCCTGAGCTTCCATCACATTCTGTTTCTTGATCCCGGTTGGGGTTCTGTGAGGTGTTCACTTTGTGAAAAGTCATTAAACTGTACGCTTTTGATTTCTGCACTTTTCTATATGTATAGTTTACTTTGATTTAAAAAAAGTTTGCCTAAATAAAAAAGGCAATAATTGGGTATGTGGATCAAGATGTGTGAATAAACATATTTATCACAGCATCATATAATATGGTAAAAAATAGAAATAATCTAACATTCCAAAAATGGGAAATATTTAAATAAAATATGGTAATGATGCTGTCTTTAAAATGGTGTTTTCAAAGGATTTTTAAGCATGCGGGAGGATTTTAATTTTTCAGTGTTAACTGGATAAAGTACTATAAGGGATGTGTCAAGAACTTGAGCTTGACAGGTAATTGGGCTACCTCCTTAACCCTGGAGGATGGAGGGGTTGGGAGAGGCTGGAGTGGGGGCCACCCCTCTGGGTGCAGGCTCAGTGCAGCCCCCACCGTGCTGTAGGTATGTTAATGGAAGGGGGAGACTTAAAGCTCTGCTCTGCATCTGCTTTTCCCATCTTCCAGGGAGGTCAAGCAGTTGCCTGTTCCTGGCCTTGATCTCCGTGCTCTCATCTCTCTGAGAGCCCTCATCCTTTAACCAGCTGCTCTCAAATCTGTGCCATTTTGGAATCCTCACTCTTGGGGCTCATTCTGCCTTCAGGAGTCACTTGTCTTTCCTGAGCTGCACTTGGCTCCTCTGAGTTAATTGCTCTGGATGGCTCCTGAGGACTCCCACCCAATACTCCTTCTGTTCTTAGAGTCAGTCCAAATGAAAATCTTGGGGAAGAAGAGAAACATTTTCCTACCTGCCCTGTAGTTTCCCAAAATGCTGTTGCCCACAAAGTTGTAAAGCACTTCATGTTATTATTCAGAGTCATACTTGTAATTCTTTCCATCCCTCTCTCCACTGTCGCCCACCTTATCCAGGGCGAGTCACATTGGACCTGATGTGGCTGCTCTCTTAATAGCACACAGATCTGGGAGAGGCTTTGTAATTGCCTTGTGCAAGAGCTTGAATATGTTCTAGTTCCAGCCGCCTTCCTCCTCCCTGGAGGATAGGAGTGGGGAGGGGAGACATTTCCAAATTTCCTACAATGAGTTTTTATAATTTTTACAATCAGAAAAAAACCCACTAAACAATGCTCTTTATCTCTATGAGTAATGTTTATGGAGGCTTCTCAAATGTCAATGCCTCATGTTTACAAATCACCCTGGGCCTTGTTACCATCTGAGTTCTGATTAAGTAGGTCCAGGGTGGGGCCTGGGATTCTGTATTTCTAACCTACTTCCAGGGACACCGAGGTTTCCTGTCCAGACCAGCCTTTGACTGGCTGAGTGATAGAGGAAGCTGTGACCTCTTTCTTTGCTCTTCCTCTCCCTTGCCTGACATTTTCCACATTTTGCTGAACATTAGAAGTACTGAAGAAGGTTGGTATCTACACATGCATCTGGGCTAAACATAGATCTTTAGCAGTTTTTTGGTTATCTCTTTAAAGAATGAGTTTGCGGATTTGAGTTCTTTTATTCCCCAAGCAAATAAAACACTTCAAGCTCTTGGAAAGGGACGTAGGCATCAGGACACCAAGACTTTGGGGACAGTCAGGAACCATCATAGGGACAAAGGGCAGATGCACTCTGAAGGCCCTAGTTGAACCTGTTACACGTCAAAGCCTGGCAGAGTTCTTCCCTATCCCTCACTCTCCCAGGCTTTCGCTCCAGAAACCAGGTGCAACATAAAAGCCTTCACCATAATGACTCTAAGAAGAAACTAAATGAGAGAATGAGAAGCCTGGGGGTCTCCACAAAAAGACAGTAACAGGAGTCTGGGACTTAACCTGTTACTCCTTAGAAGCAGGTATGCATGCTGTCTCAGTTGCTGCAAAATTTATGGCCAGGTTAGGATGTCGGTGCAGAATGAAGCACAGACCCAAGGAACACTGTGGGAGCTTCCCAGGGTGCAGTGACCACCCAGTCCTCAAGGCCAAGAATTTTTGACCAGTGGAAAAATCTCCAAATTATAGCCCCTCCCTCAACCCCTACACCCAAGTCAAAACCTGGCCCTTTGTTATTCCAGGGCCAGCCTGATTTCTCTCGGTGGATGCTGTTCCCCTTCTCTTGGGAGTGAAGCCCTCTAATTAAAGTCTCACCTGTGTCTTCACTTTCTCTTGGGTTGGTTTCATTTCTGCCATTGCCAAGTCAGAAGTTTCCATCTCAGTATCACTTTGGCTCAGCTCCCCCAGTGACTCAGTTTGCCATCCCCCCATTATAATTGATGAGGTTTTGCAAAATGATTTTCGTAGTCCTGTGAAAGATGGTGATGGATTAGGGAGTGCTCAGTCATGGAGTCTTTCTGGCACTGGAGGGCCACTTACTGGGTTGAGGGATGGGAGGGTTAGGGTATTTTAGGGGATTTGAGCATCCGAAGGGAAGGCTGCTAAGTGACCAGGAATATCCTGATTATGTCTTTTTAGATGAATTGGAACATATGGAGGCTACACTACGAACTGCTTGCTTTATTATTTGAAATCTCAGAATCAGGCAGTGCTAGGATAGAAAGGGCCCATAGAGGCCTCTAATTCCATCTGCCTAGAGCTGCTCTGTAGAGCCCTGGAGCTGGGGTCAGAGAAGGCTCCCAAATCAAAGGGGACCAGAGCTTTTGTACTCTTCTCTGGAGTCTTCTGAGAGATGGCTGTGGTTATTTGGTTCCCGAACACTTCACGGACAGGAATGTGTTGTCTCCCAGGCAGCATTTTTTATCATTAGGTAGATCTGATTGGGAATTCTCTCAGGTAAGTGGAAATCTGACTCGCTTGGCCTTCAGCCAGTGGACCAAGGTTTAAATCAGATATTTTCAAACTTCCCTGATGACAGCCATCACCTGGGAAGCTTACTAAACTCTAACCCAACTCCAGCCCATGCAGACCAGAGTCCCACCATTGTTCCTTCTGGAGACTTTGATTCAATGGGCCTTGAAAAAAAATGTTTTTTCTTGCCATGCTTACCCTCCTCAGGCCTGTGTAATCAGTAAAGGAGGTATTTAGGCACAAAGTTTCATTTCTTAGATTCAAGGGAAAAATCCATTACTGAAAGTGTCAGATATAGGATGACTTCTTTATTTGATGTTTACTATATTTTACCAACATGAACAGCTAGGTCACATTTTTTTTCTCTATCTAAACATAAATGGGCTTTAAAATACCCTTGTCTGTGTGATTGTTAAAAAAGATAAAACTAAGCATGTGATAGAGAAAGAAAATATTACAATATAAAAACATAACCCACAAGGATGGTTGTGATTACTGGTAGCAAAATTGAAGTCAATGGTTGATATTGAGGTTCGTGGATTGAATTTCATTTCAAATGTTTGTCAAAACTATGAAGAACTACAAAGATCCCCATATCCTCAATCCAATACTTTCCTACTAGAATTTTGGAGTAAGTAAATTATTTCATAGAAGATAATTGAGCCTTATTCTCAAAGATCCTCCCTGAAACTTATTTATAATTTCAGTAAAATTATGACAACGTTTGATATCCATGAGTAAAGTATTATATAACTGAGGCCCAACCACAGAATGAAATATGCGTCTATTAAAATGCTTATAAATAGGGGCTGGGTTTTGGCTCAGCGGTAAAGTGCTTGCCTAGTAAAGCCCTGGGTTCAATCTTTAGTACTACATAAAAATAAGTAAATAAAATAAAGGTTTAGTGTCCAACTATAACTAAAAAATAAATATAAAAATGCTTATAAATATATATCAATATGCATAAATGCTTATGATATTTAATGGGAGTATCAGAAAAAAATTGATCCATTTATATTTTTTTTTGGTAAATGGCAGAAGACAAAAAGGATAAAGTACATTTTTGTTAACAATTGCTTAAATAAACATATATATTTATAAAGAAGTGTCATTAATACAACATTATAAACAATAAAGGCAATGGAAAAATTCCATTTAGAAGAAGTAGAGAATCTCGCCTTTGAAAAAGATCCCCCCACTTTTTTTTTGGTACTGGGCTTTGAACTCAGGAGCACTCAACCACTGAGCCCCATCCCCAGCCCTAATTTGTATTTTATTTAGAGACAGCTTCTCACTGAGTTGCTTAGGGCCTCACTAAGTTGCTGAGGCTGGCTTTGAACTTGTGATTCTCCTACTTCAGCCTCCCGAGCTTCTGGGATTACAGGCATTAGCCATTGCACCTGGTTGAAAAAGACCCCTTGAAACCAGGGCCTCCCCCATTTACAGAATCCTTAGGTCTTCAAGGTGTTGAGGGAGGCCCTTGGGGTCAGCTGGTTCAATATCTAAGCACTGTATGGGTGTTTATTTTAGTAACCTTGGCATATGACACCTGGGCTCTCTCTTGCCTTGTGTAACTGGTGAGCAACCCAGGAAGTTTGCCTCCAAGTTTGTATCTACTTTTGGGAGAGACCCAGCATGGGGAGTTGGAAGGGATAGAGGCAGATTCCCAAGAGCACAACTAGGAAAGCCAGACTTCTCATCTCAAATTTTGTTTGTTCAGACCAAAATTCTTTTGTTCAGAGCAGATTGGCACCAATTTCTCAAAATTAGCATTAGAGAACAAAGATTTATGTTTGCGTAAAAACAATGAAGAATAGCTCAGCTCGCTTCTCCAAGGTTGTTCCGGTCCCCTCTCCCACCTACTCAAAGTCTCCCTTTCCAATCTCTCAGGGGCAGGGAAGCCCAAGTCCAATTAGGAACAATTCACTGGTCAGACAGAACAATGTCCAGGCCAAGAGCTCCTGAATAAAGAAGCCAACTCTGAAGAGAGCTTGGAGATTGTGGTCTGTGGGCTGGTACAGAAACATCCAGGTTCCTATTTTCTCTGTTGGGGATAATGTTTCTGAGCATCACATTTACTAGGCAAAAATTCAGATAAATGGGACATTACTAATCACTTTGACATGAGCTGGATTCACATAGGAAGAGCACACGTCAGTTTGTGCTGGTTTGCCTCTTATGAGCCATGGGATGACGGACAGCCACATTCTCTTTCCAGACCTTAGTTTCTGTACTTAGAAATAGGATAACAATTCCTGTCTTGTACAACTCCCAGGGTTACTACAAAGATCACTGAATACCAAAGGGAAAGTACCTGGCTACTGCAAAATATTATGCATGCTAATTAATTTTAGTAATTAATAACAGAGTGACATTGTGATTTTTCAATTTTATTTTGGGTTCTTAAGGGTTGATTCCAATAGACTTGTCATTCACCAAGAAATGATTTATAAGCTTCCATGTATTGAGCTGTTTGCTAGTCTTTTTCCATCTAGTCTGGTCTGGGGTGGGGACCAGGAACAGAAGGTAAATATACATATATCTCAGTGTATCAGTGAGAGGGAGTTGGCAAGCCAGTGTCATAAGTGTTGGGAGAACATCTTGAAGTCTCTTGAGAATGGTGAATTGGGGGTGTTGGGATGGAATGGACATACCTTAATTAAGTGACTCTCCCCACTTATTGACAGTAATTTGGGAGGCTTTTAAATTTCTTCCTATGACACACACAATACTGTGATGAATATTCTTGGATACATGTACAAAAACTTGTGTAATGACTTGTGTGGGGCATACAAACAAGTATTTATTTTGGAACGAGTCCTAAAGGGAAATAGTTGAGTTAATCGACATGTGAATGGAAAATTGTTGACGGATGTTTTCAGATGGCCGTCACCCATTGGCTTCACCTGTTTACACACACAGTGGGTGTGAAACTCTTTCTCCACATTTTTTGCCAACATTTGCCAACAATTATTTGCCAAATAATTCTCTTTGCCCCTCACCCATTGTGAGATGCAGTTTTGCATGCTTATTAATTGTGTTTATATTTTCTGTAAATTGCCTATTTGTATCCTTTACCAATTTTTCTGAGTTATTTGTCTTTTTCCTTTGGCTTTGTTCGAGATTCTTCATATGTTCTTAACCCTTTGCCTGCGAAATATGTCGCAAATAAATTTGAATAGTCTTCTTAACCTGGCTTATGGAATATTTTGATTTACATAATTTTATAATTTTTATGAAGTTGAATCTGAAACAATTTTATTTTCTGTATTTTCTTGTTTGCTTAGGGACATTTCCAACGTTTACCTCTATTTTCTTCCAATGTTTTTATATTTTTGTGTTTTTAAATTATTTGAAGGTTATTTTTGGTGGATGGATTGTATAAATTAGAAATCCAATATAATTTCCCCTGAAATGAGTAGCTAATTGGTTCAATCCCACTTGTGAGTTTATTGTTTTTTCACTAATTTGAGTTACTATTTTATTGTATTCTTAATTTCCATATACACTTGAGTCTGTTTCTAGATTTATTATTTTGTCCCACTGATCAATTTGTCAATATCTGTACCAGTACTAGACCATTTTAATTACTATAGCCTACAAGGTGTTTTGACATCTGATAGAAAGAGACCTGAATAAAAATGCTGTTGAATTTAGATTGGAATTCCATTGATGGATAAATGTGGGGGAAAATCAACATATTTTCAGTACTAAATCTTGAGTTTCCGGCCAGGAATATGGTTTATTATTCATTTATGTAGGTGTTCCTGTTATTCTGTAAAGTTCTTTAGTTATCTTTAAGTAGATCTTATACATTTTAAAAATTACATTTATTTTCTAGGAGTTCTTTTGTAGTTGCAAATGGAATCTTTTAAAAATTTTTATTAAATGAATGAGTACCAGTATATAGGAAGCTTTTGGATTGATCATATTGGTTTTGTGTCTATCCATGGTTTAGGATTTTTTTATTCTAATAGTTTTCAGTTGTTTGGCTTAGAATTTATTTTTAGATGGACAATTTGCAAAGAGTGGAAGTTTAGTTTTTTCCTTTTTAATTTTAATAGCCCTAATTTTATTTTCTGGTCTTTTGACTTCCAGGACGATAATGATTGCAATCAGTTCTATCTTGCATTCATCTTTAGTGAGAATGCTTCTAAGATTTTTCCATTTTTCCATTCAGAAAACTTTAATTGCTAAAGTTTTCTGAAAGATATTCTTTTTTATGTTAGAGAACTTGCATTATACTTCTGATTTACTGAAATTAAAAAATGTATCTGGGCTGGGGATGTGGCTCAAGTGGTAGCGCGCTCGCCTGGCATGCGTGCGGCCCGGGTTCGATCCTCAGCACCACATACAAACAAAGATGTTGTGTCCGCCGATAACTAAAAAATAAATATTAAAAAAAATTCTCTCTCTCTCTCTCTCTCTTTAAAAAAAATGTATCTGAATGTTAAACTTTATTGAATGATTTTTGTATTTATTGAGGTGATTAATAAATTATTAGTTACTGAGTTATTAATAAATTATTAGATTAGTTACTTAATGTCTGTGGTGAATTACACAATTAACTTGTCAAATATTGAATTTTATTTTGCCCCTTGGATAAGCTCTCCTTATCTGTAATGTGTCACTCCTCAAAACCAATACCTTACTGCTTCCTTTGGCTGGGTTCTTTCCCACCCTAAGGTGTTTGTGTGTCTGGGTTCTTGTTAACAGTCAGGGACCTGTCCACACCCTCAGTGCTTCATCTAAACTGGCCCCCTCCTGTCATCCTGTACTCCTTTGACCCGTTTCATATTCTCCAAAGTACCGTTTCTATCAGAAAGCATATTTCGTACTAACATTTCCTTATTTAGTATCTGTTTTCCCCTAGTTATCTGGTGCTTTGGGAGAGCAGGAATGTTTGCCTAGGTACTGCTGCAGGTCACAAAATAGATGCTTAGGAAATAGTTACTGAACGAAAGCTTGTTGTTGTTTTTCCAGACAAAATGCATGGGAGACAAAATTTACTTTCCTTAAAATTTGAAGGAAAAAAAGTTTAATTTTGTCTTATGCATTGTATATTGGCAGAGCCAGTCTCTGCCTATATAAAATTGGGGTAATAAAGTCACCTGTCTCAGGGAGTTTTTCTTGGTGTTAAAGGAAAAATGTATAGGAAGAATGGATCACTGTGCCAGGCATGTAGTTAGTTCATGTTCAGTAAATTCTTATTATTGATATTGACTCCTTCAGGACACCTCTGAGGGGCATCCTGAATCTCAGTTTCTCCTCATTGTCAAATGAGGAAATGTGGTCTAAATGTAAACATGGCCTTTGAAAATTATAGAGTTATATGAATACTGTGGATCTCTTCTGCCATATCCAGGAAGGATCTCCAGTAAAGGAGCCTGGGAGGCAGAGTGTCTGGTGAGCAGAGCAAGGGCCTGCACCAGGATAGACCTAGGCCCCTGTCCTTATGCTACCATTTACAAGCTGGTAACTTGGGGCAAACTAAGTCCCTTGGCTAGTCAACTGGCTCATTATTGCTGCTTACTCTGTAGAGGAGGGGATAATAGTTCCCCTTTCACAGGGCTACTCTGGGAATTAAATGAAATGAAACATCTAAAAACTCCAGTTCATCATTTTTCAAGAATGGGAGTTTAATTATCATGTAATAAATATCTATTAATATTATATTTGCCTTTGAAAAGAATTGGCAATCCATAATTTAGAACATTCTCTTTCCAATTTTCCATCATCAAAATAATCACACTTCGCACATCCTCACTGGCAGATTTCACAGCTAGTGGATTCAGGAAAAGTTATTTGAATAACAAATTCTTTGCCCATCTCCCCGACCTGTGTGTTCTGGTGGGGTTGCTATAGATCTGTATGCAGTGTGGGGTGGATTGCAGAAAGCAGGAGATAATGGTCACAGGGATACTGGTCACAGAACTATTGTGTGGGCACCTGCTGGGTGCCCGTCACCATGCTAGGAGCTTTGCATACTTTTTCATTCATCCTCATCTCACAGGTAAGAAAACAGAAGCCCAGAGAGGCTGGGTAACTTGCCCAAGACCACACAGCTAATCAGAGACAAGGGCCAGATCTGAGTCAGCATCCAGGCTTCAGACTCTGTTCCACACTAGAATGGAGCAGTGGCATCTGGTCACAGCAGCCCTCTTCCTGCAGCTTACAGTGTTCCCGAGAAAGGAAACAAGCATGAATATCTTTATCAGAGCAAAGGAGAGGGCCAGGTCTCTGGACTGTCACTGTTCATGGGTGTAGGTTACTTGCACATGGGTGTGCTGGATAATTTTTTGTATGAATGGATAATCAAAGAATAACTGCATCAACAAATGTAGCCTTCTGCCCGGCGGTCATTCCAAGTTGAGACCCAGGATATGGGGCAGAGGGACTTGTGCACACGTCGGTACCACTTGCATACAGAGACATCGCCCCCTTTCGCGGTCATTGCCTTCTGGCAGCGTTGGAAGTCCACGTAGTTCTGCCAGCAGTTCCTGGTCTGGTTCTGGTTGGGGAAGCGGCTGTCAAAAAGGGCGGTCTTCTAGTTCTTGATTTTGGTCTTGATGTCTTCTGCCATGATGCTGACTCCTAAAGATGCCCCTGCAGCAGGTCACAGCTCAACATGACCCTTAGCAAAAATGACTTGCAGATATTTATGTTGGTTATTTTGTTGTTGATATACTTGTGAAAGTGTCATGGATAAATAAATAATGGGGCCATGGGAAGCACACCCGAGAGTTCCTTCTTCCTCTATCTTCAAGGTACAGAATTGATCAGTCTAGTTTACAAAGTAGTTTCACATAATCATTTAGCTCTTATTCTTTTGTGACCTACTCAATGTTTTACGGAGATGATTGGAATTCAGTGAAGTGACTTCCCCAAAGTCAACTGGCAATTAAGAGGCAGAATAGGGACCGGGGCCAAGGTTTGTCCAGTTTTGCATCCTCTGCCCTTTGCTTTCTGAGTTGCTTAGGTCCTTGCTAAGTTGCTGAGGATGGTTTTGAACTTATGATCCTCCTGCCTCAGTCTCCTGGGATTATAGGCTTAAGCCACCACATCCGGCATCCCCTTCTGTCAATTACATGTCCAGGATGGTTCTAAGATATGCCTTCACCCTTCCTTTGCACCTTTATTTCTGCAGGGTTTCTTTGGGATGTAAACACCCAAAGCTTGTGATTGCAAACTGTTAGGGTCTGTAAACAAGTCGGATGGCGCCTAGCATTTTGCCAGAGGGAGTGGTTTGTGAAGTAACGCCAGCGAGGAGCCATTAAGTGTGGAGATTCCTTATTGGTTGACTGCTGTATCTAGTTTATGCTAATTAAGATAAGCTGTGTGTAATGTATATATACCCCTCCTCTCCTACAATAAACGGCTCCCACTCCTGCTGTATCGATCTACACAAGTTGTTCATCACCCCCCGGTTATTTTGCTGCAGCCGGACTGCGGCAACAAACAGCTGTAGAAACAGGAGGCAAGCATCACCTAAAAATAAGTAGTGCCTTGGAACACAATGTGCATGGATTTTCATGAGGTGGACAGAGCTGGTAGGGTGTGGGTGTGACATCCAGTAGCCATAGGGAGAACTTTGGTTCTTCACAAAAGCCTGCTCTTTCTGTCGTCAACTGCTCTAGGGAGACTTCATGAACTTGATCTAGATTCAAGGGCAGAAAAATTGGACTCATCCCTTTACTAAGGAATGAAAAGCCTTCCTTCAAGGGTTTGAACAGCTTCTAAGGCATAGATCCTATAGATAGGTATAACTATATTATTCAATTGTACAATTGATTAAAAGTATTTAGTAAAGAGGAAAATGCTCACTAAAAATAGCAGGTAATGAGTCAAAATGATGTAAAATAGTATCATCAAAATTTGATTAGCCAGGTGTGGTGGCACACACCTATAGTCCCAGTGGCTTGGGAGGCTGAGACAGGAGGATCAAGAGTTCAAAGCCAGCCTTAGCAATGGGGAGGTGCTAAGCAACTCAGTGAGACCCTGTCCCTAAATAAAATACAAAATAGGGCTGGGGATGTGGCTCAGTGGTCGACTGCCCCCAAATTCAATCCCTAGTACCAAAAATAACAACAACAAATTGATTAAAAATTTTATATAGTCTGAAAGGCGAGTGACTCACCCAAGATGGAAATCCAACCAAGAGATTTTATTGGGGGAAGAAAGGAGAGGAAGAGAGCAGCAGCTTGAGCCTGCAGGCTTCAGCTTAAGAAGGGTTGCTTTGGCGACCTGGAGGGTGCTGATTGGCAGGGTGACTCAGGAACGGGCGAGTGGACACTGTGTCCCACGGGGATTGGTGGAGAAAACTTCTGACTTTGGCGCCCTTTGTCTTGGCACCCTTCAGAGAGGAGGGGGAGGGGTAAGGGGTTCCGTGATGTTCTTCTCGAGAGACGGAAACTTAACTTCAACGGGGAGAAACCCAATGGGGGAAATAAACTCCAAAGGCAAGGTCTCCCACACACCCAGCACAGTCACATATACTGTTGGGGGGAAATGGAAAGAAAGTACACTGTCGACAGAAGATATTTCTGGATGATGAGATCAGGGTTGAGATTCATTTATTTTTAAATTATTTTCTGTCATTTTTGAGTTTTGTGAAACAAGAGTGCACTATTTTGTAATCAGAAAAAAAAGTGCCAAGAAAGAAATAGAGGTTAGTTTTCCTTGAAGTGATTTAATTTTAAGGTTGATTTTGCTCATTTTCAAATTATAGCTTTGTCGGGAGATAAAAGAAAATTAAATGAGCTACAGAGATTCTGTCACAAATAATAAATTACTATTAATGTTATAAACTATGTAATATATTATCAGACTAAAATTTAAAGCTCCTGTAGCAAGTTACTCATGCAACGCTCAACTCCAAACTTTTCAATTTATTCTGAATCGCCTAGTCTGTGTCATAGAGTGTAGCTAACATGTGGGTTGTTTCATTTTGCTGTTATTTTGATTTGATTTTGTTTTCCTAAAAAATTTTCACAAACAAATAAACTCAGAGCTCCATGGCTAAAATTAAGAAGCAAAAAAGATGATAAAACATATGTATATAAATTTGACAGAAAGTTACAATTTATATTGCCTAAAGAGTGTCTTGAAAGCATTGTTTATAAGAAAATAATCGCGTCCCTAATAGGTAAATGAACAAAAGCATATTTTGCTCAAAACATTTAACTAGTCGAATAAAAAATGGACAAGTGCTAATCCTTATCGGCAGCCATCACTGAAGCCAGGTGCTAGGAACAACTATGATTGTCCCCAAAGGCTGCCATGGAACTGGACAACTCATCTCCAGCCTTCTTGGAATTACCCCAGGGACATCCACCAGGGAGCATAACTGTCACTCTGACCCTTTCTTTCAGTTATCTCCATTATGGAATTCTACTCATCAGGCCTAAAGGAGGACAAGAATTAATTCTAGTATTTTCTCTGAAGTGTAAGGGAACAGAGGGCTTGACACAGCTCACGTGATGGTCACGAGAGGAACGGATTGAATTCTGGCACGCCCACTTAATGGCACATAAAGCCATGATTGTAGTGACTTTTGGAAACAAAATGATGGCAGAGGGAGCCAATGGCATTTTAAATAATGGATGTTAGATCCAGATTGGTAAACAGGCATTTTTAAAAGGAAAAAATGGTCAAATTCTGGCTTAAAGTCAATCTCGTACATCAAAGCAAAAGGCACAGAGGCAAAAACTAGGAGTGAGTGTCAGGAAAAACTGGAAAGTCTCTTTCAACCCCTATGTTAGAAATTCATTTGTTTGCTTTATTAGCTGCTCATATTCTCCAGTTTTCCTTATGTAACCTTCAAGGAGCCACTTACACAGTTTCCTTCTGTGCAGAGTAGCCTCTTAGCGGTTTCTTTCTTTCCCTCACATCTCTCCCTCTCACTCCCTCCTCCTCCCTCCCTCCCTCCTCCTCCCTC
>NW_026000101.1:12844247-12874761 GCF_001458135.2 Marmota marmota marmota | reverse complement strand
AGAGAGAGAGAGAGAGAGAGAGAGAGAGAGAGAGAGAGAGACATGCAGGGCAAGCCCTAGGTCAGGGCTACTAGGGCATCCTGCCAGTAGTCCTATTGTGGCAGGTTTTCTGGGCGTGTACATGATTCTTGAAGTCAATAAAAACAGTACCAGCACGTTTCCAGGAGGAATCAGGAGGAATGGGGCCTCACCCAGCCTCTGAGTCAGTTGTTCCTGCAGGTTAAGTTCGTGATTATGATTCTGTGTTGATCTGATTCCTCATAAAGTGGAAAGAGTCCTCTGGTAGCCGCGGTACATTTGCACCTATCTCGCACAGCCCCTGTGTACTGGTTTTCAGGTAACTTCCCATAGAACCGTTTTCTTCCCAAGTCCTGGACAGACACTGTAATGCATCATGTCGCTTTTATTGGTCTGGGCTGAGAAGGATGCAGATGTTCCTAAACCTCTTTGTCTCAAATGCACAGATGACCCTACCCAGAGGATGGAGGTGGCATAGATTCTGCTTCAACACCCAACTCTAAACTGCAAAGATGGGAAGATAAGGTTAGAATGAATTATAAACCTTTACACTCAAATTTGTGGATTTTTTTCCTCCTATAAAAATAGAACTCTATTAAAAAACTCAAAGCAGAGGGGAAGTCATGAAGGCTGCTGAGTTACAAGGCAGAAAGCCCCTAAAGAGAGAAAACACTAGACTAGTTCATACATTAATTCAGGAAAGGGGAAAAAAAAGGAAACTAAAGGAAAGAAGACACCTCAAATGGTATTATTAGTAATTACTATTATAAGATGGAATAAAATGGAAGCAGACAAGGAAGGATAGAGAAAAGAAATGCTGCACAAAGCATGTCTCGAAAATTCAGAAACAGAAAGATTTTGAATCAACCCCCTTTTTAAAATAATCACAAGCATCAAGGAATTATAAAAAGGACATCAGGAACAATAACCGGCAAAGTGGAAATCATTGCCAGCCACCGGGAAGAAACATAAAAGAGTCCTGAAGATGGGTGAGGAAGGACAGGCAAAGCCAAGAAATGCCACAGATTGGGCTTTAATGCAAGAGAGGCCCTTGAGGATTGGCAGAGGAGGAATGTTCTCCACGCTATGGGGGAACTTGAAGGAAGCGGAAAGGAATATAGGGAGACAGCAAAGAAAATCTCTGCAACAATTAAGTTCCCAAAGAATTATCATAGAAACAGCTCACAAACACCTGCAAGGAGAAACCCAAATAAAGGTGCTCCCAGATAATTAGTGGCCAAGAATTCTCCAAGTCCATGTGTAAACAAAAGATCTTGACAACATATGGAAGAGGGGAAATGCTATCCCGTCTGGCTCAACAGAACAAGAAACAGTGCCATATATTTAGCAAGAGCCGCTCCAGGGAACAATGAAATTTACAGGTCCCAGGTTTACCACACCAACCCAAACAAGAGTACAGCCCTCGTTTTAGTTTCCAGCCAAAATGCAGCTTTGCATACTAGGCGAAGAGGAGATGTTTTATGTGGCTACAGAGGCCACCAAATCAGTGAATCTCAGTGCTGAAAGGAAACATCCACAGTTGACAATGTCCTCTCTATCGTCTTATGCCAGGTGAGATAAGCCAAGGTGTACTAGGTAGGATGACCGGCCATCTAGACTTCCTGGGCTAAAACTGGGAGAGTCCCGGGCAAACTGAGAAGGCTGGTCAGCCTGGTGCTGGTTTCCCCTAGGTGACAAACCAGTCTGGCTATTTGGGCTCAGATGTTGACATAGGAAGGGCAGTGAAATATTATTCTACAAACTTATAGATGTTGTACTTTCAATATTTTTTTGTAGATGGACACAATACCTTTATTTATTTATTTATTTTTGTGGTGCTGAGGGTCAAACCATGTCTCCACATGCTAGGCAAGCACTCTACCACTGAGCTAGAACTCCAGATTTATTATTTTTCTCTGATTCTAGGGAAAATGATCCCAAAACATTCAAATTTATTATTTTTCTCTGATTCTAGGGAAAAATGATCCTGAAACATTCAGCATTTGATAATTCATTTATCCATTCAATTAAATTTATTGCAGAATTTGTATGCCCTGTGCTGGGTCTAGGGTTACAATGGCTGACAAACCCCTGATTGCATGGGACTTAGAGGTTAATGGGGAGAGGAACGTTTGAATCAACATAAATGTGCTTACAGTTAGACATGCGAGAGATGGTATGAAGGGCAATATGATCGAAAGTGACATGGAGGGTGTAGCTTGGATTCGGGAGGGGAGGTCTGGTTAGAAAAGCCCCATCCCCTCACCCCCAGGAAGTCACATGAAAACCTGAGACCTATAGGATGAGAGGGAAGAGGGGCTGGTGAAGAGTCAGGCTACATTGGGGAAATGGTGTTGGAGGTTGAATTGGAAATTAGAGAGTTCCAGATAGAGGAACAGTGTGTGCAAAGACCCTGAGGCAGGAAGGAGCTTGGTGAGCTAAAGGATTGAGAGAAGGCTGGTGTCTCATTTGAATTAAGGGAAAGAAAAAAGTCCTTGCCTTTCAGTTGTCAAATAGCAATGATGGTGGTAATGGTGGTTCACGCAGAATTGTTGGAGAAGAAGAGGAGGAGGAAAGAAGAAGGAAAAGAAAGAGAAGGGGAAGAAAAGAGGAGGAAGGAGGGAGCCAGAGAGAGAAAAAAACCAAAGTGAAAGATCAATGGCGAATTGTGAGCCTTGCTGCCTGAAATCTTGTAGTATCTAATATTAAAATATCTGCCCTGGGCTGATGAGTACATATTATAAAAGGCTTTGGAATACAGGTGGGAGGAAAAATTCCAAAACAGCTGTAAATAAGGGAATGTCAGAGACTTAGAAGGCTATCATGGAGGATAGAGTCTTATTTAACCTAAGATGTGTAGAAGTGAAGGAGGAAAACACAACAGCTCTCTTGAGCTATGCTAAATGTCAAAAAGGTGCCAGCAGATGGCCTCATGTCCGGAAGTGCCTGAAAACTGCTTGCCAGTCGTCCTTGGAGGCCCCCCAAGAAATGTACCTTAGGCGCTATATATAGCAAGGAAAGCAGAGGTCTGTAAACTTGGCTGAGATTCGTTGAGGATCAAGGGCTAAGGGAGGCTTCTCTCAACTGTTGGGCCTAAACCTAAGTCATACTCCCATAGGCCAGCTTCAGGGGTCAGAGGCTGTCATAGTATCCTTTGGGCTGCTATAACAAAATGACACCAACTGAGTGGATTATAAACAACAGAAATTTGCTCTTCCCAGTTCTGGAGGCTGGAAGTCCAAGATCAAGGCATCAGTTGATTCAGTGTGTGGCGAGGGCCTGCTTTCTGGTTCATAGACTGCCAATTCTTGCTGTGTCCTCACATAGTAGAAGGGTTGAGGGTCTTTCTGGGATATATCTTACAGGAGCACTAATCCCATTGTTATGGCTTGTTATGGTTTAGATGTTAGGTGTCCCCTAAAAGCTCATGTGTGAGACAGTGCAAGAAAGTTTAGAGGTGAAATTGAAGTTGGGGGACAAAAGGGAGTCAATATAGATAATAAATAATAGGGTCAGAAGGGGAAGATGGGAATTGATTTGTGTCTGGGAGGAAGGAGGCTGCCTCTGGGGGATTGAAATGCTAATACCTCCAGAGCCTTCCCCCTCCTCCACCTGTTACCACAGTTCCCTGTGTACAGGGAATTGGGCCTTCTGTTGGGCAGACACAGAGAAGCACCCCTGGAGGGCTTCCTTCTCATTTCTGGCCCCTCTCCTGCCCACAGGATGGGGAAAGGAGAGAGGCAAGATAAGGGGAAGGAGGGCGTGAGAACAAAGAAAATCTAAAATGTATAAAAGGGGCAGGACACCCTACTTCTCTGGATACTCAGTTCTGGGGCTCCTTCTCTGCAGAGAAGTCTCTCATCAATCCTTTAGTTAAAACTTGCTTTCTACGCTTGCCTCTGTGTTTCTCAGGTGTTTGTTGTAGGGACAGATGAGGCAAGGCACCAAAGACAGCAGGAAGCAGTTTTATTTGGCTGCAGCCAGGTTCAGAGGGCACAGCTTTTGCTGTAATCAATCAATCCCCTGAACCCCGAGTTCAGGTAGTTTCAGAGTTTTATACCCAGCATGTAAGGGGATGGGCTCAGAAGTTCACAGTCTGCAGAAGTTCAAATAGAAGCAGTTTTTTCTTTCACTGTTCTGGGCAAGTTAACCCTTCAAGGACAGCACCAGAGAAGGGGAGAGCTTCTTCTCCCCTTTCTTTCCTCCCCCTGCCAGTTGTTACCATGGAGCCCAGTTGGTAACTTGTCTTCAAAATGTAGACATCTCTGTGAAGCCCAGCACAAGGCCAGAGGCCTTGTTTGCATATTTCTACAAATCACTATACTGGATACGTTTGTGAAAAACTAGTATAAGGGGGTGTCCAGCACCTGGAGTGCTGGTATCTTCCTGGCCAGTGACCAAGTAAAATAGGGTGACATGAAAAATAGGAAGTATATCTACATTGAATTCTTTTGCAGAGACTCTTTTGCTGACAATCCCAAAATCAGCCATGGTGAAGATTTCTGGAGAAGCCCAGTTAAGACTTTTCTGTGGAGAAAGGGGGTACCACTACATGTACAGTCTTCACATCTGGGGAAATGGAACTCAGCCCTGATTGATCTTAACCTAATCAGTGTGTTAATCCCCTGAGAGGGATTAACTGAGTAAATTTACTGTAGGCAGGCAGGGTGTGGGTGGAAGAGGTTGGGTCACTGGGGGTGTGCCTTTGGGGCATGTATTTTGTCTTTGGGGAGGGGACTCTTTCTCTGCTTTAGTTTGATGTCCTGAGCTGCTTCCCTCCACCACACTCTTCTGCCACGATGTTCTGCCTCACTTGGAGCTGGAATGGAGGTGGCCTTGTATGAACTGAGACCTCTGAAACCATGAGCCCCCAAATAAACTTTTCCTCCTTTAATTGTTCTTGTCAGATCTTTAAATCACAGCAGCAAAAAAGCTGATTAAAATAAGGCTCTAACCTCATGATTCCACAAAGGCCTCCTAATATCACCTGGGGATTGCAACACATGAATTGTGGGAGGACATAAATTTCCAGACCATAGCAAAAGACAGAGGCAGGGTGGGGTGGAGGGGCAAGTGAGCACACACACACACACACACATACACCAAAAGGTATAATTTTTATTTAAAACTGCTCATAGTATTGAACCTCTTTATATACTGTTTTTATATACTGTATGTCCTGCAGTGTTGCTATATGGTACTATGTTTTATGCCCTTGTGCCTCCTTTGCACCACTACTCTTGTGCTTTAAAAGGGGCCATTTTTAAGTAAAATATTTGAATACAAACACTTTGATGTTATAACAGTTGATCTAATAACTGAGATGGCCGCCAAGTGAGTAATGGGGTAGCATATACAGCACAGACACTCTGCACAAAAGGATAATATCCTGGATGGGACAGAAGAGGAAGATGCAAGATTTCATTTCATTTTTTATTTCTGGAATTTTCCTTTCAGTATTTTTGAACTATGCTTGATCACAGGTAACAAATGAAATTGCAGATAAGGGAGGAGAACTTTAGTCCACTGCCAACACCATTCTTTTATCTAGGGGCTTGCGTGTGTGTTTCTTGATGGTTCATATGCGGGGATAGGGGTACACATGTCATGGAAGGTTCTTGTCTTTTGTTCCCACAAAGTAAATCACAAACTTCCATAAAACTATTACAAATAACAACTTTCCCCATGGTTAATGAAATCTCCAGGCACCTGCAAGTCAAACAGAAAGGGAAACATTTAAAAGAAAGCCAAGTACGCATACTGGAAAATGTCAGAAATTATTTTAAACCTGAGGAAGTCAATGCGTCGTGTAGATTTTAAATACAGTTCAGGTGTGACCTGAAATCCTTAATTTTCATTTCAGTTCTTGCCATAAAATTCCCACCAGTTTTTTTTTTTTTTAAGTAAGTTTGAAAGAAATGCTGGAAAGTTTTATATGACAAAACAGAATAAGCATAAAATCTTTAATGAAGTCAAAGATCAGACAGGGTGAGCTCCGCTATGTTTTTTCATCATTGAAAAGCAGCTGGGTCACAGGATGCTAATGGCAAATAGAGAAGAACATGGGCTTTGGAATCAGGAAGACCTGGGTTTGAACTGTTCTCTGTCACCTCAGTGTTTGGGTTAGTATTGTCATACTACTTATTTTGGGAGGATTAAATGAGATAAGGCATGCAGATCACTTAGCACAGGGCCAGACACAACGTAACGACTCAAATTTACCACTAAAGTTGTTCTTCTTGTTATTTTCATTATCAGTATCATAGGACACATGAAATTGTGCCAAAAATTCTCCCCATCAACTGATTAAAAGAATTGCTTTAATAATAGACCCAAAAGATAACTGATCCATGAAATTCACAGGCATGGCAAATATCCCAAGAAGCAAGCAAATTAAGTAGCACCTAGTGAAATCATCGTGAGTCAACAGAGGATTTCAATATTTTTTAGACAATAGGAGTCTAAAAAGTAAGACGACAACAATATTGGCCCTGTTGCTTAGAGGTGATAAATTTATGCAGTGTTTAAGTATGTAAGAAATAACACTAGATAATATCACCTACTTAGAATATGCAAAGCTAAGATGTCTCTGCCAGAAGGCAATGATGAGGTTTTAATGAAAAGAACAAATGGATAAGATGACAACAAGAAAAGAGGAAAAGCTAATAATAGAGTAAGAATTAATCACCAAAAGATGATGTTCACATAAAAATCAGCTGAAAAATGCATATTATTTTCACAACCAGAAAAATTAAAATAATTTATTAAAAATATCTATAGCATCTAGAATCCCCCATGCCAGCAGACGACGACGTGCCCAGAAATATTGACAAGATTATGCTATTGAGAGATTTTTTTTTCAGCAATTAAACATTAATAATGATAAATGTGAAAATAAGATAGCTAATGAAGCAAACTCAAACATGTAGAAATAGGTCAGAAAGAAACACACACACACATATACATATATATGATATATATATATATATATATATATATATATATATATATATATATATATACATACATACATACATATCAATCACTCAAGAAATAGTTTTGTTTGATAGGAATTATCAGTCCAGAAACTCAAGACAGAAAGAAAAACCAAGACAATGGATAATATTCACAAGTTGGGGAGTGGTTTCTTTACATACATGACTTAATGAGTTGCAAGAGTTTGAAACTTCTGTGTTTGTATTTTTTTAAAAATAATATTGGACGAAGACACATAGCTAAATATGAGAACTATGTTGAGAGATTTATTCATCCTTCCAACATGGCCAGAGTGACCATCTTAAGTCACGTCACCTGCCAAGATCAACCTGAAGGAGATCTGACAGTCATCTGGCAAATGTGGAGTAAGTGTAAACTCTATGTAAACGCTTAGGGAGCAGAAACCCTAAGCTGGGTTTGAAATCAGTCTCCACCACCTAGTTGCACTACATGAAACCTGTGATGAGTTCGTTTCATCTGTCTCTTCATCTGTGAAATAAGGGTAGAGAGGCTGCGTGCAGAGTGAAAACACAGAATCTGTGGCCTTTCTTCTGGAATCTCATGTTCTCTTCCCAGAATACTTCTTTTAGAAGCATAGCCATCCCCCAGTACACCCCATCATCTCCCACTTCTGTGGTTTTAATCTGATGTTTTGAAGGAGATTGAAGCTTGTTAAGGTCACAGATATGGTAAGCAGCAGAATGTGGATCTGAACTCAGCTCTGGTGGATGCCAGGACCCTGTCTTTCTTCCCTTCTGATTTCCATCTTATCCTCACTTCTGCTTTGATGGACTGGTTTATAGCAGACCAATCCTCTTCCAAGAAAATCTTGGGGAAAATATCTGCATAAGACATTGTGAACCACTGAGCAGCCTAGATTTGAAAGGTCAAGATTCTTGAAAAAAATAAAAGGAAAGTTGACTGGGATGATCCTAGTACTCTGCAGGGCTTTTTCTCTTAAAACATTTGTTACAAGAGGAACCAAAGAAACGGAGACCTATCCACATTCATGGAATATTGTTACTTCTCTCAAATTAATTTAGATATTATAAGCCTAATCAAAATATTACTCTGTGAGTGTGTGTGTGTGTGTGTGTGTGTGTGTGCGCGCGCGTGTGAAGTAATAAACTGCTTCCAAAAGTTATATGGAGACAGACGGGACCCAGAATACCTAAGGCAATTTTGAAGAACAAGACTAGGAGACTTACACTATCAGATACAGCTACAGGAATTACAAGTGCATAGAACTGGTACAGAGAGAGATAACAAAGCAGTAAGACAGGCTGGAAAGTACAGAAATAGACTGACACACGCACAGTCACCTTATTCATGACAAATGGGAAATTGTAATACAATGAGGAAGGATTGGTCTCTTCAATAAATGACTCGGGGTCACATGGCTCTCCATATGGAAGAAGCATAAATCTTTTTTTTTTTAAATTTTAAAATTTGTTCTAATTAGTTATACATGACAGTAGAATGCATTTTTGGCACATCATACATAAATGGAGTATAACTTCTCATTCTTCTAGTTGTTCATGATGTAGAGTTACACTGGTCATGTAATCATACATGCACACAGGGTAATGATGTCTGATTCATTCTACTGTCCTTCCTACCCCTATACCCCCTCCCCTCTGTCTAATCCAAAGTACCTCTATTCTTCCCTAATCCTATTCCCTTGCTGTGAATTAGCATCCACATATCAAAGAAAACATTCAGCCTTTGGTTATTTGGGATTGGCTTATTTTGCTTAGCATTATATTCTCCAGTTCCATCCATTTACCGACAAATGTCATAATTTCATTCTTCTTTAAGGCTGAGTAATGTTCTGTTGTGTATATATACCATGATTTATTTATCCATTCACCTGTTGCAGGGCACCTAGGTTGATTCCATAGTTTAGCTATTGTGAATTGTGCTGCTATCAACATTGATGTGGCTGTGTCACTATAGTATGCTGATTTTAAGTACTTTGGGTATAGACCAAGGAGTGGGATAGCTGGGTCAAATGGTGGTTCCATTCCAAGTTTTCTGAGGAATCTCCATACTGCTTTCCAGGGTGGTTGCACCCATTTGCAATCCCTCCAGCCATGTATGAGTGTACCTTTTCCCTGACATCCTCGCCAACATTTATGGTTGCTTATATTCTTGATAATTGCCGTTCTGACTGGAGTAAGATGGAATCTCAGTGAAGTTTTGATTTCCATTTGTCTAATCGCTAGGGATCTTGAACATTTTTTCTTATACTTGTTGTATTTCTTCTGTGAAGTGTCTGTTCCGTGCTTTAGCCCATTTATTGGTTGGGTTATTTATTTATTTATTTTTTTGGTCTTAAGTTTTTTGAGCTTTTTATATATCCTGGAGATTAATGCTCTATCAAAGAAGAATGTGGTAAAGATTTTCTCACATTCTGTGGGCTCTCTCTTCATGTTCTTGATTGTTTCCTTTGCTGAGAAGAAGCTTTTTGGTTTGAACCCACTCCCTTTATTAATTCTTGATTTTACTTCTTGTGCTTTAGGAGGCTTGTTAAGGATTTCAGATCCTAAGCCGACATGGTGGAGATTGGGCCGACTTTTTCTTCTATTAGGCACAGGGTCTCTGACCTAGTGCCTAAGTCTTTGATCTACTTAGAGTCGAATTTTGTGCATGGTAAGAGATGGGGATTTAATTTCATTTTGCTACATATGTATTTCCAGTTTTCCCAGCACCATTTATTGAAGAGGCTATCTTTTCTCCAACGTATGTTTTGGTGCCTTTGTCTAATATGGACATAACTGTATTTATATGGGTTTGTCTCTGTGTCTTCTATTCTGTATGACTGGTCTATATATCTGTTTTGGTGCCAGTATCCTGCCATTTTTGTTACTTTGGCTCTGTAGCATAATTTAAAATTTGATATTGTGATGCCTCCTGCTTCACTCTTCTTACTAAGGATTGCTTTGAGTATTCTGGGTCTCTAAATCTGTATAATGCTTTGGTAGTACAGCCATTTTGAAATGTTAATTCTGCCTATCCAAGAGCATCGGAGATCTTTCCATCTTCTAAGGTCTTCAATTTCTTTCTTTAGTGTTCTGGGTTACCTGGCTCTCCATACAGAAAAAAGCACAAATCTTGCTGCCTACTTCACATCTTGTACAAAATCAACTCTAAGGGGATCATAGCTATATACATGACAGTTAAAGTTCTAAAGCTTCTAGAGGATAATGTAAGAGAATATTTCATGACTTTGGAGTAGATAAAGCATTCTGAAAGTTTAGGGTAGAAGTACTACTGAACAGAATGGAAAATGCTAGAAAACTGGACTTCTGTTATCAAATATACTATTAAGAGAGTGAAAACCAAACCACTAAGTGGGAGAAGATATTTGCAACCCATGTATTTGACAATGAACTCATGTCCAAAATATAAAAACAAAATGTACAATCAATCCAAAAATGACAATTCAATATTTTAAAAATGATGAAAAACTTTCAATATAACTTCAAAACAGAGTATGCCCAGAGAGCCAACACATATATGAAAAAGGGCTCAGGATCATAAATCAGCAGGAAAATGGATGTCACCCCTCCGCCACAAGGGTATGTGGGAGACCAGCCTGTCGTCTCCGAAGCACCAGCTGTCGGAACCGCCCTCCGACAGAGGTAGTGAAGCACACTAGGCCAGCTAGTGTCTCCGGGGCCGAGCGAGAGGGTAAGTATCGCGGCCCGGCCTGCCACCCAACCTGGCCCACACACTCACACTGGGTCGGGAGATGAGTCAACCGTGAAGGTGCAATAATCTCAACTTTATTGTGCCAGGGACAAGGTTATATAATGATAGGAGGGACTAAGAAGTGACAGTAGCAAGAACCAATAAGGAGCAGTTACGTCACTATCATTAAGGGGTCTAGGCAGATTTCAGATTAAACCATTAGGTGGGACTAAGGTCAAAAGCCCGCAACCCAGCCAGGTCACATATACGGAAATGCTAACCCATGAGGCTGCCTCAGCCAACACCCAGTAATGGCCGGTTCCAAGGGAGGTAAAAGGTCCCAACAAATGGAGATTAAAATTTTAAAAAGCCAGGTGCAGTGGTGCATGCCTGTAATCCCAGAGGCTTGGGAAGCTGAGGCAGGAGGATTGGGAGTTCAAAGCCAGCCTCAGTAACAGCAAGGCTCTGAGAAACTCAGTGAGACCCTGTCTTAAATAAAATATATAAAATAGGACTGGGGATGTGGCTCTGTGATTTAGTGCCCCTGAGTTCAATCCCTGGTACTGAAAGAAAAATTACAAAGAGATAATAATACAGACTCACTAGAGTAGTTAAGTCTAAAAATTTGGCAATACTCATGTTGGGGAGGATGTGACACAAGTGGGACTCTCGAGCATTGCTGGTAGAAATCAAATTGGGGGTTAAATCATTTGAAATTATTGATATTTGAAATTATTGATATTCAGCCAATTGAAGAAACTGCAATTTCCTTAGGTCAAACTAATAAAACCATTTTGGAAGACTGTGTCAGTAGCTGCTAAGGCTAAGCTATGCCCTCATAGCTGTTTCAGACAGTTATAAACCCAACAGAAATGTATATAGTGGGCATCATAAAGCACACTCTGAGATGTTCACAGCAGCATTTGTAACAGCCTTACACTGTGAACAGCTCAGGTATCCATTTTAGGGTGCATGAAAAAATGAATTGTGTTATATTTATTTAGTAGAATACACTTTGAAAATGAAAATAAATAAACTATAGTAACAGACAACAACATAGACTAAGAACACACATAACACTGAAAGAAATGAGATACAAAAGAATGCATATTGTATAAAGTTTACAAAGAAGAACAACTGAGCTAGGGTGATAGAAGGCAGAGTAGTATCCTGTAGTACCTTGGGAAAGGAGGCCTTAATGATTGGGAGGGGCACATAGGGGCTCCTGGGGGGATAATTATGGTCTATTTCTTAGTCTGGGTAAGTATGAAAATCCATCCAGCAGTACCCTTATGTCTTGTGCACTTATAAAATGTACACTTAGGTTAGTTAATTAATATTATTTAATAAAAAAAATCAGGGATGATAAGTAACCCAGGTGGGTTTTTAACCCCAGAATGGGGTTGTGCTCCAGTTATCATCAGGAACTTCGGGAGAAGATGGCCTTATAGGTGTCTTGGGCTCCACAGATCAACCACAGTGGACAGACATAAGGGTCTGCTATGTTGGGGCAGAGAGAACTTCAGAATAGACCAGCTACCCCTTCCAGCAATCCATTTTTACATGTGCCTGGAAGGAAATGGAGACATTCTCCTGACCTCCTCTGGGGCACACAGTGGACAGGAGAAGACTCCAGTCAAGCTGGAGTCTCTCTGTGGGGCTGAGCTTAAAACTGTGGCCATGGCATAAATGGTGAGCACCAATAGGACCAATAGGACCTCTAGTGGGATCAAGATCGACATCCAAAGAGCAATAGGACCAGACATCCCACAAAGGCCAGCGAGGGTCTGGAAGAGGAACCAGCTAAGCACTTGTCTTCTGATACCATGACACCATGCTAGGGCCCTGACCCCCAGACATCATGCCAAGGAGGTGGAGGGAGACTTGGCCCCCTGTGTGTGCCCATGAGGGAAGGGGCAAGGACCACTAGTGAGTCTTAGGTCTCCTGTTTCTCTTCCACCAACACTCTCCTCTAGTCTATCAAGTAGATTTATTTCCTGTTTTTATTCATTTCCTGCATTCTACCTGCTCAAAGTTTTATGGTAAACACTATTATCAGAGCTCATTCACAAATCTTTGCTTCTCCCAATTAAATTTTGCTTTTGAAAATGAAATTTTTGATTTTACAGTTTTAAGATCCTATTTTTTTAATACAATGATTCAGATTTATTTAGATCAATGGAACTTATAATGATGCTATGCAGAGCACAATGGAGGGGGAATTAGATGTAAAACCATAGCTGAATTCCTGCTAATAAAAATATCAATTTTTTTCTAGTCCTCTTTGTTCTTATTCAAGCAGTGTATGAAGATCTTAATTTTGTTCAGATTTTAGTTTGGGTAAAGGTTGAACTGCCACCTTCTTTCTCTCTGCCTTCTGGCTTTGAGGATCCTTCCCCTCTCTGGATGAATTTGATGCTCAAGGGGAAAAAAAACACATTAAAATATTTGAAAATGTTATCTTAACATGTTAACTTTTATATTCATTCAATGATAACCAACAATGAAATAAAGTAAAATAAAATAAAACAAGACCTTTGTGTAGCTACTTGTGAAGGCAGCACAAATAGATGGCATTGTGTGGTGTGGGGTGATCTTCCTGATTTCCACTGTTGTCTGGCCAGGTTTTAGCTTTACACCATAAATGGGTCATTTACAAGCCCAAGCATATTCAGTTTGGACAAAGAATGAGGTTGTGCTGACATCACAATGTATGGAGAACAGCTGGAGAATCTGTTTTTTTTTAGCCTTAAAAAAGTCTCAAGAGAATCAATCAGTTGAACTCCAATAGCTAATAGATCACCCCCTTCTTAATATTTTTAAATACACCTCATGTGCATTTTAGATTACATTTCCCCATGCCCATTTTTGAATGGGAATAGATAGGCCATGCGTTTCCAAGCAAATACAATACAGTTCAATTCTTTACACGGATCAGGTGAACCTGTTCACTGCAGTCCTTGAAGTTAAAAATTTGTATTTTTCATTTTCAAATACAATCTCAAATTAAAACAGAGGCTCATTTTTTAAAGACAATTGTGTGTTGCTGAAGAATTTATCCAGATTATAAAAGCTTCTTTGCTTCTTTAAATGACTTCATATAATAGCTGTTTTCTCCCCAGTACAGGACAGAAAATACATCTTGAATATATGACAGAATTAGAGACCATTCACTCTCCATATTTGCTTCAATGAATTTTGGAAAATAAAATATCCACATTGAATTTTTTGACAAAGCTCCAAAGTAATTGGGACAAGCAAAACAACAAAAGTCCATTAAATGGTGCATTTACATTTATAAAAATAAAGCCTTTTTCTACCTGGATCATGGAAAAACAAGGACTATGTTTCTTTTACTATGGAAACAATTTCCTTTTAATAGAAAGAAATATATGTTCCTTGCAGTTTTCTGACCACTATTCTCTCTTTTAAAATTGATTGGATAGAAATCAAATTTTCCAATTCAGAGATCAAAGAATAGTAGGACCTGGGTTTGGTACATGCTCAGCTGAAGTGACTGAAGCTTAGAACATCTTTGGTTTCCCAGGCTTTGCAAAAGAACATTACGTGGATCTCCATTTAGTCAGCTCAATGATACCCTAATCCCAATTTCTTGGAGCAAAATTTCTGGCTAAGTACTTTATGAGCTCTTTCAAAAATATTTGTAAGCCTCACATCTTTAAGATGTCATTTAAGTAAAAATAAAACTTTGGTGTTTGACATTTTTATTGTTCAGCTTAGGTGCTCTGTTCCTTTTATCCTATCCCACCCCCTCACCTGTGTTAACTTTGTTCCATTAAGATTGGTTCGTTCCTGGCCTTCCACTGAGCACCTTCACATTCCAACATGGAGTATCTCTCTTTGATAGATAATTATATAGTAGAATGGTGTGCTCTTGCTGGTGTTCAATATTTCCAAATTTTTTTTTATCATGAAGGCTGATACTGTGAACAGCTGCATGGATTCTCAATTCAACTTCAGCCTATTTTGGCTATTTTATCTTGGATAAGAAGCACAGTCTCATGAAGGGCAGAGAAATTTGTTTCTTGGGAAAACTCATTCACTCCTTTGGCCACACCCTTGAAAGACCAATTGGTCTCTTATTCTAGAGCCTAAAGCAAGAATGAAGTCTGGAAGGGCCTGCAGATCCTTTAGCAATGGCTTGAGAAGGAGGCTCTGAGCATAACCTATTCCTTCATTTATTTATCTGTGTATTATTATGTAAATATTTATTGTGTATTGGAAAGATTTTGGATGTGGGGAGAAGGAGTGAATAAAACACAAGATCCTGATGGCTTTCTGATTTTTTGCTGAGATCATTTCCTTACTTTTTAATCCCCCCCCCTCTTTTTTTTTGGTGCTCATTTGTAGTTTCCCCTAATTATCAGCTTGTAGGAAATGAGTGGAAGCCCAGATTCCAATTCTGTGCAAGGCACATACATTGGGTGAGACTGGCCATATGCCTTAGTTGGCACATATTTCTTTTGTCAAGAAAGGATTTGTTATGTCTTTAATAGAGACTTTAAAAAATAGATGCAGATTTCCTAACTCTTTATCACTCATAATGGAGATTTTTCTAACAATCATTAGTGAAAATTCACTTTGAATGTTTGACACTCAGTTTGGGCAGAAAGTTGCCAGATGAAATACAGTGTTTGAGAATTGTTTGTTGTTTATCTGAAATTCAAATTTAAGTAGGCATTTTTAAAATAAATTTTGCAATCTTATTGGGCATCATAAATTTTATTAGGTGGATCAGGCCAGTAATTTATTTTTCAGTAGAATCCAGGCCAAAACTGCCATCCAGGGTTGCCTTTGAAGTAAGCTGGTGGTTCTTTAGTGTTTAAGAGAATTCTATCGTGATCTTACTAAAAACTCATTCTCAGACTCCTTAAATGGTATCAGAAAGGATGTAAAATGTCCAGGAACCAGCGGCCTGGCCTTCCGAGGTCCTTCCTATGTTCAGGGATAGAATGACATTCCTGGATGTGATAATGCTCTAGAGGGGGCATGGCTTCAGGTGGATCTCTGGGTTCATGGCATAAACACTTCTTTACATAATGTTTATCTCAGAGACCAGAAGAGTTCCAAAAAAGTTTCTCTCACTTGCCAAGAAAGATCTATTTTTAAAAACCCTTATTACAAAAAAAAAAAAACCAAAAAAACACCACTATTTAAATATCATGGCATTAATCCCTGAGGAAAGGTGTAGTATTATAAAGAAAATTGTAAGATAAAAAGATTTAGGAAGAGCTCTCATGGACTTTTCCCTCTCTTCCCAACTGAGACTGCTGAACTTACACAGGCCGGTGGCGTCCAAGACAGTCCTCAGTTTGTACGTGAATATTTCACAGTGATTTGAAAGAACAGATGTTCTCATATTTTCCCCTCTTGCAAATTTTTGAAAATAATCTTTTAAAAGTATTCCAAAGCGCTTAACCTTTGCTCTGAGGTAATTACAGGTAAACATCTCCTTACCCACTAGGCGGAGTTTTCAAGAAAGTTCTTAAATCACCCAATCATCAAATGTTTCTGGCACACGGTGGAGTCTGTCTGTTGGAGTGAGGTAAGGATTTACTCAACATAAATGCCCAGCCATGTCACCACCAGTCACTGACACTTCTTTCACACCAGAAGTAGAAGGCATGGAGGGAAACCAGCCACCGACACAAGAGTAGAAGAAACGATGAAGCTGAAGAAACAGAAGTGGGAAGACAGAGAACTCCTGTTCCAACCCTGAAATGCTATTAAGGAGAAGAAAGGGCTGTGCTGGGTGCAGAACCAGCACGTCCAGCAGAAACGGAAGGATGGCTGGTGCAGGTTGTGTTGAAGAGCCTCAGGGGGGAGCACTTCCACCGCCCTGCTCCCTGGAAGAGCTACCAGCCCCCAGCCCCCAGGTGCTGTCCGCAGGGGGCCCATCTAGACCAAACCTGCCCTTTCGGCTCTGTGATTTGGGGTCAAAAATTGAGCATCATTAATGCCAGAATGTGCTGTTTCAAACCCCAAACATTGGGGATTTCTATTTGAATTTGAGTCTCAGCTCTGTCTGGGTATCTTGGATAAAAGGCTGAGGCTTTGATCCTCCATCAACTGCAAAGCATTGTGGTGAAGATAGAATAGCATATAACCGATGCTTGGCATGCACCAGAGAATCAACGAATGCCTATTGGAAGGAAGGAAGGAAGGAAGGAAGGAAGGAATTTTAATAAAGAAAACTATTTCAGCTGGGCTGGGCCTTGTGTTTCTGAGACTCACAAACACAGGAGGGGAAGAAAAGGCTGGGAGGCCCCAAGACTCAGTGGGGTGGAAGAGGTAAGCAGCCTGACTCCTGGTGGGTCCCTGGTGACTGCAGAGTCTACTGTGGGTAGATGCCCAAGCCAGCTGTGGCATTGCATCTCTGGGGTTATGGGATATTGCAGGATAAATAAAAGGACTGGGAACTAAAAGTCATAACTTCTTTTTAAAGGCCCATTTTGTCAGGGCACTGAGCAAGCAAGACTTTTCTGCAGGGACCAGCAGCACCATGTAGACGCTTAGGTACTGAGGGACATTGGGGGGATGGTGGGGGATACTGGATGAATGGTGAAAGCTCTGGAAGGATGGCCGGGGTACTTGTAGGATGGTGGGGGCACTGGTAGATGGTGGGGGACCAATTCTAATACCCATGCAGGAGGAGGGACAGTCATGGCCACCCAGCTGAGAGTCAGGAGGGTCTTCCCTACTTAACAACATTTCAAAATGTATATGACCTTAGAGTTTTTGTCCTATCTAGGGGAGGCCAGGAGCCAGGAGGGTCAAATCCTGGGTCTCCCACCCTTGGTAGTTTCACCTAATTTGCAAAATAAAGGTGGCCTTCTTTGCATTCCTGGAGGTGGCACTCTTTGGACAGCTATAGGCCTTCTGTCTGCTTTTCCCTGTCAATTTCCTCACCAGCACTCTCTCCTCTGGGCCTTCCCCCCCTGGACCACAGCTCCCAGACCCTCCTTCCTCTCCTTCCCTGCATCCTGTCTTGGACATGCATCCTGTACTGCTCCCCTTCCCCCGGCTTCACTGTGTTCAAGAGGGTCATGAAAACAACAGGGAGGAAAGGTTGTTTTAACACTAACTTTTTGTTCTCCATAGTTCAAAAAAGTAAATGGACTATGGCACTTTACCTTCTTTGGCCTCTGTTACTGTCTCCTTAAAAGGTTCAGGTTACAATCTCTAAGATGCTTTCTAGTTCAAAGGTTCTATGATCCTTGCTAACAGTTGGAAAGTATCTGGTCATGTTTACAGTCACATGGCGAGACTGCAGCCACTGGGATGCCTTTGGATATCTTAACTGGTAGAGCTGACCCACCTATGTCAAGGGCTCACCCAGGAGTCCTTGGAGGGGCTGGGCGAGAGGCAGGCTTTATTCCCAGTCTCAAAGCACTTCAGGAAAGAGTGGTCGTTAACCCTGAATTGCTTGAAGACAAGAAGTTTCAGGTCAGCCCACCTCTCCATGTGCAATTTGTTAGAGGGCTTATTCAAGGTCAAACATTAAAAAATTTTTAACAAGCCATCATGCACACTGAAATCACTCTTCAACCATACTCCTCCAGTCTCTTCCATTCTCTGCCAGAATCTTCAATATCTTTGTGCACATAATCGTGCGGTGATAGCTTACAGGATAACCAGGAAGACTCAGACAAGGTGCAAACCTTACCTCTCATGGTTGCTGGTTGCTGTGCATAGGAAGTTCTTAGTAGAAGTTATTGCTGCTAAACATGGGCTCTCACACCTGCTGCTCCGTTCCCACCAGCAACAGCCCATGACTTCATCCTTCTTCCTATTCTTCTGGGTCCTGAAAGGATCTTTTTTGAGAAATTGGGTTTCTTAGCCACAAACCCAGTGAGTCCAGGGGAATTGTCAATGCAGTGATCCATTTCTTTGGAACTCTACTTGCATGATTTTCCATATTTAATGACATTCTACCAGCAGGATAAACACACAGGCAAGGTTGAATCATCTTTCCTCTCCCCTTGGATCAGGAACCCAAGAAAACAGGTGCAGGAAGCAGGTGGGAGCTCTGGAGAGCAGGATGTTGCTTACGCCGTGCTTATACCGCTCAAGGGCCCCAAGGGGGATGTGGGAGGGAGGAATAAGGGGGCTCTTCAGCTAACTGGGGGCTCCTTTCTATAATGACAGCAGATCTGCAGACACGGGGCACCTGCCTGGAAGCAGTTCTCCCAGAAGCCCCTTTCAATCAAGACCAGGAAGAAGCACTTTCCTTTCCCCAGCAGTGGTTGAGGGCATTTGGGGGGGGGAGCCACAGCACTCTGCTGGATTGCCCAGAGATGGGGGGCACCACTGTGGGAACCTACATGATTTGGCCGTGAAGGGAGTGAATTAAGTTCACATCCCACAAGGGCAGCTTACTCTTCTGGGGAGAGGAGAACAGGGGAGTCCCCAAAGAATCTCTCTTTGAGCTCTTTTAGAAAGCACAAAGTTTTCCAGATTGGATGAGAGAAAAGAAAAGAGAAAATGTAAAGACTTCCAAAGAGACAAACAGATCTAAGCATACAAAGGGGCGAGTGGAAGAAGATGGCATTAAAAATGTATATATCCTCACCTTCTTCCATCGTGGGCTTTGAAAAAACGTACAGAAGTACACACAATGCAGAAGGATACGAAATAAATCAAAGGATTTAGCTTTAAAAAGGCCTTTGGTACTTCCCCCTAGAGACAGCACAAAGGTATTTGTAGTTCTTGTCCCTTCTTAGAAACCCACGGCAAACAGCACTGCATAAAAGAGAAGGAAAGAAAGCTCTTCATTTTCTGTGGAACAAGGGAAGGGCCACCACCTCAGAGCTCAACCTCCGAAGCCCGTCTCCCAGTACTGAGGAATCCAGAGAAAAATGAGAGGAATGGGGACTTCCCTGGGGCTTGAGCAAGAGAGAGGTTTCCCTAAAGGTGAGGATCCACATCCTGAAGGAGCCTTTGATTAGAAAGACTAATTCTTGGACTGGGTGGCCCTCCAGACAGACAGGAATACCCCTGTCTCCAGGCCCCCACATCCTGAAGAACATCTGGGAAGTCAGCCCTGAGGATACAGTCTCAGGGCCCACCATTTCCATTGTCTAGACCAACTTCTGGTCAAGGGCAACTGCCAGAGGTGGGTGAAGGAGGTTCCAGAGGCAGCATTTGCTATTTGCCAGAGTCTGTGATTCAAAAGAATTGTTGAACAGCATGGACCCAGAATCCAAAGGGAAATGAGCATCCAGTGTGAAGGAAAGAAGATTCCGTGGAAGTGGGTTGGAGACAAGAAACCTGAACCGAAGTTCCAGACTCTCCCGGCTCACTTCTCCTGTCCCTCCTCAGACTTATCTTCAATAAATAGCTGATTGCATTAAAAAAAATCAGGAAGGAACAACAAAAGAACCCACACGAATCTTAGCTATAGGTCCTGCAGAGGCAGGAGGCATATGATTTGTAAGGGAGCCCATGCTAAGAGACATCTTAATTATGTTTGAAGCATCCAGGATGCTTCCCACTGGTGCGTCTGGTGATGCCAAATGAAAGCATTATTTCTGTTGTGAAAAAAACAGACTTGGTCATGGACTTGAGTTAGCCAAGTAAATATTTTCTTGGCAGTGTACAGCATGAGTGCAAAATGCCTATTACGCATAGACTATAATTACAGCGTTCCATTAACGTTTTCAAGTGATTTTCCTTTTGGGTATGGCGGTGGCTGGGACTTGGGAGATGTGAGCTCTGCCCGCCATCTTTGCCTGGAAACCACTAACTGATGTCTGAGTTTGGAGATTTGATAGGGCCACACTGGAGTAGTGGATGGGTAGGGAAGTATGAGTTGTGGTGAGTTCACATCATAACCTGTTGCAACTCATTGCCAAAACTTTTGGGTGAAACTGGTCTTACTAAGTTAAATGGAAAAAATTCCAGTCTCTAATCCAATTAGTTTCCAGAATTAATTTACTCAGTTTTTATTCCTGGAGCATGTTGGGTTTTGACCATCCTTTTCTTTCCCTGAGTTTTAAAAAGATAAATAATAAAAATAAATAATAAAAGGAAAGAATATATGTTGAGAACAATTAAGCCTCTCCTAAACACAGGAGGGCAGTGATTTATCCAGTATTAGGAGCAGTTAGTGATTACTCTTCACATTTATAACTTCTGTGAGAAAAGTGGTATTATTCCCATTTTAGGGATGAGAAAAAATGTAACTCATTTAAATCACACAGCTAGTAATTGAAAGAGTTGGGATAGAAAACTTATGATTACAGAATGAGTCAATTAACATCAGAAGAGTTGGCAAACTGAGCACCTCTCAGTAAGAAATGTTTCTTAAAGAGTCTACCTTTTAAATACTTTAGAGGGTCCAAGACAGAAATCTGACTATATGCATTTTATTCAACCCTCATGCAAAAATCTCATTAAAATGGCCAGAGGACTATAATAAGAGGGGGAAATGTGCAGGAAAACAAGGAAGGACGCTATCCACTTCCTAGGGACAATGTGTTCTTTCTGTAAGTGGCAGTGGAGACCTGTCTGGACTGAGGGGTGAGGGGGCACTGATGAGGACAACTTGGTCACACAGCATCAAACCCGCTGGCTTGTGTGTGGTTGGAGATGAGGGCGGCCGCGGAACTTGCCAGAAGTCATTAGAGTGAGAAGGCTCCCTGGGTGCACCCTCCTGCTTTGTGTTGGCCTGTGGCATGACAAGGCGAGGTGAGGACCTAAATGTCCATCAGTTTTTAATGAAGGCTGTGCCTGGCACCAGCAAGTGGCAATCTGAGCTGGGGTCTTCTCTGGAATCTAGCACGTTTACACCTTGGAGGTTGATGATTTACCCACTGGCTCTGGGACACTGGGATGAGTTGGAAGGAGTCCTAATGCTCCACAAGTCCCAGGCTTTTATGGGATGCAGAATGAACCAAGTTATGACAAATGGCAGGGAAGCCCCCAAGTATATGGAAATCCCAGAGGAGAAAGTGCCTGTGTGTGTGGAGGGGAGGGAACTCAGAAAAGGTGACACCACTAGACTTCAAGGCTGATTTGGTAATTGTTCACCGAGGGAGTCAGCATGCAGCTCTGGAGGAATAAAGGCATTGGACGGGATGAGGATATGGGATAGTGGTGGAAACACCTGGAAAGTGGAAGAGACGGGGTAATGCACCCCACCAAAGGCACCCCTCCAGACCTTCGGGGAAAGTCCCCAAGCCTGGGAGGTGGGGGGGACAGAATGTTCTGGGATATTCCTGGGTGCTCTGGCAGGAATCGCTATGGAGGTAATTTAGGGAAGAGGGTGGGATTGCTTATCTTTGTGGAAAAAGAAAACTCCCTGCCCAGAGAGGGGATGATGAATGTGGTTTTGAACTTGTATCTAAAGTGGTGCATCCAATCAGCCACATCCCTGGGCCAGGGAGGCAGTATTATACTGGACGCAAGTTTCCTCGTCCGCAAGCTTGAGTGATGTGCTTATCACTCCATCACGTGGCAGCTGTGCATTATGGGGGCCTGGCATATGCACTCCAAGCTCAGCAACTATAAATGGAATCATTGTGTTTTCAAGTTATTCTTGCTTCAATTCATTGTTTCTTTCATTATTCAACAATGACCTCTTCTGGAAAAACCAACAAACAGAGAAACAAAAAAATTTATGTTTCATTTGTACAACGTGCTGACGGGATCAGTTCCTCTGCCTTTGGCCAAGATATCTCAAGCTATCTCATGTCACAGTTCAGTACGTTTCCTCTGCCTGAAACTTCCTTTCTCAATTCTGCAATTGACTTATCCTTCAAGGCTCTGCTCAGTGTCACCTCTGCTCCTGTCTATGTTCTGCATGTTCCTCTTATGATATGCACCTGTCATGGAGTACTGTCATTCCTGATCACAACCACTGAGACGTCTGTCTCCCTGACGAGTCCTAGAGGCCCCAACGATAAGGGCTGTGTTCTGTTTCTCTTTACCTAGCACTTAGCATGTAGTAAATCTGAGCAAATATTTATTGAAGATTGTCTTGAAGAGAAACCCATGAAATACTTGGAGGAAAGTGCATTTTTTTTACATTCTTTGTTTTGAGTCACTATTGCACATGCTTGGCTTGGAGTTACTGTGCACTCAAAACCCAAACGAGTTCTGAAATGGGATTAATTCATGATTCAGTCATTTAAGCCATTTCTGCCCCCCTTCACCCCCTGCCCTTGTGGCACTTCTATACTGGCTTTGTTCCAGGCTCTGGGATACAGAGGTGAGTAAGGGAGTCATTTTCTGCGCTCAAGCTGAATGAGGGTGACTTCACATCTTCCCAGGTAGTATTCAGAAGGAGGATCCATTGCCATTGGCGTTTTACCTACAGTGAGGTATTGGGTTCATCTTCTGACTCCAGTATCTGTCCTTTGATGCCTGTATTTCATTGATCTGGCCATTGGACAGGGAAGTACCAAGATTTGGATTTGGGTCCTCATGTTAGGTGTAGATACAGATGTAGAAAGAACAGTGGTCCAAAGGGTCAGGAGACCCAGGTTCTTGAGGAAGTTTTTCTACCAAAGTTTACATGACTTTGGGAAGTGGTCTTCTCTCCTTTGGTCTTAGTTTCTGCCAACACAGAAAGAAGAGATGAGGCAGACAGTCTTTGGGTTTTCTTCCACAAAGCTTGAGTCTTATCGTACAGCTCAAAGTGCCCTGGAATCCATCAGCAGGAGCACTTTGACTGGGAAGATTACCCATGGCCCACAAATTGGACCTCCCTCCTCCCCAGCTGTGTGATTGGCATCTCATCAATACAGTCATAACATCTGGTTTAGAAAACCAGAGCAATGTCTCTAAATTGACTGTCAGAACCTTATTGCTGATCGGTGAAAACCATCTCAACGTCTAAATGAAAGTCCATGAACTAGACCAACACAGCGACCTTAGGCAGGCGGGGGCAGAATTCTGAGCATGGGGAGGTGAGTCTGTTTATTTGTTTCCTAATTCTAATTAGAGAAAGGGAAAGAGTGTCAGGAGTCTTTAGTGATTCACATCTTAATAGCCTGGTTATAATTTATTAATCCTTTTCATCAAAATTTCAGCATCCCTTTCCCCAGGAGTCTAAGACTGACTCAAATGTATTTATTGTTTCGAGGTGGGGTGTCATTAAATATTTGGCATCTCCTAAAGCTGGCTGGGAGAGCAGATTCCATACCATGTGCAGCATACAATTTCTGGAGAGGAAAGCATGAGTTGGTAGAGCATTAAGCCGAAGGAGAGACATATACAGATAGGCATGTTTATTCTTTAAAATATTTACGACCACATACTTATCTCCCATCTTGACGACGTAGAGCCACTGTTCCACTTTCTCCGGCAGTTTCCCCTCACCAGCCAAAGCCATGGTTTTCCTTGGAGGAAAGCATCAGCACGTATAGGACATGCACCATGTTTTAATCCATTCAGCTGTCTTCACCTACAACGCACTGGAATATGCGGTGCCATTATTAAGGGTCTATCTTTATCACAAGTCAGGAAAGGGCTTCAGGGGTGAAAAGGCCAGGAAATTGAATCTTGGAGGCGTAAAGTGACTCAGAATCATAACTTTTTAAGACAGAAAAGGACCTTACACGTTTATCCTCTTTTGAGGATGTGAACTCTTTCATGGCATTTCCTCTGAAGTGGTCCCATCAGAGAGAGCGCTCAGGATCTGTGGAGCAGCATTTCACCATGGGGAGCTTTGCCACTAGAAAGTTCTTCCTCCCTCTGACTTAAAACCTTCCTGTCTTTAGTTTTTTTTCTAAGACACTCTTGGCCTCTTAATAGTAAACGGGGGAGCCAGATGAGGGGTGGAGTCAGAGTGGGACAAGGCTCTTCAACACTAGCAGCCCAGGCACATCTGCCCCAGTGGGGTAGTTCCCAGGGTACTGTGAAGCATTAACTATTTATATTGATACAGTTTGAACATGGTTTATTCCCACCAAAACTCATGTTGAAGCTCGGTCCCCAGTGTAACATTAAAGCCTGGGGGCTAGGGAAACACTTTGGGACTTCTAGAACTGAGCTAAATAATCTTCTTTTTCTTTATAAAATACCCAGCCATAGACATTTTGTTATAGCAACAGAAAATGTACTATGACCCGTATGGTTTCTTCTGATTAGAAGAATACATCCTCCATATGATCTAGCTTAGTTTATTAGAATTCTACAATAGATTTTAGTACTGAAGCCTCAGCTAATAGTGTCTTATTTTGACACTTTGAGACATGTCTAATCTCTTTGGACTCCTCATGAGGAAGAAAGTGGTTGGGCCACTGCAGAATTTAGGGCTTACCTGTTTCCACTGGCCAAATACCATTTTCCTGTCACTTTTCAAGCTCATGACTTCTGCTACAGGGGACTTTGAGACAGTACAAACTTTAGCTCATTTAGGTCACCCTTGAACTAGCACAGTGCATATTTGTCTCACACTGTAGACTTCCAAATTTCTTTATCGATTATCAGAAGCCTCAATGACTTTATCTCATGACATCATACATATCTTTGGGCCTTTGGTGTCTGAGTTCTACCTGTAAAAGCAGAGGCCTTTTAATGTCTTTGGTTCAACATTTATTTACTCGGTCATGGCTTGATCAGCACCCTTAGCTTTCTTATCCACTCAACTTGTCCTTGGAGAACAGGGCCTTCAGGGTCTATAATGACATGTCTTAGAAGTTCACACACACAGAGCCTTTTTCTTTCCCAATAACAAGGGATGTAGAAACCTTATAACTCATTAAAATAAATCTTATCTTTACATTGTTCTTAATAATCAAAACCAGTTCCCTCCAAAGAGCTGTCTCATCCATGGCCCATTTTGATGGCACTGTGACCATTTTCATGGAAGGAGCCAGCACACTCACACATACATGCACACACACTCACATTCACACATGCACTGTCCGGCTTCTAGCCATCCTGCAGACAGCTTGTCAAAGGGTCTCCAGGTTTCCCCATGGCTGAACACACTTCTTCTGGAGTCTGTGCACATCTTGCACCAGCACACCAGTGAGCAAGCATTACCTGGGGAACTTCACCTTGGGCCTCCAGAAGATTTTTTATTTTTATTTTTTTAAAGAAAGACATAATGAAAACCTCACAAGGTACAAATCCTAAGAAGCAATGTGACTGACATCAAACTTTCCATTACGTTCAGCACATTCATTTGAACAATGAGGCATAGGATGGAATCTGTATTGAATTTCTTACTAATGGGTCATTAGAGGAGATTCGTGCTGCCTGCTGTTGTCCAACTATTTTATTAAGAGAATTATTTTCTGTTCACCACAGTGCCTGTTGCTTTGGCCAAAAAATCAAACAGAATGAGGAAAAATCTGGCCTTCAAAGGACACTGTACATTATTGTAATTATAATAGTAATAGCTATCTGCAAACAGTGACCTGAGTCCTAGGTACTTTATATACATTGTCTTTAATATTTACATTTCCAGAAAATACATATTTTGTTGGTGATAGTGCCAAGATGGCAAGATGTTTTTCTGAGACCTGAAATCCATGAGTCCTTGATCAGCTTCCCACCTTGTGTGGCACCAGTCCAGCTACCAAGGTACAGATGGACAGAGCTAGTCAGAAGGAAAATGTTTATTACTACAGAGAAAGCTTTGGCACCATCTCTTCCCACCCTAGTGAGATACGTGAGACTCTTTCTGAACAGAAAGAAAGGTCTAGTTTTGTGCCTCTGGATAGACTATGCTAAAAGCCATCCTATCTCATCGTAAGAGCCCTCATTCCCATGAACCAAACTAAAGAAGAACATTCCCAAGGGAAAGAGGATCAAATGGAAAGAGCCTTTTCCTAAGATCTAGCACAGCAGGCTCCATTCTCCCACCTTTATCAAATTAATGGTGGAAGAGGGGTCTCGTAAGTTTGGGCAGCCCCAGGCCCTTCTTAGCCAACTAGAGTCACATGGTCAGTCCCCAAAAGGAAAAAGGATCCAGTAGGGCATGTGTGTGAAAGTAAAGGTCTTAAAGCTTTTTGTTCCTCCTCTTAGAAGCTCTCTGCTGGCACAGAAAGGGTCGATGGCTGAGATGCCTGCAGATGCTCTCTGCTCCTGAACCTTGGCCAACATCCCAAATCAATGATGGCTTTCATCCTTGCCAAACCTAGACTCTTTCTCAACATGATGCCCTAAGCATCTATATTAGATGATTGGAACTGATGCTTTTGAGATCCTTTCACTGTCATTGTCTTAGCACCCAGTAGAGCAGTGCCTGTGGCCCACGTCAGAAGTCTCCTGTTGGCCAGTTGAGGGTGTGGGAAGGTGTACTAGCTATCCTCCCCGGCGGCCAACATGCCCCCATAGTTTGATCTTCTCGCCTTAACTTAGGGATGTGGCTGTTACCCTTTGGCCAGAAAAATAAAAAGTATCAGAAAAGTCTTGTATGATTCTTCCAGAGGTGTCTTCTTCAATCCTTGCTTTTTGTCTTTGTGTTTAGACCTGTAATCAATGAATGGGCAGCTCAGGCCATTTCCCTCATGGTTGACATGCTTATTAAGCCACATCGTCTCACCTGTTCTAACTTCCATCTAGAAGGATGCTTGGCCCCTTTGTACAAACAAGCTCACCAGACAGAGTTACACAGTGTGCATGCCAGAATAGTAGCAAATACCCTGAATGCTATGCCAGACAGGAAGTCTTTGCTGAGCAATCTGGGATGTGAAAACACCTGTCAACAGTATCTCTAAGAACTTCCTGCCATCAGTCCCATCCTACAGAATATAGAAATCTCAACACATCTGGGGATCCGTGTGACTTCACTTTTCCCCTTGTGACTCATATCTAGAATAGAAGCAGACCAAGGAGCTCCATGGTCCCATTTCTCCACTTTTCAAATAAAAAGTGTCCTGGGGTCCTTTAAACAAAAATGCTTATAACAAGTGACCAACCCATACATAAACCAGGACAGCCCTAGAGATGGAGATAAGATGAAGCTGGTCCCTGCCATTTGGATGCTCATAATCCCCAGAGCTGAGCTCTGAGGAGGAGTCTGAATCTCATTCAATTCCAGGTCATTATCTCCTGGAAGCTGGCATGTGCAGTTGGCATTTGATTTTGACATTAGTTTATGTTTTCCAGATGCCGCAAGTGAGTTGTGGCACAGTCATTTGTCTTGTTGACTCTTTGGCAGTTTGGAAAAGCAGGCTGGTGCCGGATGGGTCCACCTGGAGAGGTGTGAGGCTTTTGCAGTGAAGGATGCCTCAGTCTTCAGATCATGAAGAAGAGACCCATTTTTCAACCAGACTCCTGCAGCACATCTGGGATCGAATGGGATAAGAAGAAACAAGGGACAAAAGGAGATTTTGACATAATTTGAGCCTTTTTTTCCTCCACGGCAAAGGAGGTATGTTTATTTAGTATTTCTATGAAACAATTAAAACAGAAGGAGATCCACAATGCTAATGTGGAAGGGTGGTAGCACGTTTGGGATGTCTCAGCTGCAGTCATGGTTTGTTGCTCCTGGATGTCCATGATGTAGTCTTTAGTTTGTTGGCCACATGGTCGATAGGAGAGAACGTAACTTTAGCAGAGCGTAGATTGATGGGGGTGGGGGGCACATGAAAGAGGCATTCATGAAAATTTTGGGTAAGTCCATTTCAATGTGCCCATGTGGGACAAAGTGGCAACAGTGGAAAGGAAGAGAAGCAGAGTTGCCACCATATTACTAGGACTGTCCTGATAATTTGGAATTTTCTCTCTTTCAGGTGATGGTTATCCCCCCATTGGGCCTGGCCGCAAGCCATTGGAGTAACTGGAGAGAGGTGAAAGACCAACCTCTAGAGGGCGCTGTAGTCACCGCCTGTGGTGGAGATGAATTCAAGTTGCTGCCTGGACCAGAACTTCACGACCAGGGGCAGGTTGACAAATTTTGGCGTCCAGGAGTAAACTAAGAAGCCTCTGTGTGCCCTCGCAAGGCCAGTGGGACCCTAAATGACACAGGTGTAAAAGCATGAATGAGTGGCTTACTCAGGAAGACTAAGCTTTAGGGAGTGACTTGCTTTCCCTGCCCAAGACTGAGGGCCTACCTTCAGTTAGCCTGCTCTGGTCAGGGAGTCCAGCTGGGAGCTTGAATCCACACGTGAGCCAGTCCAGATTACTAGGGAACTCTGCGAAGGTTTGGGGCCATGATTAGTAATACAGAGGTGGGCCTCTATATGCCTTTCTTTCAGCCTTAGAGGACCCTGTTGGTCCACAACAAGTAGCTGCATAAGATCCAGAGGTTCTGAGCCTGGCTTCTGACAGTCAAAATGAACCACTGACATCTCATAGTACAGAAAGGTCATTGGCTTTCAAGTGGCAGAGCCAGAATGAAGACTGCTTCGACTCTCTCCCCCGATGGCCTGGGCGTATGTGTCAGCCCTGCCTCTTCTACCCACTGAGTGACACCAGGCAAGTGCTCCTTCTGGGTCTCAGTTTCCCCATCTGACAATGCCTGGTTTACACAGGCCCTGCTTCAAATCTGACATTACAGGATTTGTCACATTATCACCACTCCTAATGTTTTGATTGAAAAACTTGGCGTTTTAAACTTCCTTTTTTTTTTCTTTTTCCCTCAAAGTTTCCAAATCAGGAATTCAAGCCTGTAGCCAATGAACTTTCCGCCCCCGTTATGAGAAACAATCTCCAGAATCCAGAGGAAGTTGAGGTCCAGGACTCACCCCAGGGGAGGAATCTGCATAAACATAACTTACTTTGTCTTAAAAAAAAAATGAAATCCAAAAATTTGTGACGTCCTCACCCCCCTCCCCCAGAAAAGTCAATGACTTTCAACTTCTTTTCCTTCCAAAGTCCTCACAGAATTTTAGGCAAATTAAAGTAGGAGCATTTGATCTTCTCCCCAGATGTTTTGATCACAGAAGGGCCACATATGTGCACACATTCCTGGATATTTTTAGATTTTTTACAGGATCCAAAGCTCTAACTGCTTTTTCACTCTGTGCTTTGTGGCCGCTGCTGAGAGGTACTCTGCCAAGGCAGCCAAGGCAGCGGCTGATGGAAGAGGGCCTGGCACGGGGGAGGCTTCCAAAGCAGCCTCGCTTGGTGATGGTGACGCTTGCAGAGGAAGCTGCTCTGAGCCATTCTTGGAGACTTTGAGGCTTCAGTCCCCAGTGCCTCTCTAGCCACCAACAGGAAACACATTGCTGCTGTTTAAGAATTACAGGTTACACAGATACTTCCTGGAAGAGGTCTGGCTGCCAGTTCCTTCAGAGCCCCCCACAAAACCCCCAATAAAGAGGCAGCTAAATAGAGTGGAAAAATATTGGTCAGAAAATAAGGAGACATGCTCTTGGCTGGTTACATGACCAGCTACCTTTCTCCACCCAGGCTTAGTTTCTCCATCTGCAAAATGGGGTACAGGTTAGCTTCTTGTTTTTATAAATGAAATTGTACTGGGTCACTGCCCTGCCCCAGTACAGTTCTATAAGTCCCACCTGTGACTGAGCTGTAGCAGCAGAGTTGATGAGCTTCCAAAGAAGCCACATGGTCCCTTAATCTAGAATACTTACTCTCTGGTCCTTTAAGGGCAAGCAGGTATATGGCACTCACCATTCCAGGCCTTTCCAGAGGTGCCCTACTACTGGCAACTCTCCTCCTATTGTTGGGAGAGATATAAGTTAATGTGGAAGAAATCTCCAAATGTGTTTCTTGTTGTCTCCTAGTAGGCCTGAGCCCCAGATGTCCACAATAGTAACTTCATCACCCCACCTTGGATTGGCATCCTTCCCTGACTCCTCTGCCCATTCCCCTATCAGTTCTTCCTAGAATCTCCCCCCCCCCCAAAAAAAAAAAAAAAAAA
>NW_026000101.1:12817651-12844222 GCF_001458135.2 Marmota marmota marmota | reverse complement strand
AAAAAAAAAAAAAAACAAACCTCTTGCACTTAATCTTTTGACCCAGGATCTGTTTCTGGGCTCCCAGGCTAAGACAGGACATCGTCTCATGCACTTTCTCTCTCTCCCTTGCTTGGCGTCCCACCTGCACTCTGCTGCCTGTTGACTTCTGGGCTTAGAAAAAACGCAGCAGCTGCAGGGCATAGAATATGTTCTCCAGAATGGCTGCCATGGCGCCGAACAGCACACCCAGCAGTGAAGGAAAGATTGCTTTCCACGAGGGGTTCCAGGCCGTAGGAAGGAAGCTGTCAGACAGGTGTCCTCTGCTGTTTCTTTCTTGGGCTGCTAAGAAGAAGGTTTTCTCTTTGCAAACCTTTCTAGGTACTGGACAATCTGTATTACAAGACCCTTTTGCATGTGGTGACTTGCAAAATAACCTGCAGATCTTCGTTGTCATGCTCTCTGACCATTCAAGTTTGCACCACCTGGTTAAGTCCCAGCGGTGTACTTATTGCCTAAGGCTATGCTTTCTAGAGACCCTGGGCTAAGGCAAGGGTTGATTTAGGTATGTCTAAGGACTCTTTTAGCTCTGACACAATTGACTTATATTAACTTTTATTTGTCACACACTTAAGGATAAAACGTAATGTATATCTACCCTACTGTATTGGACATGAAGCACCATTTAATTCCCATAGAGTTTAGTTTTTATTTAGTTTAGTGCCACAGGTCTTGATTCAATTCAAATTAGACTAGTGGAGGATATTATAATTAATATCATAGGTGGTGGCACACTTGAGAGTGGCTTGGTCTCCCAAGGCAGGAGGAGTGCAAGTTCAAAGCCAGCCTCAGCAGCTTAGCAAGGACCTAAGCAACTTAATGAGACCCCCGTCTCAAAATAAAAAATAAAAAGGGATGGGGATGTGGCTCCATAGTTAAGTGCCCTTGAGTTCAATCCCTGGTACCCCCCCAAAAAAATTGTTAATAATATTTATTAAGATCCATAGGTACCACATAAAAACAAATAAAAAATATAAAGGTATTGTGTCCATCTACAACTAAAAGAGATATTTTTAAAAAGATCTGTATGCTAGGCCTTGAGTCAAATATTTAAAAAAATTAAATATCTGATTATTACTCAACCTTATTAGATTCTATTATCTTCATTTTATACAAGAGATGAAATATAAGGTTCAGAAAGGGTAAGCTACTCATCCTAAATTGTATAATAAGTGGCTGAGCCAGGAAATGAAACAGGAATCTGATGGATTCCAAAGACCACCTTCATAATTATAGGCTTTACTATGTCTGATGTATTAAAAAAAAAAACCCACTCTTTAAAAACTCCTTGAACAGACATTTCACCAATGAAGCTGTATGGATGATAAAGAAGCATACACTAAGATGGCTACAACTAGGAAGACCAACCATACCCAGTGTTGGTGAGCACGTGAAGGAACTAGAATTCCCAGACACTGCTGGTGGAACTGTAAAATGGCACACTTTGGAAAAGTGTGATAGTCTCTTAAGAAGTTTAACTATAAACATACAACCCAGCCATTCCTCCTAGATATTTATCCAAGAAAAATAAAACATGTCCATAAAAAGAATCATATACAAGTGTTCATGACAGCTTTATTTGGAATACCCCAAACTGGTATTGACCCAAAGCCCATCAGCAGGTGAATGGATAACCAAATTGTCATGTAACCCTATTATAGAAGAGTGCTCAGCAATACAAAGGAATGAATTTTTGATACAGGCAACAATATACTTGAACCTGGAGATAATTGGGCTGAGTGAAAGAAGTCAGACAACAATGAACACCTACTACACGGTTACATTTATGTAAAGTTCTAAAAAACATAAGTGGGTCAATAGCAATGGAAAGCAGGCCAGGTTGCCTGTGAGGACCATGAAGGGGGGTTGGCAAGGGAGATGGATAATAAAGGAGCGCAAGGCAACTCTTAGGCAAGTGACAATCCTGGATGTCACTTAAGTGTGTTGGTTGCACTCATTGTCTTAATTATAGGGATTTTAAAAAAAATATAGATGGACACAATATATTTATTTATATTTATGGAGTGCAAGCGCTCTACCACTGAGCTACAATCCCGGCCCGATGGGGATGGTTTTGTGGGAAGATATATGTCAACCCTAATCCAACCTTATACTCTAATATGTGCAGTTTATTGTAGGGCAATTATATGCCAATAAAGTTGTAAAAAGACAGAGACAAAGCAGATTCTGTGAATAACTGGGCCCACAAGAAATGGCAGTGGAGAATTGTTCTTTTTCATCATCGTTTTGGGGATTGCTCAGGGAAATAAAAACCAATGGTGCAGGAATGAGCTGATCCATCTTGTTCTGGCTGATTCAGAATGGTGTAACCCAAAGAGGGAAAGGGCTGGGATGCAGTCCTTGGCAACTGGGGGGCAATCCCTTCCTGTTCTTGAACCTGTAGGAACATCTCATTGTCCTACCTCATTCATGAAGCTGATTTGAGGAAAAGTAATTGGCCTTGCTGGCAAATGTAAACCACTGAGTTTCTCCACCTGCATAACAAGCACTGCAAACATTTGGTACAGTCCCAATCCTGGATGTCACTTGCCCACCCCAGGCAAAGTGTGCCATTTTCCAGAGTGTGCCATTTTACTCCCTCTGAATTGGCTTTGCCATCTCCCATTTGGTCTCTTATAGGTTAGCTTTCAGATCCCTATTTGGCTGGTCCCTCAAGATTCTTTCTGGTCCCTTCTTTATGGGCCATTGAGGCCAGATCTGCATGCTCAGGAAGAGCCAAGAAGGAAGTTCCTTTGCTCATGGTCCCCTTAGGAACAGGGGAGATGGACCCAGATGTCTGGTAGCAGAGACAGTCACTCAGTCCACTTTCTCCGCACCTGTCCTGTGTGAGATCCTAGGATGGGCTGCATGCTGTGCCAAGAATGGGGAGAGGGTCAGGGTGGGAATGAGGAAGGCTTCTCAGGAGACGAAAGGCCGCAGCTAGACTCAGGTGCATGGGTGAGTATTTACTAGACGGAGGTGGGCGGAGAGCATTCCAGACAGGGAATGGACTCCTTTCCTCATGGGCAAGGGTCTGGGGATATTAGGGACATGGTTTGTTGTGACCAAACCCCAGCAAAATGTGAGGCTGAGGGTAAGCCAGGGTAAGTCAGAGAAGAAAATCTTGATACATGTGTCCAGGGGGTTGGGCTCCATTTGAGGGCACTGGGAAGGCGCCCAAGGGTTCTAGGCCTGGGAGTGACAGTCACAGCTCGACTCTGGTGGGTTCATTCACAGAGCTCTTCTTAAATTTCCCCAGGAAGGCTATCTTCTCTCCAGACCAGTGATCCTTGACAGCAACACTATGGGTATCTGGTCCAGATGATACTTTGGGGCGTGTGTTGGGGGCTGGGGTCCTGTGTATTGTGGCATTTCCAGCAGCAGCTCCCTGGCTTCTACCCATTGGATGACAGCAGCAGCCTGCCTTCTCCCCAGTTTTGACAACCAAAAATGTCTCCAATTATTGCCAGAGGTCCCCCAGGTTTCAAAGTGGCTTCTCATTGAGAACCGCTGGGCTAGAGGTGGGGTTTTGTGGCATTCCTCCCTTGAGTGTGCACACAGATGGCCCGTCAAGTATTTGCCCTCTTCCCTGTCCCCGAGGCCTGGCAGCACCCGGCTTGCAGCCTTTCCCCGAGACACACTGGATGGTGCCCTTGGCTGTCTGCACAGCCTCTTTCAGCACCTGGGACTCACGCTCCCTGCTCATGGGGGCGCTGCCTGGGACTGGCCAAGGGGAAGCAGCTGCCAGCGATCCATTCACCTCTGTGTCAGGCCAAGGCACCTAATTCCCGGTGGGGAGACTCCTGGATGAGCTTCCACCCTGAGGTCAGCTGGGACCAGTGTGGTCCAAGCCTGTTGGCCCTGTACTCTGTGTCCCTCGCTTCCACTCTCTGCCAAGCTGCAGCCTGGAGGGACAAGTCAGCTCAGAAAGCCTGCCAGGGAGTGGGTACCAGCCTGGGGAGGAGGGCGGAGGTGGCAGCTGGAGACCATGTGACTGCTGGAGGCTGTGTGTGTGTGTGTGTGTGTCACAGGGCAGAGCTGGCCCAGGGCTCATTCCTTGGCTCTATCTGAGAAGCTGTCACATGACTCCTCCGGGGGAGCCTACATGTTGGAGACAGGAGAGGGAGGTGGGAGGAGAGAGGGAAGTGATTTTAGGATCCAGGATGGAAATATAAAATACAGCCATGAATCACAAACCGATATTCATCACATGATGGCAGTGGCTTTGCTAATACAGAAACTGGGCTTCGGGCACACAAAAAAGTCTGTCCCAGCCTCTGCCATGTGCAGGCCATGACAGCCAAGAGAAAAGGACACCAGGATTGGAGCAGAGGGCTCCAGAGCAACTACTGGAGTGGTCAGGATCAGCCTTGCCACCAGTCTCATCTCAGATGTCATTAAAACAGGACACGAGATCAAGCCCTTTCCTTATGTTCATTCATATGCTAACCTCACAGCAGCCCCATTTCCCAGAGAGGAAAACCGAGGTCCAGAGCAATTCCTCTGTTTTCCCTTTTATTCCTTCCTTAGGATTCCCCGGGCTGGATTTTCTTTTTTAATACATCCACCATCAGCTCACTTGACCTCAGTCTGGCCCCCAGGTGCACACACTGGTTCTTCTTATCAAAGGGAGGTGGTGGGGGATCCTAAAATCGTCCTGCCTCTCTGGGAGAGTCCTGAGGCAGGCTGTGGCTCAGGATCATGTGCCTACTGGCTTGGCATTGCAGGAGGCTCAGAGTCAGGCCGGTTCTAGTGGCTGTGAGGACAGGCTTGGCAGGTCCCTGAAAGTCCTGGAGCCTCTGTCCCTTCAGGAATGAGAGGAAAGCCCAAGGGTTCCTCCAACAGCCCTACCTCACAGCCCCCAGCGAGCCAGGAGCTTTATTTAGCAGCACTAAAACCGTACAGACCTGGACAGGACTCCTCAGCTGGTGTCTTTGCTGACCAAGAGGACAAAAGCTCGTGAGCAGGCTCTGCCCCTCCGGGAAGAGAGCCACCTGCCTCGTGCTGGCCCAGTGCTCCATCTCAAGGGCTCTCAGTTTTAAATGTTTAAAAATAGCATTTAGCATATTTAATCTCATTATATAAGCAAGACATATTCAGTGTAGAATGATTGGGAAACCCAGAAAAGTATAAAGAAGGAAATTAAAAATTCACCATAATCTCACCAATCAGGGAGAAGCACTGCTGAAGTATCGATACACAGTTTTCTCACCTATTCTTGAGTCACGGATGTGTCTGTAGCTCTAAAAAGTAAAACCAGAATCATACTCCACATAAATTTAAAAAAAAGAGTTGTGGTATAACATACACATAGGAAAGGATAAATTCTTAATGTCATACTGCTCAGGAATTTTTTACATATTATCATATCCTAAGACCATCACTTGGATCAGATATACAGCATTTCCAGGCCCTCCAAATTCATCCTGTCTTTTCTCAGCCACCAGCTATAATCCATCCCCAAGAAGTAACCAGTGTTCTGATCTCCATCATCACTGACTAGATTTGAGTGTTCTTGACCATGGCATAATTCGTTCAGTACATACTTCTGTGTTTGGCTTCACTTGGCCAATCTGTGGCATCTACCGTAGCCCTGGCCTAGCAAAGGCACTGGAAATGGCCCTTAAAAGTATGTTGGGTGGATGTTGAGTGACCAGGCAAATGGGTGAGGGATGGAGGAGAGAATTGGCCTTGATTGTGGTGTGGTCTCCTAACAGCGCTTGAGTTTCCCCATAACCACCCTATGATCTATGTGCAGAAGAAAGATCAGGCAGGTGGCTCATGGAATCATCAGGTTGAGAATAGATGGTGACATGTACCACAGGGGGGCTGTGGGGACAATGAGGAGGGAGCAGGCTGTCCATGCCTGTGTGTCTGCCTGGCACTCAGGAGGGCCAGGCTGGTGCTGCATGAGCAGTAGGACTGGGGGTATTTTTAGAAACTCCATCACACAGAGCAGCCACTTGACACTGTGGTGGCTGCACTGTCACAGTGTCCCAGGGTTTGATGCAGAGCCCCTACCCTGAGTCAACCCTTGTGCTATGAGCTCACCACCCCCTCCTGCCCTCCTGAGCAGGTGAGAGTCATGCTCAGCAGTTTGGGGGTGATGAAAAGCATAAAGCGAGGGGACCCAGGTATTCCTGGAGATCACCCCTCTGAAAGTGCAAAACACCTGCCTTGTGGAGAGATGGGTGCTAGAGACCTGCACCCCAAGAAAGAGATGCTGACTCCCTGGAACTGGGCTCATAGCACAGATCCAAGCCCATGCCGTCCTTTTCACTGTTTAAAGGTCCTGAGGAGGGAAAGGACCCCTCTCCTGTCCCTCCCACCACTCAGTGCTGGATTCCCCTCGGACAGCTCTTCCGACACTAGCTCAGCTCTATTCTTTCCCTTCTTTGTAATCAATGCTCCATTCCAAGCCACCGCCACCTCTCACCTGCACTAGCCACCTCCTTCCTCTGTCTCTGCTCGTATTCAACTTCAGCCACGGGCCAGGGGTCCATAGCTGCTAGCTGGGCAACGTGGCAGACCCTGCAGGAAAGGAAGCAATATTATTGGATCAGGATGGGACCATGGTGGCAGGAGAGGGTTGCCAGGCCATGGGAGCACGAGCCACAAAGGGGCAGTGTACTGGAGCCACCCTGAGACCCTGCAGGGGGTGGCTAAGAGGTTTGATGAGAGGGACAAATCTCTGAGATATGCTGGATGACACAGGTGGGTCATCCAGCAGATGATACCCAGCAGAATTTTATTATTTGATGAAGATTCATTGCGTTTGGTTCTTTTCCTTGGGTTCATGATTAATGGACTGTGGGAGATGAAGGGAGTGGGAGGTGCTCGTTTTCCCGAGTGACTGGGGAGCTGGCATTGAATGGCTTTGTGAATATAGGAAATCAGTTCTCAATGAGCCACTGGGATCAAGGACTGTCCATGTTATAAACTTCTCAACCACAGACACACAAGCCTTGAACAAACTGTTAGAACAACCAGTGTTGATTACAAGGCTGTTTCTCTGGGGTGTGACCTGGCATGGTCTGTTCACGTTGTCCCTGAGAACTATGACATTGCAGATCAGCAGTATTTTGGGGCTCTTCTTGGAAGGAGCCCATCCCTCAGATGACTAGTGCTGTCTTCCATGGGGGTGATTAGTGGTCAGACATGCCGAGTCAACGGGAACAGCTTCTCAACAGGCATCTGTGCCCATCTCACTTTGGAAGGAGGCCAAATCACAGGGTCAGTAATACCTCCTGGCCAGAGAACATGAGCCCAGCAGCTGTCCCTGCCATGCCAGCCGTGGGAGGGCCTCTGACCAACAGCCTCAGGGAGTGAGAGGTCCCCTGTGGTCAGTGGGGTATGTAAGTGTCACATCTTGGGTCAGAGGGAGGCCAGAGACCTTGCCCCTAGCCCCTCACACAAATATGACTAATTGAGGAAATTGGAAAGGGGCTCTTTCAGGATGGAGGATACTTCCAGCATCTCCTGTAGCCAGATGGACGGGTCCTTGGAGCACTCAGGGCCCAGGCTAAGAGAAGAGATGGAAGTTGAGTATGTTACAGTTAAATAATTCCTAGATTGCAGAACATCTTTGACTTTCATTGGCCTCTTTTGTAAAATGAGATTGTGGGATGCAAATGGCCTATCATGGCAGGATGTTATATGAATCGAAGGCATTGTTTGCCACTCAAATTTTTGTGTGTAACATTTTTATTGACAATTTGGAGGAAGATGTTGGCTGCAGGTTTTTCAAGTGTGTACAGAAGACTGGGGAAGCTGGCTGAAGGGGGGTGGTGGTAGAAGGAAAGCCCCAGGGCATGAAAACCATGGCTCCCCTTGTCCCTCCCCGAATGCCCTCTCGATGTGATCTGCAGAAAGCTCTGAGCTCTCGTCTTTTAGGATGTGGATCTAGTGGGTGGAGGCCAGGGATCCTGTCAGCGTTCTAAGGTGCTCAGGGTTTCCCTACCTCAACACTGCTGACCCAGGGACCAGAACTTTCTTCCTTAGAGGGGCTGCCTTGAACAGTGCAGGGTGTTTAGCAGCGTTCCTGGCTTCTATTCATGAGATGCCAATAGCTCTGCTGCTGCACCTTCCTTTGTGACAATAAAGTGTCCCCAGGGAACAAAATAACCCCTGGATAAAACCATTCCTTTAGACTCATTCTTTGCACTTTATTGCCTGCTTGGTAGCTCTGGTCATCAAAATAGTCTTTTAAATAAACACCAAAATAGTCTTTTAAATAAACCAAGCCTTATCTTCCCCAGACCTTTTCATACACAGACCCCCACCCCACAACTCCATTCCTGCTTCGTAAAATCCTGCTCATCCTTGAAAATGCATCCCAAGCATCCCTTTCTTGAAAATGCTACTCCTGATGCTCCCAGGCAGCTGATAAGCTTGCAGCATACTTCTGGAGCCATGGCTGCATGGATTTTAAGTTTTCACTTCTGACACTCTCTCCCACCGGACTAGAGTTTTTTGAGGGCACGTCCTGGATTCCAGATCCTGGTACATGGCCCTGTACGGAACCGATGCTCAGTCAACCCTGTTGAATGATATCGGTTCATGAATTGCTAATGGCTGGTCCAGGATGTATAATGTTCTAGTCAAAAAACATGGTTGCACACCTATAAACCCAGTGGCTCAGGAGGCTAAAGCAGGAAAATTCCAAGTTCAAAGCCAGCCTCAGCAACTTAGCAAGGCCCCAAGCAACTTAGTGAGACCCTGTCTCAAAATTCAGTATAAAAAGGGCTGGGGATGTGGCCCAGTAGTTAAGCATTTCTGGGTTCATTCCCTGGTACAAAAAAAAAAAAATCTGTGTCTTAATAAAGCAAAGGGCCCAGTACTCCAGAGAATAACTCATCTCTTAGAGAAAGATTAAACTATTATTTTAATTAATTTCCAGGATGTTAGAAAGTTGTGGGGGACGCCTACCATGAAAACCTTTTAGCCTCTGCCTGGAGAAAGCCGAGGAATGGCTGCTGTAGGCAACACTTCCTCTTTGAAAGATGCTTGAGGGGAGCCGCTCAGCCCAGTCAAACTCTCTGCTCCCTTCCAAGCAAATGCAAATGGGATCCCTCCTGTCCAAGGCGAAGCCCCGCCCTGCCGCTCCCAGTACTCTTGGCTGCGCTCTGCCTCCAGCTCTCCCCTCTGCATTGTCAAAATGGGAACAGACTGCGCAGAAGGAACGCGTTTGGTGCTGAGACCAGCGCCAGGGCAGTGCGAGGCGGATCCAGGCAATCTGCTGCACTCCTCCCAAGGAGAGAGAAAAGGCTTTTATTTCTTGCTCCCAACCAAGTCGGTGATGGGAAAAATCTCAGGATGAGCAAAGCTGAAGCAAGCAAGAGATGTACGCCCTACTACACTGGTGTGTGTGTGAGAGAGTGTGTGTGTGTTGGTGGTGAGGTGCACATGCAAAAGAAAACTCAGAGACTCTCAGGAGTAAAAACCCATCAGGTTCAGCTTCCACCTGGTATTTGAATTGCTTCAACTGTCTGGCCACCCCCCACTGCTAGGACACCTTTGGTGACAGGGACTTCTTACCGCTTTTGGCCACTCTGATGGCTTACTCTCTTATCCTAAATCCAATACTCCTTTCCCAGGAAAGATTTCCAGAGGCATCTCCTTTACCATCCAACCCTTTCTTTCCTTTCCAAAGATTCCCTGTGGCATAGTTTGGGTCCCCTCCCTCCCTGATTGTCAGCACAAGAGGTGACACGATACCCTGTTGTCCTGCAGCTAAGAGAGTACTTGATTTGGGATGAACACATTTCCCAGAGAGCCAAGGGGTGACCATTTAAACAACACTTGAAAGAGCATGATGGGAAATTCTAAGCAGGCAGATGATAGGCCCCTTTAGATCATGCGCGTCCTTGGCAATTCTCTCTAAAGTTCTCACCTCTCCTGACTGCTCTCTTGGTACCCTCCATGCCTTCCTGCACCTCTGCATACCACCTCCCAGCAAGACCAGCCTCTTCTGTGCTGTCACTGAAAAAGCCAGGACTGATGAGAGGAAGCCACAGGAAGTCAGAGGACACCTGAGAGGGGGGCGCCTTCTGACAGCTGAGAAGTTCAACCCTGGCAGGGTGAGGAGGGCCAGGGGGATCTCTGCACAGGGAGGGTGTGGTGGAGGCTCTGGAGACTTGCAGATCTGCTCAGGTGGATGAGGGGCTCCGCCGCCCCTCCTAGCCTTGTGATTTTGTCTTTGTGAGCAAGAGTTCCATAATGATGTTTTATGTGCAACAAGGACTCTGGGGTGTGCCTTTGACAGCTGTAAGATAGAAAGTTCCTTCAGTCAGACAGCTGTGGGCTGCAGGCAGAGCACATTTCAGCCCTGGTCAGGTGGATGAGATGAGAGGAAGGTGCACTGACAAGAGAGAAGCCTGGCTGTGTCTCTCATCTGGGAGGACTCGAGTTCAGGAGGACTTCAGTGCCTGTGAGTGAGTCCTCCCCACTTTGTTCTCCCTGGGACCATCTATTTGCTCTGGAAGTGGGCAGAGCTGTGAAAAGTTTAGGGGTGGGGCTTACCACATTGTTTTGGAATCATTTGCCAAATTCCTGGTCACCAGAGGGGCCACTGGGCTTATCAATGTGGGATGTCGGTGTTTTTAAAGACTTGACTCTCAGATCTGGGAGGGACCTCTCAGAGGCTGGCACACTCTCCCACACTGTCACCCAGCCTCTGCCAGAACATGCCCATTTTGATTTAAGGAGACATGGATGAGGGTTATCTGCCACCAGCAGGTAGATAAACCTCTTCCTTCCCTCTTCCTCTCCTTCCAATGATGGAAAGATTACTATCTTCTAAGGTGACTGGCTCCATCTTGGGGTGGCTCAGCATCTACTGCACTGTCTCTGCCACTGCAGCCCAGAGGCACTGCTGTGCCCCAAGAGAAGGGGTGAGACCTAAGCCTGAAGCCTGTCCTAGGGCCAGGCCTGCCTCTCCTTGCTGTGGGCTGAGCACAGGGTTCCTCCCCTCAGGGAGTCTCCAGCACACACATCTGGAAGGCTCAGTGTTCACAAGGAGCCCCGAGAGCCCAGAGAAGGAGGCTGGATTATTCCTGGCTGAGAAGAGGACCAGGAAAGATTTCACACAGGCAGTGATGTCTGAACCTGGCTTTGAAAATAGATGGGCATTTGACAAGGGGTTGGAATGGAGAGGTGGGGTGGTGCTGGTGGGAAACATGGAGGTCAAGGGGTGGAGGTCAAGGTCCTGAAGGTCTAGGTGTAGAGGTCTTCTCGTCAAGTCCTCCAAGAAGCAGTTACATGAGACATTAATTCCTTTTCTACAAACTGGCCCCTAAGCCGGGGTAGCACAAGGCCTTGCCAGGGTGCGGATTCTAGGGCAGGTGTTGCCTGTACAGACAAAACATCTGGTCCGTGCAAAAGGCTAAATGATTTATTTTCTGACAGAAGCAAATGCTTTGGAAAAGTCCTGGCGGCCCTACTGACCTGGGGATGCCCAGGCACCTGGGGAACATCCCAGCTCCTGGTGGGGGAGCCCCCGCCACCCGGGTCTGGCCCGGATCCGGCCCGGATCCACGGGAAGACAAGCTTCCTTCTCACCTTTCCAGTATATCCTGAAACCAGAAGCCCCATGACACTGGCTCCTCTTTCACTGCTCTGGGATTTCGGCTCTGGCCGAGGCAGGACACCCACACTGCTGAGAAGCCACTGGGACAAAGGTGCAGGGAGGGTCAGCTGGGGAGAGCATGGGCCTTATCCCAAATCTGTGTCCCCATTTCTGGGCTGAATTCGGCCCAGCATTGCTAAGGGAGCCAGGGCTATTATATCTTCATTTTAACCACTTCATTGCTGTGTGACCTTGTGTGTGTCGCTCGGCCTTCCTGAGCCCTCCTTCATATCCACACAACTGGTAAAAACATCAGCACCAGTGGCTCATAGGCTTGCTGCGGCTTTCCAAGCAGCTTTCCCCAACATTCTCTCATTTCACTCTCTGCAAACTGTGGAGCGGGGAGCAGGCAAGGTGGCATTAGTTTCCATTTTAGGGAAGAAGAAATTAAAATTAAATAAAAGGATTGTTGCTTGCCCTAATGTTACAGCTGCTGGGCTCTGGACTCCAGGACACCAAGCAGATAGTAGTCTCGTATCAGCGTCTCCAGGAAATATCTGAGCCCCAATCAGCAATTTAAAGTGTGCATCATGGACACTCAGGGGGCATTTGATTTCCAGGTTTTTGGACACCTCTGGAAGTGGGGCTAAGGAGGACAGGAAGTCCTGTGATTGACACTGCACTCTGTTTTTATGACAGTCTGCTGCAGGTACACACTTGCATACCCTTGCTCTAAGAAATGAAATAAAAACGTTTTACTCTGAAGCCACCATTCCAGCTGGATTGTTGCAGGAATAAAACAGGATTTAACAACAGGGAGCTTCTCTGGGACACGTTAGCATCTGTGCCAGGCCTTTCTGGAGTCCTTTCTGGGTCCTGGTGTGACTGTATCTCAGATCAGTTAGTGCTCAAGAGTCTGAGGAAGTAGGTCGCAGAAGCATTGATGGTTTTCTGAGGTGGGAGAGATCCCTTCCTGTTGGGGTGGGAGCAGGGAGAGGAGCAGAACAAGGGGAGAGAAGAGGAGAGATGGCATTGATGCAGACGCTTCGATCTTTAGAGAGCTGGAAAGGGGCAAAGGGGGAAGGTACAAAATTTGGGACCAGCACAGCCACTTACTGGCTAAGTGACCTTAGTCTAATCACTGGCCGCTGTGGTTCTCCCTCTACCCACTTGGACCTGGGTGCACGCAGGTCTATCCCTCGGCATCATTGCTGGGGTTTGGGTCTCCACAGTGCCTAACAGCACTTGACCATTGCTAGCCCTGAATGCATGCTGACTCTGCTAATGTCCCCCCTTCCTATAAGTGGATCATACAGCTGGGGGTTAAGGGCGATGAAGTCAATCTGAACAAAGGAACCTCTGTCATCTTAGGCAAATCCAAAAAAATTCACCTCTAAGTTGAAAAGGGGCTCTTGACGAATACTACCCCACGGGCTTATTTTCCTGTGACCACGCTGCCACCATCCCCTGAACACTCGTGTGTATAGGCAGAGAACTAGAATGCCTGGGGCCGGCCTGGCTGGAGCTCCGCAGCAGCCTGCCCAGGCCAAGCTTGCAGGAAGGACAGAGCCTTCCAGGCAGCTTGAGTGGGGGTCTGCGCCTGCCCCCCCCCGTAGGCACGGAAAACAGCCCCAGGTCTAGTGCGTAGCCACACTGGCTGCTGCTCCGTGAGGACAGGCACCCGGGTGTTCCCAGAAGGACTCTGGCGACCCAGCCTGCCAAAGCCCTCAATCTGATTTCCTTTGGGGAAAAGAAAGGAAGGAAATTGGAGAAGGCAAGAAAGAAAAATGAAAGAAAAACAATGGCGAGCAGGAGGGACGCGAAGAGCGGAGGAGAGAGACCCCGCTCAAGTATGAAATCAGAATAACAGGCTGGGATGGTGAGATGCATGTGAACAGAGTGTGACGTGGGCAACCCCCACAAACAGACCTTCTGTTAAAAATAGCCTTTGTCTAAATGTGGAAAGGGTGTAAATATAGTAGCGGTTTCGGCTTACTACGGAGCCGCCCCAGCTCCAAGTAACAGAGGCTTATTATAGGATGCGTGCGTCAGCAGCCAGCAGAGGGGAGGGCAGGGCAGGGCAGGGCTGGGGAGGGGGCCGCAGGCCTGGCCTGGGGACAGTACCCCCCGCAGGACCGGGGTCAGCCAGCCCAGCCCTGGTGCGGGGAACTGTGAAAGGCTCTCAGAGCTCGGCTGGGCAGAAAACTCAGGCCAAGTCGGCGAAGGAAGAAAGGAAGAAGGAATGCTGGGCTGAGAAGGATCTGGGCTTGCCTTCCCCGGGGGGCGTCACCAGGCTGTGTGTCCACTGTGCAGTGGGCCGCTGCTCCTGGACCCTGGGGGAAGTTTTCCTAGGAGCCCCTGGAAAGATCAGACCACAGAAAAGCCAGTTTTCTCTGTCCTGAGTGAACAAAAATCCCTAAAATCTGTGGAAAGTGCCAGAAAGGAACTTGGTTTAGATATTAAAAAAAAAAAAAAAGACTTTTTTTTTTTCTTGTTAAATCTGTCTCCAGTATCAGGTGCTAGGTGGCCATGAAGGGTGTGGGTCGGGCTCTTGAGTTGGACCCCTGGAGGCTGCTGAGAGCACAAGCCTCCAGAATAAAATATGGACACTGGGGAAAAAAACCAAAAAAACAGTGATACTTGTTTTCTTTCTTCTCTTGACATTGATGGTCAGGGCTGACTGCCCATGTGGAGGCTAAGACTGGCTCCTGGATGTGTGTCCCCCATCCAGTGCCTTGGGTATTGTCCTCAGGATCCATCACCCTCTGTCCCAGGCCAGGCCTCTTCCCTATCCAGCATGTGCTATGCACATAACACATGTCCACATGTTAGCAACACACACAAACACACACACACACACACCCCTCCAACACACCGACCCTTCCCATCTCTAGCAATGCCCTCACCCCCAGCTCTGTCCCCACCCTGACCCTTGCTCCCACTGAACCCCTTGGGTTGCCCTGTTTCTGCCGTCTGGCTCATTCTTAGCCTTGGACTTGTCCATTGGATCTAAGGCAACCTGTGAACTTCTTCCCAGACACAGTGGGCTTGTGCTCAGGTGCCGCCTCCTCGAGCCCAACTGGTGAACACCTTGCTGATTTATCTCTTGCTGCAGAACCACATGCTGATGCCCTCGTCTTTCACCTACCCCACCACTCAAGACAGAATCGGACCTTCCAGCCTCCCTCCAGCATCATCCAAACTGCCCTGCAAATGACCTTTCTAAAATGCAGGGCCAAGAGTGCGGCTGCCCACTCCAAATGCTGGTGACAGCTCCCCTTTGCCAATGGGACAAAAGCCATACCAACTGAGGCCCCAAACTGACCCCCACCTGCTTTCCCAGCTTCATCTCCTGCTACCTGTCCCATGCTATGTCCCCATAGGCACTGGACAGGAGTGACTGGCTGCAGGGACCATGCTATACTCTTAGGCTCAATGCTTCACTTTGAGGCTACACATCAAAATCCTACCCACCTTTCAAGGCCTGAAAAGGCTGCCCACCTCTTCTGGGAAGCCTTCCTGGATCTCCCCTCCCACAGTCATCTTTATTTTTACTCCTACTCCATATCCTAAGTCACTTTTGTAGACTCGGAAAATGAGTCAAGAGACCTAGTACCTTGTCTGGGTGTGGGCCTCCCATGTGCCCCAACAGAGCCCCTGTGTCCCTCTGCCAGAATGCCTATTGCTGTGTCAGAGTCTCCCCTGTTGAACTCTGGCTGTCTCAGGGCAGGGTCTCCAGGGCCTTTTTCAGGACGTGTCCCAGTGCCTCTCAGGGTGCCTGGCTTATTACCCTAAATGAGATGGTCCTCTGGGGCTCGACTTCTGCTATGGATTGAAAGTGCCTGTCTTCCTAAGATTCATATGTTGAAACCCCGATCCCCGCTGTGATGGTTTTTGAAGATGAGGCCTCAGAGAACTAACTATGTGACATGTGAGGAGCCCTCAGAATTAGTGTCCTCCTAAGAAGAGACAGGGGTGAGCTGGTCTGCTCTGTCCTCCACCATGTGAGGACTTTGCAAGAAGACAGCAAACCAGGAAGAGGGCTCTCACCAGAACCTGGCCAAGCTGGATCCTGGTGGTGGGCTTCCTAGCTTCCAGAACAGTGAGAAATAAGTTCTTTTATTTAAGTCCCCTCAGCCTATGGCAATTGCTTCATCCAAAACTTCCTTACCATTGACAGGTGCTGCTATCTGTGTCCAGGATCCTCTGCTATTTTTCACTGACCCTTCTGTTGCCCTGACACAGCTTTGAGGACCACCTGGACACATACGCCCCTGAGATGCTGTCATGGGGTCAGAACTGGGTAAAAGTCTCAATACTACCTCTTCCCAGCTGTCTGCCATTGGGGAAACTGCTTTACCTCTCTGAACAGTTTCCTCAACTGTAGAGGGTTGCTGTGAGGTCTGAATGAGGATGTGGGGCTGACTGCATCTCCCCAACTGCACAGTGCTCTCTAAATATAGGGCCACTGCTGCAGCCCTCACCCACCCTCCAATGCCACTGTGGTCAAGCTTCAGGAACCTGCCCAAATGCCGGTTCTGTGGACTCCACCCCGGAGGATGTCCTAGAAAGTTCTTTTGCAACCTCTCTAGGTTAACAGCTCAAAATCTCCAGACGCTTCTGATTACCTGGTCCCTTGTGAGCACACGATGGTTTTCTTCCTCAAATTCTTGAAAAGAAAAACGGTTTGGATGGCAGTCAGGACTGGCAGAAGTTGGACTCTCACTGTGAACCGAGGAAGGAGGCTGAGAGAGGAAACGGGAAGAAAGTGGATATGCCGATAGCCAGGCTGGTGCTTTTCCAGGTAAGTCGACCTGCCCTGGCCCTGAGAAACCCTGTCCTGGGCTTGGCTGGTCCTGTAGGCTCCCAGGATCCAGCAGAACTGACGGACAGCCTGGAAAGCCAGCATCTGGGGAGATGGTATCTTCTGTCTAGGGAATGTGAATACAGTGGAAAGAGCCAGGCTTAGGTTTCGCAGAGTCCAGCTCCAGCCCCTGCTCTGTTTCCCTGCTGACAGAGTCAATCTCCTAGCCTCTCAGAGTTTCAGTTCTTCATTGACAAAATGGGGATTACTTTGAGGAGAGCCAAAATCCAATGTGATCATTTATGAGAATTTTAAGCACAGTACCTGTGCTTTATAAATAGTAATCGAGACTGATGCTAAATCTATTTCTACAGACTAGTATTTCCTGCTGCCAGGAAGCGAGCAAAGATAACTGATTCAGAAAACTGAAGTCTCGGGATAGATTTTTAAGAACACCTTCCAACCAGGACAAAACCACCTCTGACAGGCTGGCTGAAGAACTTGCCATGGAAGCAAGGATTTGGAGAAAGGACAAGAAATGGAATCTCTTGTAGGACTAGGCTAGCAGAATCAGAGCCTCGTATTGTTTAGAATCTCCAGAATTTGTGCTCTAGTCTATTATCCTGAAATTCTTATGATTAAGATGCAATGTATTTTTTCTAGATAACATATACTAACAGAATTATATCTATATATCTCCATGTAGACTTTCTTCCTCTACCTTAATTTTTTGTTTATGTGCACATACATGTGGTTTCATGTAGCAAATGTTTACGAGGAGGTGGGGTGGGGTGTGATAGGGAGGGTCAGAGTTCAGGGTTTTGTTTTTTTTTTTTTTGTATAAGGGATTGAACTCAGGGACCCTTAAACCACTGAGTCACATTCCTAGCCATTTTTTAAAAGTTTTTAAAAATTTTTTTTTTTAAATTTTGAGACAAGGTCTTGCTAAGTTGTCTAGGGCCTCGCTAATGGCTGAGGCTGACCTTGAACTTGTGATCCTCTTGCCTCAGCCTCCCAAGGATCACAGGCATATGCCACCATTCATGACTGGCAAGATTTCAGATTTTGAGGGGGGAAATACTCCTGGTTCAAACCTTGGCTCTGCCTTTTGTCATGTGAGTGGCATGCTGTAAAGATGCTCGTACCTACACAGCCACCTACTCATCTATCTCAAAGACAGATCAGAGGTACTCTGCGTAAAATGTTTAGCATGATGGGAATGGCATCATCATATAACTTCACAACACGTGTATGCATAGTGTAAATGTTCACTAACATATGCAAATACACCCACTGACACAGCATACATGCCTACACATGCGAGCACTCAGATGCAGGCAGAGACACAGCACGTGCACCTTTGCTCTCTAATCTAACTGAGGTGTTGGCAATCTTGCTTGTCCGAGAGTCGGAGTACTGAGGTATCACTGAACCTGAGTCTCTGTGATGTTCTGGGTAAAGGCCCTGGGTGTGGGGTACAAGCTTCTGAAATGGAGAGGTGGATTTGCAGCCAAGTGCCCAAGGTGGATATCTCTGGGAAAGATGTCAGGATGGGGTAGTGAGGTGGCTGAGAGAGAAGATGCCTTGCAGATGGGGTGGGGTGTGGGAGGTGCTCAGCAGACTAAGGCCCCTGCTGCTTGAACCCATATTTGTGTCAAGGCCACACTTCTATTTGGATGCTCGAAGTCAATCAGCAACTGAGGGTGGCAGGGATCCTAAAGCAGGCCTTCTTCCAAGAGACAGGGAACTTGTTGGACAGGTGACGGTGGCTGGAGGAGCCCCCAAGGACCTTGCAGAACCTGCTAAACTACAGACAGTCCAGGGGCTTCCACAGCCTCCCCCACTCCCTCCCATATCCACGTGTGTGACTTGCATCAAGTAGTGACACTCTCCTGGCCCCGCTAAGCCTCGCCCCTATTCAATCACAGGTGTCTCCCCTACTAAAATCCTTGAATGTTCAATCTCATGTTTGTGTCTGTTTCTAACACCATGGGCAGCTTGGAATCCAGGGATCCCAGGGTTAAGAAGTCTCAGGAGCCCAAAGAAGAGTGGAGAAGAAGGGGAATGTGGAGTTGGTGCCTCTGTTCATGGGTTGTACCCTGTTACCCTGCCCAACCACACTGCGGGGCAGGCCAGAGCATCCCTGCAAGGTGAGGAAATAGAGGCCTGGCAAGTTCTGTGACTCACCCAAGGTCATTAGATTCAAAAGCAGCAGAGTCTGGTGAGGAACCCAGGCTTCCTGATGCTCAAATCTTGGCTCCTTTGCTTGGTGCCATCCGTGAGCACCTTCCCAACAGCTTTGACGAGCATCATATCATATCTGCAATGTTCCCTGAGAAGACTTCACCATTTCACAAATGAGAAGTTGAAACTCAGAAAGACCAGGGTCATTGCCCAAGGTCATTCTCTCAGCGAGGGACCAGACAGGACCCAACTTAGTGCCACACCTCTATTATCCTCCTTGTATACTACTTGAGCTCTGAAAGAAATGTAGGAGCTGCCTGTTCAGCCTGGTATAGACCAGGAACCCCCAATTCTCCTCTCTTTCAGGGAGCACCAGCCTTGGGGCAGGGGAGGGTGTGGCTGAGCTGGGGTCTGGCCTGGGTGCATGGGGAGAAGCGCCTGCTCACCCCCATTGGAAACCCAACACTAGCTTCCTTCCCTCTTGCTTGAAAGTGCTCTAGAGTTTCCGTGCTCACAATGCATCTCTTTGGAAGGCTGCCCTCTGAGGGTTGCCATGGCGACTGTTTTGGTACTGCATGCTAGAAAAAGCTGAGGCACCTGCTGGTCACACCACCAAAACTTGTCTCTCTGAAAAAATCAGCAGATGGCATTTGTCAGAAATTCCTACTTCTTGATTAATTTGGGAAAAAGAAGAATGTGTGGCAGTGCTGATACCCTTTAACCTCGACTGCTCAGGTTAGGGATTTGGGGAAGATGCAAGACGGCTTGTACATAGACCCCAGAGCTTCTTCTGAAGAGGCAGGTCCTTTAGTTTTCCTGGAGAGGCAAAGAACTTTGGTGATTTTGAGTCTAATAAATGAAAACAAGAGGAAGTTTCTGGATTTGCTTGAAATCCTTGAATTTGCTTGAAGTCCCTGAGGTTGGACTTCAGGGTCAGTTCTGGTAAGGCCTATCCCTCACTTCTAGTAACTCCCATGAATTCTTAAAGATGCCTCCGGTTGGGTCCAGATTTTAATTAGAGGGAGGTGTCAAAATCACGAGTTTGATTCCAATTCCAGTTTTGCCACCTATGAATGGCGTGATGTTGGACAAGCCCCTCAGCCCTCAGTTTCTTTATCTGTGAAAGAGACATCTCAGAAGATTGCAATGAGGACTGGATGAAAGAGCCATTACTCTCATTAACTAGAATTAAATGTAGGCACGTGGAGATTGGCCCATTCACATAGTTTTTACATATAACTTTGACATATGACTTTGCACCTGTCCTTGATTCTTTATAAATCAATTTCCGTGTTTCTGTCTAGGCAGTGATATTACAGTCACGGCAAAACCAACAGCAACAAAATACAACAAAACTTCTGGGTGTACGTTGTGCAAGTGCTTCTACCTCAGTTGCTGTCTTGTTCTGTGACTCTGGGAATTTATCTCCCCCACCTCTCACCCCCTGGTTCCCCCACACCCTTTCACAGCTTGCAGTACTATTTGTTCCCAGCCTCACTCAGACAACTCTGTCCAGAGGTGTGGACCAGCTCTGGAAGGATACATTGACCACCACTCTTGAATTCTGGGTTTGGCACTTTCAAGAATTTTCTGCAGAACTAGTTAGGTAGTCTTCTACTTTGCTTTCACCAGCTGATTCTCTAAATAGAATGAGACTCAAGTTCTCCTCTGTCACTTTTGACCTGTCGTGAACCTGGTACATCAGGGATGGTGACACCTGGGGCCACTGCTCTCCCCTCCAGTGTCCATGACAGACATTGCTAATCAATCACAGCACTCTTCTACTGATCCCAGGAGGGCCTGGGGACCTTCCAGAAGACTGTGCCCAAGGCAGCCATTACTAATTGGTCAGAGCACATAAAAGGAAGTCTATTTGTCATCTTTGGGGTAGGGGAAAGAACCTAAGAAAGAAGTCAGAAAAGCTAAATCGGATTCCAGTTCTGCCTTTCAGTATTTGGGTGAACTTGGACTAATCGGTTCCCTCTCTGAGGCTCAGTTTCCATGTTTGAAAAGAGCTGGATTAATTCCTTCTAGTTCTGTCTCTATCATCGGAGCAGCCAGCCCCTCCCCCTCCTTGTCACATACACACATACTCTCCCAACAGGTGGGCTCCCAACACCCAGCACAGGCTCTGATCTATTCCTTTCCTGGGCCTTGTCCAAACGATCAGATTTTATCAAACATCCTGGGGTGGCCCAGGGCCAAATTAAACATTCTCAGATGGTTGGAATTACCAAATCCTAGCAATTTTGTACTGAAAGTCACCTCAGAGCACACTGAGCTGAATCCTTCATATTAAAGATGGGGAAAACAGAACAAGAGAGGTTCAATGATTTCCTCAAGGTCACACAACAGGTGAGCAAGTTGATCTGGTCCCTGTTTGGGGATCCATCAGGTTTGAGAGGAGGCATTGTCTTGAATTCAAGAAGGACCATAAGGAACCCAGTCAAGGGCAAGTCAGGGAAGATGCTGTCCGACTCTCTGGGTTCTCCTGTAGCCTGGGAGGAGACTAGCGGGAACTGTACACAGCCGGAGGGGTTGAGGAATGCCTGCCAGAGACCAAAAGCTGATCTCAAAGTTGGTGCTGTGTGACTTGAGAGGGGTCTTGAACCTTCTCTGGGCTTTCATTCTCACTTGTGAAAAGACCTGATTGGATAATCACTGTCCTCAGACCTGCCAAGAAGCACAGCCCTTGAGAAGCGATCAGCAACACAATAGCAGCATGTATGCTGGATGGTCTCCTGTTGGTCTGGATTGGCTTTGGGAGCTCTCCTTGTATAAATAGGTCCACAGATTATTTGAATCTGTAGTCAGATCCAGTGAGTTGAATGGCCCAAATTACGTACCATATGCTGATAAGCTGGTCCCCAGCATAACACTGTGAATGTTATCTTATTTGGAAAAGAGGGCGTTGGCAGATGTGTAGATTAGAGATCATCCTGCATTATCTGGTGAGTCCTAAATCCAGTGGTGATGTCCTCAGGAGAGTGAGGCAGAGGGAGATTCAGCACAGAGAGGGGACAATATGATCAGGGAGGCAGGGATAGGAGGGACATGGCCACAAGCCAAAGCGGCCACAAGGGTCTGGAAGAGGCAAGGAATGGACTCTCCCCTACAGCCTCTAGAGGGAAGGTGGCACTGTTGATGGCCTCAGTTGGACTTCTGGCCTCCAGAAATGTGAAAGAATAAATTTCTGTGGTTTTCAACCATCCAGTCATGTGACCTGAGCTCCACCAATCAAACGTGCCCATGGATGAGTTTGGTTCAGGAGTGGAGCAGGACAGGGGGCTGCTCAGAATCCCCTTGTGGCCCCAGGAGCAGAGGAGGTGTTGGGGGCGTCAGAGCCTGAGGTCCTTGTGCTGATCTTCCATGGCGTCATCTAACTGCATGGTCTGACCACTTTTCCCCTTTGAGTGGGATGCTCTGTCTGCCCTGGAGATTCTGTGAATCATCCAAAATTCTTCCATAAACTCTCTTTCCACTAAAATGAATTAAGGTGGGTTCTATTGTTTGTATCAAGAATACTGGCTGGTGCACCATCCTTGAAAGGAAAGGAAATACTGAGTATGAATGCCGCCTCGCAGACACTTGTAACCCCCCTCTCCTCCTCCTCCCTCCTGCCTCTCCTCTGCCAGGCCTGTCAACCACATCAAGCAGCACATCACTCTGAGCACGGCAGGCCCTGTGAACAGGGATGTGTTGGAGCTCCAGTCTTACAAAACAGCACTGGTTGTTTGGAAACGCTTAGGAAGGGCCACTGTTCTTCAACAGGGAGGATGAGAATCTCTAGGATTTGTGAAGGCTGTCCAAGGGGCTGTGGTCCAGGAGAGTTCAAATTTCCCTTTAGTTCCTCTTTTCCACCTGCCCTGTTCTGGAGTTTAAATCATCTGTAAGAATGATGTAGGGCAATTTTCACCAACCCTTCTGCACTGATTCTCAGGCTGAGTGGCCTGGTCTTTCCCAGGTCCTTCCTTGGAAAGGTTTGCACTTTGCTATGAGAGGTACCTGCAGGTCCATTTGCTCCAAAGGGCTTTCAATGCAATGGCAAAGTGATTCCAGATAATACAAAAGCAAGCAACCATGAAAAGGGGTGAAACCAGGTGTGACAGCCCAGCGGCTCAGGAGGCTGAGGCATGAGGATTGCGAGTTCAAAGCCAGCCTCAGTAAAAACGAGGCACTAAGAAACTCAGTGAGATCCTGTCTCTAAATAAAATAAAAAATAGGGCTGGGGATGTGGCTCAGTGGTTGAGTGCCTCTGAATTCAGTCCCTGGTACCCTCCCCCTAGCAAAAAAAGAAAGGGGGTGGGAAGGGACCCCAGTGGGGAGGAGACAAAGAACAGAATTTTCCAAGGAGACTTCAAAACACTTGGAGCAGGTTCTCCTCACCCCAACACCACACAGGCAACTGGGCTCATCATTTGGCTGTGAATCCTGAGAGGCCGGGGCAAGAGTAGATAGAGCAAGGACTCTGTCTGAGTTCAAGTGCCAACCCTGGACACTCAGATGTGTGCTAGCGGCCATGTGGGCAAATTCTCTAACCTCTCTGGGCCTCGAGTTCTGAACTAGGTTCTCATTATTTGCAGTAGCTGTGTTCTGTGCCCTCCCTGGCAAGGCTGCCCTGGCAAAGACTAAACCATGTTTCCTAGAGGAAATACAAGGGTTGGGTTCCAGCCTCTGGCCATGTTTTTGTTAATCATAAAACACAGCCTTGTCTTAAGTGTTTTCCTGCTCAAAGGCTGCTGACTCATGTCAGGGAACCCAGGCCTATAGCACTGTCACCATGCCTGAAGGAAGCTCATGGAACACATGCATTTCCCCTGTGAGGCCATCACAGCCACCTTGAGCTTACTGCAACACTATGGTTGGGGACCATTGGAACAGGGAAATTCACCAATAGAAAAGCTCCCAAATGTGAAAAATGTGGTACTAAATGGACCACAAAGCAATACTTGTTTATGGTGTGAGCGCTGAAGCAAGAAGGTCAGGCCAGTGTTGTCGCCTTGTTTGACCTCAGCTGAGAATGTGTGTCTTGGGTGACTCAAAATTTTCACTGCTCTGTCACTGTCTGCAAATGACTGCAAAAGTGCTACGAGTATTGATGTTGGGGTGATAAATCTTAACGAGTCGGTGAATTTGCAGATCTGTGAATAGCGAGGATCAGCTGTGCACAAATATAAACCTACATGGCGACTTACCCTGTGGTTTTTGTTAGCACCAAGGACCTGGAGAAAACAGGTCAATCAGAAGGCACTGCACAACGAATAAAATGTGCTGATGTGGTTACGTACGCATCAGCCCCACAATCTCTGCTCGGCACAAGGGTCACCTCCCTCAGGAAGCCTTGGACTGAACTGTAAATACAAGCCAGAACTCGCTTGATAGGGGGGGATGCCAAGGTCAGCAGGGATGTGCCTTTGCCTCATTTAACTTCTCACCTTGTCCAGGAACCTGGCTGCAAGGAGACCCTTTGCCAAGTGGCTGCCAAGATTTTTATTCAGGATCTTTCAGGCCAGAGGCAGCAGCTTCAACCCCTAGAATATACAAATCCTAAATTTAATCACTTGATCATTTAAATAAAAACATGTTGCTTCAAAATCCCTGGAGAGAACCCATGGACTCTCAGGAATACCTCTCTGCACCTCACTGAATCACTGGAGCCCCTCCAAAACATAGGGGGTTGTAAGCCCCCTTCCCTGTGTACCCTTTACATCCTCGTTCCAGTGGCTGGACGTGACATGGGGGCTCCAAAGATGACTCAAGATGCATGGAATGAAGGTCGGTCTTGTTGGGGGTTGTGTGGGCTGGAGTGAGCTGGCTCATGGAGGGTTGAGAATGGAGACATGGGCCAAGGTCAGCTGAGAGCTGCAAGGAAACTCCTGAAATGGAGACATCCAGTGATGGCCTCTCCCCAGCCCCACTACCCCTCCTGTCTGTGAGTTTATGAAGATATGGGCTCTGGGGAAAGTCAACAAGTAACCTGAGGACTCATTCATTCCTCAGTCACCAAATTCCCACGGTACCCCAGGATTTGTCCGGATGGTAGGGAACAATCACACCCTATTTCCTGAAGGAGAGACTGTAGACCCCGTGGCTGAAGGTGTGTGTTTGGGAGCTTGACTGGTTAACTGCCTGAATTCAAGGCCCTTCATTATTTGGGAAAGTTACTTGACCTTTCTGTGCCTCAGTTTTCTAATATGTAAGACAGGTCAGGTCCTAGCACTTCCCATATGGATTGAGATGGAACGAGATGGAATGAGGTCATGCAGGCAAAGGCTGTGACCAGTGCCTGCCACGTAGTCAGCACTCATTAAACACCAGCTGTTATTAAGTGGGCCAATCCTGTGTGAGGGGATGTGCCTTTAACTCATTTAACACGTAAGATGGGATCTTGGAGTATCATACTGGTTCATGTATGGCTTTTGCCTTATGAACTTACTTTGGAAATCGGCTCCTCCATAAAAGTAGCCCTGCTATATTATTCTTAATAGTAGTATTAACAGCAACCAATATTTATTAAGCATTCCTATTTCAGGCCACACTGCGAAGTGCTTTACATATGTTATCTAATTTAAATTCACACAATAATCAGTACTCACCGTATTCAACTTTCAGATGAGATATTTCGCAGAGCAGTAAAAGAGCAGAACCAGGCAGACAACTTGTCCAAAGTTGCAGCCGACATACAACCAGATGGGTTGGTGGGGTGTAAAGTGAGGTTTTGTCAGTGTAAGCACCATGTCTGAGCCAACCAGCTAGACTGTGGCTGGGGAGCACGCAGCTTCGTGGAATGCAGTGGTTTGCACAGGGGCTGGAAGAGGTGACATGGTGATCAAGCTTTCCACAAACCTGCCCTTCTCCCTCCACCCTCTTTTTGCTGCCTTGATGGCAGGGACCAGATCTTACCATCCTGGTCCTCCTCGCACAGGCAAGGTGCGCCGTAAATATTTGCTGGTTTGGTTGATTCAAGTGCGATATGGTAACGCTTTCAGCTGGTGCTAGGTGTCGGAGCTAATGATTTCTCAAGTGTGGGTTACAAGCCCTAAGGGTATGTGATCGTTTCTGAAGTCGGAGCCAGAAATGACAGTCTCTGTTTAAGGATGTAAGAATGCTTAAAATAGGAGCGATGTGTATGGCAGGGAAATTTTCTTAATGTGGGCTTTTTTTTTTTTTTGGGTTTCTGGGACATTTACAACTGGCTACCTTGGCCTCTTGTATGTTTAAAAAAGGTCCTGACTGTGCTGTTTCTTTGAATAATGAAGATGCAAAATAAGATAGCAGATTGTATCTTTGCAATGAAAACCCTGTGGGCTACAGTTTCATGAGAAGCAGCTGGCCCCGTGCCCATCCTGCCTCTGCTTGGACACACCCAGGGACAGGGAGATCACCACTGTGCCGCTCCATCTGTGGCAAGTTCTGGGCCTCAGAAATGGTCTTCTTACAAAAGGCGGGTGTGGTGAGCCGTTCTAATTAGACCGTGGCCACCATTAGAAGATGGCGCCGGCTTCCACTGTGGCCTGTGATAAACAACTCCTAATATGGAGAATTGGCACGCAATCCCTTACCACCCTATGAGAAAGGTCCACGTGGCAGCTTAAGATTGGTATGCTGGAGGCTTTATTAGGCTGTGCTTGGGCGCTCGGCGACGGGTCACTAGAAGATGATACATGAATCAAGGCCTGAATAAACTGCTGAAGGAAGAATCCTGTGTCGTGTTTTCCCTTGCAGGCGAGGGGTCGCAGCAATTGGTGGCCCGGACGTGGAATTATATTCCTCGAACCCAGGATCCAGAACTTTCAGCAGTCAGGGTGGTGCACCAGTAAGTTCCCAGGTAAGTGGGAATCCGCAAGCAAATAGCGGGGCGCTCTCTCTGTAAATAAAGAGAGAGCGGAAAAAAGGACGCTCCCCTGTAAATAAGGAGAGAGCGGGGATTTTTGTACTTTCACTTTCATTATATCTTTGGAGACATTATGGGCGCTAC
>NW_026000101.1:12798008-12814193 GCF_001458135.2 Marmota marmota marmota | reverse complement strand
CAGTGCTGAATAGCCCTTGCACCCTGCAGGTCTTGTTACCATTGCACGCAGATGGGTTTCAGGACTGGTCTTTCTTCTCGGCTATAGACCTTTTACCTTCCTCTGGGGTTTAGGGATTGTGTTGCCAACTCAAATCTTGTCATTACTACCAGGCTACCTGTGTTATCCTACTTCTCGCCGTCGTCACGATGCAGGATGCGAGGCAAGGCACTGCACTTGAGTGATCCCTCAACGGACCTCAAGGGAAGCATGTCCTATTGCATGCGGGTTTGACATCCACGCCCCGCCCTACGAAAAAAGGCGTCGGCTGATATGGGATCAGGTCTGGGGAAGGCGCCTCCTTGGGACTGAACCATACATTGCAGCCACTACTGCACAGTGGGATAGGACCTCTACTTTCGCCTGCATTGTTTTATAAAATAGAAGGGGGAACTGTGGTGAGCCGTTCTAATTAGACCGTGGCCGCCATTAGAAGATGGCGCCGGCTTCCACTGTGGCCTGTGATAAACAACTCCTAATATGGAGAATTGGCACGCAATCCCTTACCACCCTATGAGAAAGGTCCACGTGGCAGCTTAAGATTGGTATGCGGGAGGCTTTATTAGGCTGTGCTTGGGCGGGGTCACTAGAAGATGATACATGAATCAAGGCCTGAATAAACTGCTGAAAGAAGAATCCTGTGTCGTGTTTTCCCTTGCCGGCGAGGGGTCGCGGCAGGCGGGCACCTTTGCTACAGCTTTCTCCCCTTCTAGCCTCCCCTCCCCAGCCCAGGCCCACCAGGAGGGCTTCCTCCCTCACTTTCTCAGCCACATTCAGCCCTCTAGAGATGAGCTGTTCATCTCTGCCACAGTCACTGTTCCTTTAACCAATTGTCGTTAGTTATTATTCTCACTCCCTTGGCCACCTGGTCAACACGAGAGGTTGTACACAGGAGGTCAAAACTGAACAGAGCACGCTAGACATGGTTAAAGAGCACGACAAACCCACATCCTGCACTCTAAAGCAGAGTTCCTATTTCTGTCACTGCAACTCACCTTTGATGGAGCTGGTTTGGATGGTGAATGGGATGCCTCAGTTTTCTCTCATTCCAGTGCTTGGACCCTTGGTTAAGCACGAGTCCCAGGACTCAGGATCAGTTGGGAACCTTCCATGAATGGGTAGAGGAGGGAGAGGGTTCCAAAGCACAGGGGTGTATCTCAGCTCCTTGCACAGATCCTGGACAGACAGGTTGGAACTCAATGATGAGGTCCAGCCTGCAGGAGAACAGGCAGATGCAAGAAGGCCCTGAGAAAGAACGCTGCCTGGGGTTAGGAGATTTGGGTTTTGCTAAGGTCTGAATTGTGACTCACCAAAATCCATACATTGAATCCCTAACCCTCAATATTTCAAAATAGAAGAGGAGGTGAAATGAAAGGAGGACATAGGGTGGGATTCTAATTTTAAGTGTCCTTATGAGAAGAGCCACCAAAGGGCTCATGATCTCTCTCTTCCTGTCATGTGAGGACGCAGGGAGAAGGTGGCTGTCACAAGTCAGGAAGAGAGCCCTCCCCAGAAATTGACCCTGCCAGACCCTGATCTGGGACTTTTAGCTTTCAGAATTGTGAAAAAATAAATGTCTGTTGTCTAAGCTGCCCGGTCTGTGGCATTTTGTCATAGCAACCCGAGCAGACAGGCACGTGTTTGAAGCTCACTAATCCTCTTCCCGTGAAATAGAGATGGCAACACCTGCTCTGCTCACAGGAGGGGACGTGGCCAAGACTAAGTGGCAGAGAGCCTAGATAGACTGGGTGACCTCCAGTCCCTCCTCATTAGGTCATGTGGACAAGTCTGCCTTCAGAAATCAAGGGCCATCTCTATGTTTTTACTGGGGTGTCTCACATAGACAAAACCTGTGCATGTCCCCATAGCTGTCTGCACTTTGGTACCCCATGCCATCTCCCCCACCTGGAAGTTCTCTTTTCCCCCCTCCCTCTTCCCAAGCTTGTTAACCAAACTCCCTGATAGGGAGAAGGGCCAACGGAGAAAAAACAAACTCCTGATTCCCCACCTCCTGGAGCTGTGTTGCTCTCCTTGATTTCCTTCTTCCAAGGGCCACCTAAAGAGTTTTCAAAGGCATAGAAGGTGCACATTTTGTTAGGGAAAGCAGTTTTTATTCACCTAAGCAATCTTGCACCTGGATCCCTCCCACCCCCATGCTCACACTGCAAGAGCTTGCAAACAAAAATGACTGGAATCCCTCCTCGGCCACTGGCTGACTGAGTGATCCCAGGCAAGTTATTTAAACCCTCTGAGCCTCAGTTTCAACATCTGAAAAATGGGATGATATACCCAGGGTTTCAAAAGGTTAAATTTGAAAAGACAATCAAGGTAAGCTATCTAGCACGTGCCTGGAAACAAATACTCCTTCCACAGCAAGTCGTGTTCAGTTAGCAAGATTGTGTGGGGCCCAGGGCATGTGCTCCATGACTCAGGCTTGTCAGGAGGGGATACCAGGCAAGCATAGCAATACCTCTTACAGAAAGTAGAGCACATAACAGGACAGCGCAGGAGGGGAGAGGCCAGAGGCGCCCTGGAGAGATGGAATTGGAAAGAGCCCTTGCTGCATCATTGGATTTGGCACAAAGAGAAACAGGAGAGACAAAAGCATGTATGGGAAGGCTTGGAATGTAACGAGTAGGTGGGAAGGCTGGAGAAAGGATGGAAGGTCAGTGTTACTGGGATTGAGAGCTAACTTAATTGTCCTGGAGTTGCAGCTGCAAACAGGCCCTCTAACACAGGCTCCCAAGGTCTGAGCAAAGCCCGGGCCAGAGGGTTCTAGTGCTGCCTCTCATTTGGTCCTCAAGATCAGATGGCAAGAGGGTGGATAGCTAGGCAGAGAGGGGTCACTGCTTCCCCCCACAAGTGGGTTTGGTGCCAGTGACGCCAATGGAGGGTAGAGACAGGATGACTCTGTGTGGTCTCACCTGTTTACAGCCAGTGGCCTTCCTGTCAGCAGGAGGAACAGTACCAGCAACAGGAGTGGGTGTCAGTGCCTCAGGCTGCCTCAGAGGCTATGGTCCCCAGTTCTTTTCTTTTATGGGGCTGATTGGGCATAGCCCTACCTTTTTTGAGGGTGATTTATTATCTGGGCCTGGACTGTCCAGGCAAAAGCAACCATCAATTCTTGGAAAATATACATAAAGTCCTGTCGCACAGTATGGACTCCTGAGTAGAAGCTGAAGAGGGCGTTGCTCGGCTTTCTGTTGGAAGCCTACCTGCTTCAGCCACGTGGGATTGTGGTATCTGCTTATGGCCTCAGGTCCCCAGACAGGATCTTCTCCAGGACTTTTACCAAGAACTCTGAATGCCACGTCCAGGCAGTCAGAGGGGCTTTCTGCAGGTTCAGTGGAAGGTGTATGTATGGGCAGGAAAGGGAAAGAGAGTCATGGCAGAAAGACCAATGGACAGAGGGGGTGGGGGCTATTGAAACTACCCAGAGGAAAGCCTCGTGGGGCTGGGCCAGGCAGAGCAGAGGAGAGTTGAGTTCCAAGAAATGCTGTCAAGGAAGTCCATGATCTTCCAAGGTTGAGGTGGATTCCAGCCACAGAAGACCTTGGCAGGGAGATGGGACATCTTTTCCATGACAGAGGAGAGTGATCCCTCTCAGTTGATTCTATTTTCTCTGTAAAATAAAAGAGGTCACTGGGGGCTGGATGCTGGGGTAGAGGTGGGGAGAGAGAAAGGAGAAAGGATGAGAGGCCCAGGTGGAATGTCTGGTTGAGGGAACACAGAGGGGAGAAGCTGGTGTATTTGGTCAGCTTTCCATCACTATAACAAAGTGCCCGACACAGTTACTTATAAAGAGAAAAACAAAAGGTTTATTTAGCTCATGGTTTAGAGGTTTAAATCCAAGCTTGGGCAGTTTATCGGTTTTGCCTCCCTGAAGGAGAAGAGTGCTCAGTTCTGCTCACCAGGAGACCACAGGGGAAGGGACCGCAGGCTCCAGGGTGTTGGGAAGGCATAAGGGATTCTCTGAGTCATCTCCCCAAGGTCTAGGTCAGGGGTCGTAGGAAAATGATGGTCGTGAAGTGCTCAGCTAAGGAGCTGCCACGTGCCCCAGGTCAATTCACCTGCTTCCTTTCTCCATTTTCTCAGCAGGCCCATATTTAGAACGTTTGAGCCAGAAAGGATCCTGTAGTCAAATGCTCACGTGGTGCAGCAGAAAGAGTCACCCAGAATGAAGGGTGTCCCTGCTGAACGAGCTGTCACATGAGAACATGTGGGCACTCCATCCCAGTCCACGGACCAGTGCCACCTCTCCTAACTCGGGTGGCGGAACCCCTTCCTGTCATCTGCTAGCTCCTGGTGACTCTTGGGCAGCCGCCGAGGACCCGGTGCTCCGTACCCGCAGCCGCTGCCCACGCATCCTGCGCAGCCCCCCCACCCCCCGTGTTCCTGCTGCCCCTGCTGTCTTTACCCCAGGCCCTGGCTCCCTGCTGGACCTCCCCCTGCGCCAGGCGTTCGCCCACACTGGTTTCCAGCCGTGGCCACCCTGGGAATGGTCTCATGGGGTGGAAAGCTCTTAGGATACTTTACTGGGACTAGAATTTCATTGTGGAAAATCTCCCCAGGCTCCAACCGCTGACTCATCCCTTGAGCCTTGGCCAGGAAATCAGTTTCCAAGATTGCACAAACTCACATGCAGCAAAGCTATCAATATGTTCACATTTGTATCCATGTCAATCTCCTTTCCTTATTCCTTGATATAATGAGTTATCTAATTACAGTGACATCTGTTGAGGGGGACTCTAGCTTCCCTCTCTCCACCCAGAACCCAGTACAGGGCTCTTTCGGGGGAGATCACGTGCCGTGGGGCTTGTGTGGGAGAGGCAGAACCCCAACAGGAATCAGCCCGGGCTGCCACGTGGCTTTTGTTATCCCTGGAAGCCAGAGACCTGATATCACCAGCACCGTCTCAGAGAAGGACAGACCCCCAGACTGAACCAACAGTAGAGCTACGGAGTCATGGCCCCTGCCCTTAGGTCTCTACTCTGAGCCCAGGCCAATGGAGAGGTCAAGGCAGAAGAAGATAGAGCGCATGTTGGTTGCTCCGCCTTTGTCTGAAAATTGTCACACGAAAACTTGTTTTAACCTGAACGTGAATCTTCAGGGGATCACCACCACAGGACCTGGAGATGACAGGGTCTCTTCTGTCTCCTATGACCATCCCCCAAAGCCAGATTTGAAGGTGTGCCCAATATCCATTCATTCAACAAATATTTATTGAGCACTTGCCCCACGAGGGAAACAGGGAAATGGTGGCAAGAGCTGGAGAGGGATCTGAGAGAGACCGAGGAGATGGGCCATCTGGTCTAGATCTTGCATTTTGCCATGGCCCCAAAACATCTTTAAGAACCAAGGAGTCTTCACCTCTCAGCTGGATCCCAGAAGGACTCATGGTGATATAGCCCAGTGTGCCAAACCACAGATTGGTCAGGGTCAAAGTCTCCCCCGCTGAACTTGGATTACTTCACTGGTGCTTCGCATTGCTCCATTTCCCTGGGGGATTCTGAACAGGTTGGATTCATGTTGTCAAGTTTCAGTGTCTTCTGGGTAGGTGGGGCTGCTGTACGGGCTTCTCACAGAATTTCTCTTTTTGACAACTTAAGTTGTTAATTAAAGCAAAGAAGCAGAGGATCCAACTCTACCCGGAGCCTTCCCTAGATTCGATAAAATCTTCTCTATGTCCTGGTACTCAGTGTCCTTGGGATGAATTTATTCAATTAAAAAAAATTCTTCCACTCATTTTCTAGGAAATTCCTCATGGGGTAGTCAGTAACAAAACAAGTCTCTTGAGAATCTAGTGATTCTCAACAACAATAGAACTTTGGGACTATGTAGGACCTTCAAAACCATTCAAACCAAATTCCTCATTTTGCAGAAGAGAAAATAAAGGCACAGATTCAGGTTTTGAGAACATACACTTCAGGTTTATTCAAAATCTTAGGATCCTGTCATTACCCATAGTGCTTGTTTTCCCCTTTAAAAATCAAAGTATCCTTATATACAAATAATATTTTGTTTACAGGACCACAGTTCAATTCTGTCTTAAGGACTGCAGTTGTCCTAAAGACTGGGAGATTGGTTCCAGGACCCCCATAGATACCAAAATCTGAAAATGCTCAAGTCCCTAATATAAAAAAGGTATTTGTATAATAACTACATGCATCTTCCTTCATATTTCAAATCCTCTCTAGATTGCTTATAATACCTTATGGTGAAATGCTATGTAAAAACAGTTATTATTCTGTATTGTTTAGGAAATAAGGAGGAGAGAAAAAGTCCACCTGTTCAGTAGAATCAACAATTCTAATTCAGGACTAATCCCATCATATGCATCAGTCATGAAGGAACATGTGCGATCCTGGGTTGGTCATATCCCTGAATGTGGAAACCACGGACATGGAGAGTCAACTACGGATCCATTCAATGATTTCACAAATATTCATTGATCACATACTACGTGAATGCATTTTACCACTCACCCTGGAAACAATGAATTAGGGCCCGGTCCTGGTGCTCAAAAGGCTCAGATTCCTTTGAGCTGGTGAGTCGGAGAGGTGTGATTCAAAGTCAGGCAGTCTGGTGCCAAGATGAAAGGTCATCATCGCATGGTAGAGCGCTTGCCTAGCATGTGTGAGACACTGGGTTTGATTGTTAGAACCCATATAAGTAACTAAAATAAAGGTCCATTGACAATTAAAAAAAAATAAAATAAATTAAGAAAAAAAAGGGCATCATCTTTGCAACTAGAGAGAAGTGTGTGAAGAGGCGGGAGGGATCCAGGTTGGAAAGGTCCCTTCCAGGTGGGGACCTCAGGGAAGGCTTCATGGAGAATTGGCCCTGGGTGGGGGGGATTTGGCTAATGAACCTATGGTATAGACTTGGTGACCTCAGTGTAGTGTGGAGGTGGACGTGGAGGTCAATGCATCAGGGCAGTGTGGCTCCGTATGTAAGGGACATTCTGAGAAGCCCCCGTCCCAGCAGTCTCCTTGCACTGAACACTCCTGCTGCAACCAACCCCTCCACCCACTTCCTCTGGAAAGAGGTGTGATCACTCTCTGCTTACACCCCTTTTGTGGCTGCCCAGGGCTCTGGGGATTCACCACTGACTTCTGCACGCATGATCCCCCACTCTTTCCTCCATTCACATCTCTGTGCTCATTCTTTCCGTTTCTCAGCCTACTGCAGATGAACTGTAAGAACCGAGTCCTTAAAACCTTCAGTGTTTCCCTGTTGCCTAGAGGGCGGCAGCTCTCCAGCTTGGACCTCAAATCTGTCTGGAGTCCACACCTGCATATCCAGCCTCCCTCTCCCCAAAGAAACATCCTTCTCCAGCTGAGTTCTTGGGAATTCAGGAGCAAGTCCTGCTCACGGCTACCCCCATACCCTAGCTCACCACCCTCCCCCCAAAAGGAGAGAGCCATGGTTGGGATATGGTTTGAGTTTGTCCTCTGGAGGTTCATGCCCTGGAACCTTGGTCTCCAGTGTGGTGCTGTTGAGGTGTGGAAACTTGAAGAGGTGGGGGTCTAGTGATAGCTAATGGGGTCAGGAGCACTGCCCTCGGAAGAGATTAATGCTGGTCTCACAGAGTTAATTCTCCAGAGAGAAGGTTGTTTTACAGTGAGCCCACCCCTATGCTTGGTTGGTACCCTTCCCATTTTTCTGCCATGTTGTGACAGTCAGGGGCTTTTGCCAGGACAGCAGTGCCATACTATGTGGACTCTCTAGCCACCAAAACTGTGAGTCAGGCACACCTTTTTACTTTATTTTTTTTTTTATTTATTTTTTGCACCTCTTTACTTTATAAAATGCCAAGTGTCAGCTATTTTTTTTAATGGCAATGCAAAATGAACAAGAACAGAGTCATCTTTTTTATTTGGCTCCACCCACTCCCTCTGGTCAGACCTTTTAACTCTCTGGCCATTCATTTAACCACACCTTGGCCTCTGCTTTTCCACACCCAGCACATGGTGACTCCTCAATCTTGCCCCCTGTACAACGGCATCAGGCCCTTGCATTTCCAAGGGGGTGTCTAGAGTGCCATCCCTGGGCCTTTGCAGAGCTGATTATTTTATTTCAATGTGTTTTTGTTGGCAGGAGTCTGGTGCATCACAACACATTCAACTCAATGTGTGATGTGCATCATACAGTGCTCTTCTGAGAGGAGTAAACAGTGAGCCGAGCAAGCGGCTGTCAGTTGTCTCAAAATGTCTCCATTCTGAGAATTGCAGACTGCAGATAGGAGCTGTCAATCAACAGTCTTGAACATTGTTAAAACTGGCAAAGACTCTTCAATCTTTTCTTAAGAAGAAAGTGCAAACTCCTCAGCCAGGTCCCTAAAATCAGGGTCTCTCAAGAGCTCATCAACCAATCAACCAATCAATCAATTAATAAACATTTATGGATTGCCTACCATGTGCCAGTCGCTTTGATAGCTGCCACTTAGGGTACTGAACCCCAAATACAAACTTCTTCTTCTCCTAGACCTTGCATTTAGGAAGCAACTATCAGGGGTCAGTAGACAGGACGGCCCACAGGCCAAAACCAGCTTGCTGTCTGTTTTTGTAAATAAAGTTTTATTGGAACACAGCCATGTTCATTTATTTACATACTGTTTATGGCTGTTTGCGCACTACGACGGCAGAGTTGAGTAGTTGTGATGGAGACCGTATGGCCTGCAAAGTCTAAAATATTTACCATCTGGCCCTTTGTAGAAAAAAGTTTGTCAACCTATGGCCTAGAAAAAATAGGTATCTACTATGTCAGGTGACGGTTCAGGTGTGAAGACAGAAAAGATGAGAGGGGTGTCCAAGGATGGGCCGTCCAACAGTCCAACAATGTGGCCGTGAAGGGGAGTGGGGAGCAAATAACCAAGGAAAGAAGACTTGGGGAAAGAGCAGGTGCAGAGCATGCCACGAAACCATGCCACCTGGTGTATTCCAAAACTCTGAGACACTGGTGGGGTTGGAGCCGAGTGATGAAGGGAAGAGAGACAGGTAAGGTCAGAGAGATGGTGAGGAGCCAGACGGGGGCGCATGTGAAAGTCACGGCATGGACTTGTGAGTCCATTGTAGATCTGGGGTGAAACTGACTTTTGTGTTTGAAGGATCTCTTCGACTACTGCATCGTGAGAGGAGCACAAGGTCAAGTGGAGAAGCAGAGTGACCAGTGAGGAGGTTCCTGCAATAGTCCAGGTAAGAGATGGCTGGTGCCTTGGGCTAGGCTCCTCGCCCTCAGGTGAGAAGTGGTTCCATTCAGGACACAATTTGAAAACAGAGCCCATAGGAAGCCCTGATGGATTAGGCCCAGGGATAGAGTTGCCCAAGGTTTAAGGCCTGAGTAGCTTGAAGAGAAGTTGCCATTTCCGAGATGGAGAAGGCAGGGGAGAAGCAGACTGTGAGGGCCAGCCGGTGGATGCCAGGGTTTCTACTCTGAGGGCACCAAGTTCAAGACGTTATTAAGTGGGGATGGACAGGCAGCTTCACTGGCTAGTGGTCTCCTCTGCTCACCCGCTGACAGCCTGCAAGGACCTACCTGATCAGGCTCCTGCCAGCCCTGCCGCTCAATTCCTCTCTCTCCTTCTCAGCCCTACGCTTGGCTCCATGCCCAGGTCTCCAGCCTCTTGACAGGTCACATCCTTTCTGCCTGATGACCCCCATCCTTCAGATTACAACTTAAACATGACCTTGCGGGAAGAGGATTTCTGGGTCACCCCACCTAGTAAGCTCCTCCTGATTCTCTCCCCGGAGGCCCCATGTCTTACCCACATGGTGCTTCCCTACTGCCCAGTTCTTTAGTTAATTTGCTCACTGGTCTTTGGTCTGTTGTCCCAAGCTCCACACAACTGGAGACCACAGACAGCAGGTCCATAAGTGGAAACACAATCGGGGTCTGTCTGTCACTGTGTCCCCAGGGCCTGGTCTAGTCTCTGCTTTAGAAGTTTTAACTTTTGCTTTTTTAGGCAGGAAACCCTTTCCTGTGCTGGAACCCTATGTAGAAACCTGGTAATGTGCTTGTTTATTTATTATGTGGATAAAACAGGTGTGACTCTATTTGAAATGGGACTGAGGTGCCGCAGTCCGGCTGCAGCAAAATAACCGGGGGGGGGGGGTGACGAGCAACTTGTGTACATTGATACAGCAGGAGTGGGAGCCGTTTATTGTAGGGCAGGAGGGGTATATATACATTCCACACAGCTTATCTTAATTAACATAAACTAGATACAGCAGTCAACCAATAAGGAATCTCCACACTTAATGGCTTGTTGGCATTACTTCACAAACCACTCCCTCTGGCAAAATGCCAGGCACCATCTTGACTTGTTTACAGACCCTAACACTGAGGAGCCCCGTCTCGTGGCCCCTGTCCTGGGAACTCTTCACTTATAAAACTGGACGTCTTCCCAGATTTCAATAATTATAGTGGCAGAATCTCCAAGGTGGACCTTGTGTTTCTGGGAGCAAGTAAATGTCTCAATTTGAAAAAATAATACAACATACTATCATCAACATTGTATTTTGCAAAATAAAGACACACACACACACACACACACACACACATCCCTAGCCTGTTAGTTTCTGAGTGACAGGAACAAATAACTTTCCAAATTTCCTAGGTTGATACAATCAAAGTTTATTTTTCACTCATACCGTGTGCCCAGTGGTGTTGGCAAGGTCATGGTCACTGGGAATCTAGGCTGACCAAGGTCTGCCTTGACACGTTTCCATGACCTCTGAGGAGGAAAATGGAATTTTGGATAGTCGCCACCCCTCAGAACTCTTGCCCTGAAGTGACACATTCTTTTCACTTGGTGGAGATAAATCACTTGAGCAGATCTAACTTTGATGGGGACCAGGAAGGTAAATCCTCCCAGGTGCCCTGAAAGTGACAGAAGAATAGGCATTATGAAGAGCACCCTCACTCTTGAAGTTACCACTGATCATTTAATAAAAGGAAAGTCATTTTAATACTCCCCAAACAATCAAAGATAAGACTTCAAGCTGAATGGATGAGCTTTGCTCAGAACTCACTCTGTGTCCTTATTTTTCTCACTTCTACTAGGGACTGGAGGGAACAATGGTCATGGATTGACTGTGGCCACACAGCAGTGTCTGTTGACCGGGGCTGTGATTTACCCTCCCACTGGCCCCTTTCCTGCAAAGCCTTTCTCGCTGTGGTCTCCCTGCATCCCACGCCCCCCCATCTTTCAGGGACCAGCCCAAAATCACAGAACCAGAGCCACCCCAGGCAGGGTATGTCCCCCTGGTATCCCTGTGCCTCTGGAAGCCCAGGGCCCTCTCTGCCTGATCACACTGAGAGAGTCTGACTGCAGAGGAACAGAGAGGCGGGTGGTCTCAGCTGTGCTTGTTCACAGAGATGGGAAAGAGCAAGGGCAGAGCCCAGAAGTCAAGTTTTCTTTTGCTGCAGGAGAGGAGACACCCCAAGGAGCCGGCAGCCCAGGCACTATTTGGTGCCTCAGCACCCACAGGGTGGACAGTGGGGTTTGGAAACTCAGGCTTCTCAGGTATTTGTGGGTTCACGTTTTCCAGCAGGGACTTGGAAGATGCCCCTGTGTCTCCTTCCTGCTTCACTTTTCTCATGACATGAACTGTGGGCCACTTCTGTTTCCTTGAAGGGATGCATTTGATGTTGGATGGGAAGGGGGGCGGGCACCTAACCATGCATTGTCCTGGTGCTACTATGGCTCTAGGAATATGAAGCTGTCTCGATTTTGTCAGAGTAAAATTTAATAAGAGTGGAATTCATGATATAAAGAGTATTGTTAGGCCCAATTCGGCCAATGCACATTTACCAAAGTCTAGAATAATAGTAACAATAGCCTGAATTGTCCCGCACTGTATTGTTGGTTTGAAATACGTTGTCGTATGTTCTTTCTCACTTGATCCTCATTGAGAGTATGCAGGGGTGGATTATTAAAAAGCTCAGAGAGGTTAGGTGGCTTACTTAAGGTCACAAGCTACCATATCAATTCAGATGTTTTGAGTGGCAAATCTTGGAAAACTGACTGCAGCCATAAAAGAGACATTCTTTAATATAATTAGAAGTCTACAATATAGCAGACTTTGAGGTAGTTGATTTTGCAGCTCAAGGATATCAGTAAGGGCCTGCAGCACTGATGCAGACCAGTACCTCTCTGTTGTCTTGGGCTAGCTGGTGATCAGACCTGTCCAGACATGATCCTGTCAGGAAAGGAGAGATGGTCTCTTGCCAGCCATCTCTGGATACTTGGATAACTTCATCCAAGAGCATAGCCACCTCCCTTGGCCCCATGGATGCTTCCATTCCAGGTGGAACTACTACCTACTGGTCTGGAAATGACGTGATGCTCAGTCTACTCAAGCCTGGTCCTGGAGCTGGGCAGGATCAACTTCACTTAAGGCACGTGGCTTTCTGGTTGTTCACTCCAGCCTGTGAGAGATGGAACTGGGATTCAAATTCCGCTTCTTCCACTACATCTCAGGTGTGACCTTGCTCACTCCTTTATCTAGTCAGGAGGGATGACCATGTCATAAAATAACCACAGCAACGATGCTGAAGGTACAGCCCTTTAGACATGTGTTTAACATTAACACCTATTTCAAAACATGCTTTAATATATATAAAATTTTTAATTTAAAAAAGAAATGAGAAAAAAAATTAGTATACTGCCAGGTTAAGTGTAAGTGAGTACATAAAGTCTTGTTTGATAAAATACCAATAACACATTGGAACCGTAGAACACTGGCACATTTAAAAAAATTTATTCTGTGCTGATTAGTCTATTTAGGTTTCCTACTTCTTCCTGGTAATATATATTTTTAAGAAAATAATTCAGTTCATACAGATTTTCGAGTTCATAAATTTTTAATATTCTGTTATGATTTAAAAATTAAAATATTCACACATAAAAAAGTTGTTCTTACCAAATGGATAAAGGTACTCTACCTTCAAAAGAAGAGTGAAAAGCACATTTTTCACAGACTGTTTATGTTTTTCCTCTACTTTTGCCCCAAATCTGCAGGCAAAGTATCTTGAGCCCAGAACTGAGAGCCGGAGTGGCCTGGTGCATTTGGGCCAGCATGGCTCCTCCTGCCTGCAGACAAATGAACCGATCAGGTTCTAGGGGACAGGTCCAAGACTTGGAAGTAAGAGGGAGGACATGTGGATTCTGCCCCGGTCCTAGCAGCACGGATGCAGACCAGGAAGAGGAGCCTGGAACCTGTGGAAAAACCTGCCTCAGGTAGCCCTGAGGAAGGGGTGGAGGCCACTCGGGAACATCTCCTAGGTGCCTCCACCCATGCCCACCGGCCACCATGCCAGGATCACTTTGCTTCTGGCAGGAGGTGCTGGTTGAGCAGCTACTCTGTTCAGGTGCTTGAACACACTCTTTCCATTGCTTTTCACTATATCCCCACAGGGTGGGGATGATCACCCCCATTCCACCAAAGAGGGGCCAGGATCTCAGAAAAGTTCTCTATTAGGAATCCCAGTTAATGTAGTAGATGAGTAATGATGCCCCCAGATGTCCACATCCTAATTCTCAAAACCTGTGAATGTTACTTTTCATAGCAAAAGGGGCTTTGCAGGTGAGATTGATGAAAGACTTTGATTGGGGGATGTTACCCTGGATGATCCGGGTGGGCCTGATATACTTTGGAGGGTCCTTGCAAGAAGGAGGCAGGAGGGGCAAGGTTAGAGAAAGAGATGTGACAATGGAAACAGGGGTAGGTGCTATACAATGCAGGAAGGGACCTAGCAGAGGAAGGCAGCGGCTTCTGGAAGCTGGGAAAGGTGAGGACACAGATTCTCAGCCAGAGCCTCCAGACAGGACTGGCCCTACTGACAGCCTGATTTTAGTCTATGTATCCATTTTGAACTCTGCCTTCTAGGACTACAGGATAATAAATATGTGGTGTTTGAAGCCACTTGGTGGTAATTGTTATAGAAGCAACTCAGGGGCTAATACGGTTCAGCAAGGAGTGGAGTGAGGTTTTGAATCAGGCCTGTCTGGCTTTGGCATCCATTCCACCATGGGCGAGGAGGCCTGGGTGCCAGGCCTGTCACTGCCCCTCTGATTCCAGCTATAGGAGAACATATCTATCAGGGGCCAGCAGAGGTCCCATGAGGACTTAAACTATAGATAACAGAGCTGGGCAGCAGAGGAGACTGTTGGAGCTGGTGAAGGAAAAGAAACAGAGATAGGACCCAGTGAGTGGCTTGATGTGACAAGGAGAGGGTGACCTTAGGACGAGGCCGGAATCTGACTTGAGACATCATGGAGGACGGGAGGTGTTGTTCACCTAGATGGGCCACCTGGAAGGGAGCTGGTTTTCTTGTGACGATGAAGTTGGATTCTGACCTCTGATATTTATGTGGAACGGACCCTGGAGAGGGGAGGATCCTATGGGTCTCAGGGTCTGGAGAGTGGCTTGGGGGGCCGCAGAGATCCAGGCATTGTGAGCGAATCTGTGGATTTGGCTGAAATCATCCAAGGAGAGTGCAGAGTGGCAGAAGAGGGGAGAGCCAGCCATGCAATCGCAGGGAACCAACAACAAGGAGCAGCCAACGGAAGGGGACTTGGTGCCGCCGGCAGGCAAACCGCCAGCAGCCGCACCATGGAAACCCTGGGAAGACAGCGCCGGGAGGTGGGGCGGGGGAGATGCCAGGGAGCGCTTGACAGCATCAAAAGCTGACTGGGGCTGGAGTAAGACGTGTCATTAGGTTTGGGAATTCAGAATCCATTGGTGACCTCGGGGAGAGCCGTTTCCATGGAGAGGCAGGGTACAAACCAGGCTGCACCAGGCTGAGGAGGGAGAGAGAGGGGAGGATGTGCGATGGCGGGTCACGGAGGGATGTGTTGATTTCACTGGGGGATGTGGTACAAACCACCCCAGAGCCAGCCAGGACGCGTTCCAAGCCACAGCGGGAAGGGGACATAATTCTCTAATATAAAACGACAAAATCTACTCCGAAGCTTGACACTCACACCACGTGGTGATCTAAATGTGAAGTGGACAAAGCAGCAATGTGATAGAGAACCAGGGACCCAGGGGCGTGGCCACTGCCACCACAGAGCTGCCCAGCCTCTGTCCTGAGAACTGCCAGCCCTGGAGAGCAGCATGAAGACCGGCCCCTTCTCCGGCCCCAGTGGCCAGCTGTGAGTTCCAGGTGATCCTCTCACCTGCAACTTGGGCAGATGCCAAAGCCTTGGTTTCCAGCCTTTCTGTGCTGCCCTGGCTTTGTGCCGTTCCCACGCTGCAGCCACCCCAGTGTCCACAGGGAGCGGGGGCAATAGGCTCAGGTGAGGTGGATGCTGCCCACCCCCTCACCCTGGCCTCCGCTCCTCTGTCTCTGTCCTTCAAGATAGGCAGCCTGGCAGCCAGTTGATGGCAGCTGGGGACACTTTCGCACGTGGCTTTCTTTAGCCACCTGAGTCTGCTTCACCTGCATGTGTGTAGAAGAATGCGCAGGTGAATTCGTCCCACTGTTCCCCTCCCTGGAACAACCCTCCACAAAGACTGAGGGGGTTGGCGTGTCCACACCCCTGCTCTGTCACCCTGCGGGCAGGAAATGCTGAGGTACGAGCTCCACACTGTGAGCGTCACCCCCCAGCAGGATGAAGCCCCACTTGCCCGCGGTGATGTCTGGTTTCGTGACATCCTCGACTGGCTTTCTTTCCTCATTTGTCTTTCTATTTAACTCTCTGTTTCCTGGGATCACCTGCCAAATCAACTCCTTGCCTTGGAATCTTTTTCACAGGGTCTACTTCTGGGACAACACAGACTAAAATGAGCGGGTGGACAAGCAGAGCTCCTCGTAAGTCAGTGGAGACTGCTTTCTGACGGTGGAGAAACCTGCCAGCTAGTCTAGTCGCTGCCTCAGTGTTCAGTATCATCAGCTTCAGTGTCCACACCTGCTGAGTTCCAGGCCGGGCAAAGTGCTTTTCGAACTGTGTTAGTCTGCTTTTCATTGCTGTGACCAAAATACTGACAAGAGCAACACAGAGGAGGAAAGTTTATTTTGGCTCACAGTTTTAGAGGTCTCAGTCAGTGGCCGGCCTACTCCATCGCTCTGGGTCCAGGATGAGGCAGAAACATCATGGTGGAGGAAAACCACTTAGCTCATGGCAGAGGGGGGGGGGGG